>NW_017804061.1:0-45665 GCF_001625305.1 Branchiostoma belcheri
TAGGTCTCCCATATCGAGTTTGTGAGAAGTGGTAGCATCTGGAATGATTCAATGCCACAATTTCACCGATAAAGCTTAGATCTG
Organism: Branchiostoma belcheri; assembly: GCF_001625305.1. Taxonomy (NCBI): domain Eukaryota; kingdom Metazoa; phylum Chordata; class Leptocardii; order Amphioxiformes; family Branchiostomatidae; genus Branchiostoma; species Branchiostoma belcheri. The sequence goes on from NW_017804061.1 coordinate 85, forward strand.
GGTTGGAACGAGCCGAAAAACCAAACGTCAATGTTTTGGCTATCACTTGACTTAACTAGATGTCATTTTGATGAGTATGAATGGAAACATAAAACAAATATTTGTTTACGACGAAAATGCCAGTAGCTTACTGTGGACTAATCATATCACATTTCCACAACCAGAATCTAGATATGGATTGCAACGAGCCGAATGTCCTGAAGCTAAAAAAATGTTCAGAGTATGAACTACAATGTAATAGTTTCAATGCCATTAAAATCAACCATGGGGCACATTGCATGATAAACATTGTCCTTCTTTTAGCCACCACCCCATTTACTGCATAAACATAAAGTGTCATCAAGATCCATTCACGCACCCTAGAGGTATGATAGCTGTCTATAAAACGACGACATCTAAAAACAATCAAATGTAGGTGAACTTCACAATAATTTCAACGATATATTTCGACGTTGCTGTGCCGTAAGATCGCCGTAATGCCCCTGTCACATTGTCGACGAGCTTCGGCCGTATTTGTTAATTGCCAAAAGATCGGCCGATTTTGAGATCGACCGACGATCGCGAGTATTTTTGGCTTGAAAATTGTCGATGTCACATTGTGCGAGGCTCGGGCGACCGCTTGGGAATACATCTATAATAATGAAGTCCCTATGACATGGCAAGCAGATGAAGGAAGGCCAGTGTATCCACCTAAACATGAATAGTTTTGCCAATTTTTATGTTTGACCTGTCGTAATGGAGCGGGCTGGCAGAATAAAATAGAAATATAAACAGGAATTCTGTGAAAGATCCAACTCAAATACTACCACAAGAGCCACAAGTTTACATTACCGTCTGGTTAACATAAAGGTCACCTTTTAACCAAACGGGAGTCGGCCGAAGCTCGTGCAACACACGGGCGTATGGAGCTCGAGTTACGGTCGACGATCTACCGATGTTCACACGATCTCAAGACCATTCAACCAAAATGTACAACAACATATACTGTATTATGATTATCATTCTATCAAAATCTTTTTTATACACATGTACGTGTACCTGAACAAAGCTAATAAGACATACTAGTATATTGTTCTAAAACTTTGCCTCTATACTTCTGTCTAAAATAGTATGAATCGTACGGTGAACACGTTTAGTAGCAATTCAATGGCATCAAAGTAGACAGAGGTAAAAAGAGCCATGCAATATAAATTTTTATATCACAGGATGTTCTTGTGGGCACCCTAAGAAACAAGTCAACCTCATTCCAGAATGAACAAGTGTAAAAGTCAATTTTTAATGCAATCTTCTAAAATAAGGCCAGACACCTCCTAAAGGAACAAGGAAAGGATTTCATGTGCGTTCAATCAGTTGGGTTCAAAATCTAGACATTAAGCCTTATATAGTTGAAACCTTAACAAAGAACGGCCGAGACTCGTGGGATGTACGCCCGGATATCGGTCGACTCTCGGCCGTACAGAGACGAGCTACGGGCGAGCTACGCGCGAGCTGGAAACGCCGGCGACTAGTCGCTGATGTTAAGAACACGTTTCGCGTATCAGCGAGCTTCAGCCGACTCTACAAAAAAAAACTGCCGGCGATCCCGAAATTTCGCGCGATGCTCGACGAAACATCGGGCGTACTACGGCCGTAAATGTCGTTTAGAGCTCGCCGACTAGTCGGCCGATCGATTTACGCGCAATATGTGACGGCCCCATTAACCCTCAACAGTACACCTTCCCGGACTGATTAATCTGTACACCTGGGGTCCGCGCGGACCCCAGAGCAGTTTTTTGCTAATTTTTAGAAATTATCAACATGCTACCAGCTCAATTGTTTTGCAAACTGATGTGGGAACCTCTGTGTCCACATTACATACAAAAATCATACATTTTGAACTTTTTCTATTTTTTGGTGAAGAAAAGAAGACAAGAAGAAATACCCGATTTTTAAACCCATTTCAGACTGAAGGGGCTTTTGAGGCCTAACTTTGATCTCAGGTAGCGGCTAAACGGCTTGCGCTAGAAGTATCAAATTTGGAGACCTTTCCTAAAATGTCTCTGGAAAAAAGTTCATATTAGTGTAATACTAGTAAGTTGATGTTTTTTTGTGTTGCCATGGCAACGGGGTTCTAGCAGGCAGTTTTTTTTGAAAATAGAAGTAATTTTGGTTTAAACATAAAAATTTTTTGAGTTTTATATAAAATTACACTTCTTTTCCAACATTAATAACATTTTACATAATTAAATATAAGTTAAATCATTTAATATGCATAGAATATGCTAATTTGATGACGTCATTGGTCAAAATCCAATATGGCGGACTATATTATTAGCTCTGACGTCATATGACGTCATAATTACACCAAAGTTATTAAAATTTAATTCTATTACTACACCATTCTCAGAAAACTTGGTAGACATACGATGAGTGCATAAAAGCATATAAAAACGGAAATAAGCTAATGTATAAGAACGCCAGTGTATCCCTTATGATCGAAAGCCGGCTGGGGTCCGCGCGGACCCCAAAAGAAAATCAGATATAATTTTTTTATAAATGGTAGAAACAGAGTTTTCTGCACTGTATTGAGAGACAACTTTGTGGGTGACAATTACCTAAAATTTCAGAAACAAATCTTTAGAAACAAAAAAGATATTACAGAATATATAGTGCTGGGGTCCGCGCGGACCCCAGGTGTACTGTTTAGGGTTAAAGCTCGCCAACTAGTCGGCCGATCCAAGATGTTTAGAACTTATTCTCCTAGAAACATTATAGAGTGGAACTCGTTGCCACCGATTTGGGGCACCCTCATGATCACAATACCATACAGTTTTAAACAGCACCTGCAGTTAGAAATGCCGTTAGGCAACAAAGATTGGTCGTTTAGTGTAATGACAAGCTGCTGCCACGCTGCGCGTAGGATACCAACCAACAGAATTATCAACATCGGATTCAAATATGTTTAAAACATTTTTCTGGAACTATTCCAGGTGAAAATCGATGCCACCATTTAGTCAATGGAGCACCATCAGTGCACTAGATATTAAAGAACTTTTAGTTAGAGGTGCAAAAATTGTACAGATACATGTTTTGCAAGTTACTTGAAACTTGACATACCTCCAGCATTGTCCACTGGTTCGTAGCACGGATCTGAGCAAGGTTCCTCCGAAGGCTTGTCCTCAGCCATGTGGTCTCCGGCGTCGGAGTTGCGAGGAGTGGGAAGGTCGGGCACAGGACGTTTCAATCCAGAGTTTATTATCACATCGACACCGCCAGACATGTCCTCACCCATTTCACCCGTCTCTTCAAAGATGCTTTCACCAGCCGGATCCACATCTTCGTATTTTCTGTCCGATTTTTTATTCCTTCCGTCGACTTTTTTCTTCTTTTTGCCTTTCATGTCAACATATTGAGGTTCATCAGGTGCAGCGCGTTGTACCTCAGAACCTAATGTGAAGATACTTTCACCANATGAATGAAAATGAAAACATGACAAAAAGTTTTCTTGGCAAAAATACTTTTAGTTCTCTTGCGAGTAGACTTTGAGAGTATCATGGATAAGAGCAAGGATAAGATATAAACAAATGCTCAATAGTGTGAACAGTACCAGACTAATTTTAAACAAGGACAGACGTCATTCTTTATACAATATGCATAAAAATAAACACACACATATAGTTTAAACTCATACTATAATATTACACAAGCAAAAGGGGTATTGTACAAGAATTTGGGCCATATAGTATTAAAATCTCAGTCTTTGAATTATCAACCTGGGATCAAGATGTTTAGAACTTATTCTCCTAGAAACATTATAGAGTGGAACTAGTTGCCACCGATTTGGGGCACCCTCATGATCACAATACCATACAGTTTTAAACAGCACCTGCAGTTAGAAATGCCGTTAGGCAACAAAGATTGGTCGTTTAGTGTAATGACAAGCTGCTGCCACGCTGCGCGTAGGATACCAACCAACAGAATTATCAACATCGGATTCAAATATGTTTAAAACATTTTTCTGGAACTATTCCAGGTGAAAATCGATGCCACCATTTAGTCAATGGGAGCACCATCAGTGCACTAGATATTAAAGAACTTTTAGTTAGAGGTGCAAAAATTGTACAGATACATGTTTTGCAAGTTACTTGAAACTTGACATACCTCCAGCATTGTCCACTGGTTCGTAGCACGGATCTGAGCAAGGTTCCTCCGAAGGCTTGTCCTCAGCCATGCGGTCTCCAGCGTCGGAGTTGTGAGGTGGGGGAAGGTCGGGCACAGGACGTTTCAATCCAGAGTTTATTACCACATAGGCACCGCCAGACATGTCCTCACCCATTTCACCCGTTTGTTTGGACTCTTCAAAGATGCTTTCACCAGCCGGATCCACATCTTCGTATTTTCTGTCCGATTTTCCATTCCTTCCGTCGACTTTTTTCTTCTTTTTGCCTTTCATGTCAACATATCTCGGTTCTTGAGGTGCAGCGCGTTGTAACCCAGAACCTGATATGTAGATATTTTCACCAGCCGGATCCACATCTTTGTACTTCCTGTCCGATTTTCCATTCCTTCCGTCGACTTTTTTCTTCTTTTTGCATTTCATGTCGACATATCGAGGTTCATCAGGTGCAGCGCGTTGTAACCCAGAACTGAAGATACTTTCACCAACCGGATCCACATCTTCGTACAGTCTGTCCGATTCTTCGTTCCGTATGCCGAACTCGTCCTTTTCATTGTCTTTCATGTCAAGATGGCGAGGTGGGGGTCCACTTGGTGCAGTGCGTTGCAGCCCAGAACCTAATGCCAAGGTACTGTAGCCAGCCGGATCCACGTCTTCGTACCTTCTGTCCGATTCTTCATAGCGTCCAACCACCTGTTTCTTCTCGTTGTCTCCCATGTCAAGATGGCGAGGCGGGGGGACATTCGGTGCGATGCGTTGCAGCCCAGAACTTAGAGCAATAATACTTTTTCCAGCCTGATCCAAATATTTATACTTGCTTGCGGGCAACGGTAGTGGAGAATTTTTACCAGACATATCACCATACATTACCATATATTATACTCAGTTCAGAACTCAGTTCAAAACTACCTTCGGGTTTTCTGTTCTTTTCTTTTTTCTCTTTGTCTCCCACTTCAAAACGACGAGACGTTTTTCTCGGTAAATCAATTTTACCATCCATATTTTGTTTTTATGACAACCTTGTATGGCGAGCTTCCATTTCTATTCTTACCTATTTTTCGTTGAAAAGCAGGAAGTGCTGTTGGAAAAAAGCATTACATTTGAGAATTGTTAGTATATCTAATTTTACCTCCATGGTCACTGCAGAAGGGGTATATTCTACTTGTGTGAAAACCTTGCATACTCTTTTTATTATTGAATTGGTAGTGCTAAGCCATAAGAATGAAGTATGTTCATTGTTTACTGTCCTTTGTATGGCGAGAAATATCAATACAAGTTAATCACAAATAACACAAAAAATTATTACAACAACAAGAAAACAACGAACACTGTAAATACATTTCAGCTAGCTTGCCAGCATGTTTACATATGACTGGTTTATTGATGTCAATGTAAAACAGTTTTGCAGAACCCGGGGGTTCTGAATTGCACTTTTGCTCACAATTACAAAGATTAAGACTAAAGACGTGGCCATTTAAAAGGTTTGAAATAAACAACATCTATTACAACAAATTCACATATGATAAAATCTATTAAAGTAGAGTTATAAGAGTTAATAAGTTTGCATTGCTGGATAAAATACTTATTAAGATTACGAATTCGTGCGTAAAACACTGGTCATAAAGACGGTTACTAAACAAAACGTGTTATTAAAGCATGACAGTTACCCCTCAATGACCGGAAGGTCGTTTACAGAGTACGCTCGATTACTTATTCAGTTTACAGCATGTAGGAGGCAAAAGCAGCATGTTATATTTCGTAACATGTTTGTACATGTTTCGTAACATTTCAAGTTTCCTTAATTAGTCTCATGCGGCTTCGTCTTAAGTAGCTTACATAACCTTACTTGGAGATCCTACTCTGCGACATCATATGGTACTGGGGATAATGAAACAGCTAGCAGATTAGTATTGGACTGAGCAGAGAACTTTGGAATAATCTCTCTGGCTTTTCACAGCTTAGAGGTAAAAAAACTTCTCTGTTACATAACGGATCATAATCTCTCTGGCTGTTTACAGCTTAGAGGTCAAAAACTTTTCTGTTACATAGCGGATCATAATCTCTCTGGCTGTTTACAGCTTAGAGGTCAAAAACCTTTCTGTTACATAGCGGATCATAATGAACCCCAGTGGGGGTCTTCACGCTTCGTTAAAAATGGAAAAATCTCAAGATATATATATTCCAAAGATTTCAATATTCTAGACGAAATCTTGAGATCTTAGCAGACAATCTTGAGATTTTTCAGGGCAATCCCAAGATCTTTCAGAAAATCTTAAGATGAAAACGAAAAGTCTCAAGATCTTTCCAATATGCTTTCAAAGCATCTTGAACTTTTTTCATAGCATCTCGAGATGCTGTAAAAATATATCATGATTGTTGAAAAATCTCAAGTTAAGAAAGCAATTTCAACGTTTCTTTCAAGATTGCTTTATAAATCATGAGGTCTTTAAAAAATCTTTATATTTTTTAAGCATCTCGAGATGCTATGGAAAAATCTCAAGATGGTTTAAAAATATCTTGGAAGATCTTGAGACCTTAAGTTTTCATCTTAAGATTTTCTGAAAGATCTTGAGATTGTCTCATAAGATTTCAAGATTTCGTGTAAAATATTGGGATCTTTATTGGGATTTTTACATTTTTAACGAAGCGTGAAGACCACCACTGGGACTCATTATGATCCGCTATGTAACAGAGAAGTTTGTGACAAAGATTGGATGTATACCTTTAAGCTGTAAACAGACCAGAGAGATTGGTCCAAAGTGCTCTGCTCAGTCCAATAATAATCTGCTCGCTGTTTAAACGTTTTTAGTTTATGTTACGTGATAACGCTGACTAAAGTAAAGACAGGGGTTCTGTTACTAAGGCCCTTTTTTCATAGCCTGGGTACCATCCTGCTTAGCGACTGTGGGAGCGGACGTAAACTAACCAGGATGGTACCCAGGCTACCTTTTTCAACGGACGGCGATCATCAAATATAATGTGTGTATCATCGAGTGTCTAACAAAAATTTGATTTTTTGGGGATACTTGATATGATTCACGCATAACGTTTGATGACACTCACACACAGTGGGCAAGGACCCCATGGTTTGCAAACACCTATTGTTAGTGCATATTTAGGCGACGCCTACCTATCTTTTGGGGAGAAAATGTGGGTTCTTCTCATTTTCTTTTGTTTGTTAAACATTTTAGAGTATGGGTGTCCAGCAGAAAAAAAAATCGCCATTTAACTCCGAATGAAAAGTATACGCATAAAAACAACACAAAGCCACACATATTCTTGATAATCAATCACAACATTATGTATCCCTTTTCAGAGCTGTGACTTCGGCTAGTCTCGGTAGTTACATATGAAGAGATATCAGTGTGGTGGCATATATGTGTTCATGTGTATTTCTATTGGTTTACACTTGATACATTCCAGTGAAACCATATACGAAACCCTGTTGGTGTTAAACCGTGTTTTATATAGCAAATGATTGGTATTTCTTCATGGTAGTTTCTTAACCTAGCTAAGAAATTATTCACATTCACTGTATCTAGGATCATAACCATAACGATAAAATTCCTGTTCACAAAATGATAGACTCTGTGGCTTTAGCCGCCTAGCTCCAAAATAGAATAACCCGTGCACTTTGACCCCATTCATTATTCGTTCCTCACCTGGTATGATTACGCCAAGAGCTATTCGATACTTTACAATTAGACAAGATATGTAAGAAAATGTCAAAGCAGGACATGTTTAAACAATTGATGTCATACAAGAACGAATGTACAGTAGACAAACTATGTAATTATGTTTCCAAATGTTTCAAAAAGAGAGAAGATAGGGCAACTAACAGTAGATGATAGGTAATTTATAGTATTATTGGTAATGTATAGATTCCTAGCACTAGCATTAGAATATAGCGTACCAGTATGAAATACTCATGTTTTACATACTGGATGTCTTCTTGTGAATTTAGCCCATCTGGGCAAGAACATGCAATAAAGATTCATATAATATCATATCATTATTTTCTTCAGTTCTCTATCTTATTTTCTACACAAAGTCTATTTCTTCACTGTTAAATATAGCAAAGTGGACCTTTCTTATAATCCCGCATATCTCGGTCAAAAGATAAAAAAATACAGCCATTTCACCGACATGGTCGAACTGGTCATGTTAACATAAGTTAAACTGATAACTGTGCTGGACAACCAGAAAAGGTCCATTGTTGTACTTTAGGTGAAATCAACGGCTGTACCTAGCCCGCCTCACACCCCGAAAGAAACTTTGTGAGGGTCAATGCACCTGGCTCAAGGTCAAGCAGGGAGTAGGGTTTGATTTTCGACACTGTCTTTACCTAGCTTTTAATATGAAAGTTCTTAACGCTTGTCCTCCTGGGCTTTTTACAGAATATTTTAAAATAATTTGAAGTCTTAATCAGGTTTACAGACCCTTGACTTTTTTTGCCCTGCGGTGGCGTAGTTACTTCCGCATTCGTTGCGTTTCGCTGCGGTTTGATATGCGTTGCATGAGAAACACCCCTAAATCGTACATATACAGGGCACTATATAGATGGTACTGTATGTGCAACCATATATATATATGGGTCCCACAGGAGAATTAACAGTCAATAGACGTTTATAAATAAACCAGAAAAGGAGTGCCAGTGTTTGTGGTTTCTTACATGCATCGTCACAATAACACAAGCGTTGGCCAGTACCATTTTCTATATATGCCGACATATTCACATCCGGGTGCATACATACCCAAAGACTGAGTAAACAAAACTATGACAACCAAGCTGCAGTACCATCACAGCCGCAGGTGGCGTCCGGCGCCAAATTTAAACAAATTTTAAAGCGGCTGACACCGGGCTGTGAAGTTGATTTTGAAAATTTAATCTATTCAAAATCCAAATCAAGACAAAATGTAGACACAGAGTCGCTTGCCTTACTCATTTATTACTTTGCTGCAAAAATGAAAGACATACTGAGCCCTTAAAGCGGCATGAGGCTGACCAGTGAGACACCACAACAGGTATTAGTATTATACGATGTAGAATAGATTCATAGAGAGACTATTTCTAAAGTTTATGTACATGTGTTTTCTGTTTCGGCAAAGCTAAACGTAATTTCTGTCGTGCTAGGGAGCAACTGGTACTTCTGTGGATATCCACTGACTTTCTTCTTTCCCTGAAAAATTAGAATAAACTTGTTAGTTTACTGCGGCATAGTATGATAAATGTATGGCAGGGGTCATGATATTTGACTGCTCAATTTGATTTTATCTAATTACGGGGAATAGTAAACTGGTTTTAGAGTTTAGGCCACACCAAGTAAATTTTATGGATGACGTCCTTTGGAGACCCTAAATCTAATGCGAGAGGGCGAAAAAAAAACAAGAAGGGCCCTAAAAAACAAGATGCCTAGATAAGAAATATACTAAGAGACAACAAATGTTAGGACACAAATTGAATGAGGTGACAGTGTAACAAGCAAGAAGTCTTTTATTCATCATCAAAAAGGCAATAAATCAGGTGGAACAGTGGACAGTGAAAATGTTCTGTTATTGACAGGATGGTCCTGTCAATAGTGCAAATGTTCTGTTATTGACAGGATGGTCCTGTCAATAGTGCAAATTTTCTGTTATTGGCAGGATGGTCCTGTCAATAGACACTTTCTTCGCGTTAAGGGTTTCACATCAATCTGGTGATTTGCGGCACTGTCGTGACTCTTTGGTCATACTTACGGGAAGCGGAATTTCTTGGTTTTTCTTTCTAGGAACAGGCCAAAATCAATGCGCGCGTGGACGTCATCCAATAAAATTTAATTGGTGTGGCCTAACTAGTTACATGGTTACATCGCGACTACTATCATGAGTGCAAAATTACGTGCACATAGCCTGGTATCCAGTCTATCGTGGATTAGGGGTAGCCCGGGAGGGCTCTTTTTGAGGCTATAGGAGCTCTCCATCGCCATTCCTTTATTTCAATGCATGTATGGCAGCCGTTACACCCAATCCACGTCCGAAAATTGTTGTTACGAATGTGTGTTGACAGATACCATGTAGTGAAATGGGAGACTTTGAGACTTCATTCGAATATTCAATCTCGATGGGACCGAGGGCCTACCACTGGTCTAACGAAAATATACAATGTATGTATGTTGCACAATACAATACAATACAATACAGTATTTACAATACAATATAATATTAGAAAGGCCAATATTTGCTTTGGAGCAAATACAGCGATGGGTTCACCACATTTTACGACATGGCAGGGAAAGAATGAGAAACACAAGGGAAAACAATGATTTACATTGATATAACTATAATATGAAGTAACATACAACTAAAACAACAGTTGGAGAGCTATTCCCTACTTTATTGGTTAGGATTTTTAATTGCATTTAGTTGCAAACTGTTGATTTTCAAAATAAAATAACGTTCATGCCCCGCATTCCAATGCTGGAGCAGGAAAGCTTGAAATACCTACCAAAACACTTGAATACAGACATACTGTCTGTATGGAAATACTCTGTGCAGGTGTTAATCAAGTTAAATCCCAACAGCCATGCTCTGTGCAGGTGTTAATCAAGTTAAATCCCAACAGCCAATCAGCAAGAAGTATAGAGGAAAGCTGCATGCCTATTGGTTGATGCCCTGCATTCCATTGTGATGACTCATGCCCAGACGTGGTAAACAAGGCACACTAACACAGTAATACATTTGCTATAACACAGCCAAAAAACTCTAATAAAACCATTCTAAAAGCCTGTATCACAAAAATTTAAAAAACGCCTAGGGGTATTTGCCCACTGTACCTCCATACCAAATTTCAGGACCTTAGGCCCTAAAATGAAGAAGCTGAATCCATTTAAAAAATGGCAGGAGAAGAAGAAGGAGGAGAAGAAGAAACATCAGAAAAAGCAATATGGGTTCACCACCACTTCGTGGTGTGGTGAACTCATAACAATACAATACAGTATTTAGTACTATTTACAATACAATACAGTATTTACAATACAATATAATACAATACAATACAGTATTTAGTACTATTTACAATACAATATAATACAGTATTTACAATACAAGTCAAGTCAAGTCAAGTTTATTGCACAACAATTGCATTTGATACAATGTATGGCAAGTAAAACTTAATAACTATAAACTATTTCTACTATTGTACTAATCTAATTTCAATGCTTGTATACATGTTTTAATAATGGAATGTTACATTTCACATTGCAGTGACAAGGTTTCTCTTTTGTATAGCAGTATGTAAATATTGGCCCATATAAACAGATACAGAGTCGGGACATGATAACAATATGTTGAAAATTTCTCTACTTGTCCCAGGTAGTGTTATTCTATTTTTACATGATATCATTAGTTTTTTCCTTTCTTCGTTATAGTAGGGACATATCATTACAAAATGGTACTCATCTTCAACTTTGTCTTTGCAGGCAGGACACATTCTTTTCTCGGCTGGTATCTTTTTGTGACGACCCTTCTCAATTTCTAGGGAATGTGCACTAATTCTCAGTTTTGTAATACTAGATGTAAAGGATTTGTTTCGGATCACCGAGAGGTAATTCTCCATGGAAAAGGTTTTCTTGACTTTGGAGTATGTCTCAAGTTTACTGAAGCTCCTTATCTGTTGTCTCCAGTTGGAAAGAAATGTGTCCTTGAGTCGTTCCTTAAACAAGTTTCCAAAATAGTTGGCGTCTACATTACAGTTAAGCCAAATATTTTGAAAACCATGTCTGCATAATATATCTTGTACATGGGAAGCCCAATCGTGTTCTTGTACAACAGCAGTATCGTAAGCTTTCTTAACAATTCTATCATTACACATGTTATTTAATCTTAACCAGTACTTAATCAGTCTCGTTTGAGTGTCTATGTACAATGGGAAAATACCTAGCTCGCCCATTACAGCAGCATTAACAGAGTTTCTGGGCACACGAAGTAATATTTTACAGTAGTTGAGCAATACATGTTCTAAATCGGGAATTTCATAACAAATATTGGGTTGCTCTACTATAATATTTTGATCTCTAAGTACACTTGATTGATATATAACATTGATTTTATCCGTATATTTTCTAAGTCGAACAAGCACAGGACGGGCGGTCGATGTATCAGATTTCTTTCCTACACGAATCGACCTAATTATATACGTGTTTACATCTGGTCCTAATATACGGAAAAGGGTGTTGGATACTAATTCTCTAATATTTTCATTTTGAGATTCCTTGATTCCCCTGAGAATAATCTCTTTGCTTTGAGCGTTTGTCCCCAGTATTTCCCCGCAATACAGTAATATAGGTTTGACGAGGCTATTGAATAGGTCCAGGGCGAGAGAGATTGACGGATTGTGATTTGATGCCAACAATGTTTTAAGTTTAAAGGAAGCCCTCATTGCTTTAACTCTAAGTTGTTTATTAGCACGATTGAATGACCCTGATGGTGTTATGTCTACTCCTAAATATGTGTAAAAGTTTGTGAAGCTTATAGTCTGTCCTTGTGATTGAAAGGGGGAGCGTCTATTATTATTGGCTCGCCCGTTTTTTAAAAATATCATGACTTTTGTTTTCCCTTTATTAGTTGATAGTTTCCAAGTGGAACAAAATTCGTCTAGCCTTTCTAGACATTGTTTTAGCCCTGCTTCGGATTGTGAAATGAGTACGAGGTCATCTGCCCAGAGGAGACTGTTGATGGGGGTATCTTTTAAGAATACAGGATCGCACAATGGTGAAGCTAATTTATCTGGAAGGTCGTTAACAAACAGGTTGAAAAGGAGTGGACTTAAGTTGCAACCTTGTCGCACGCCGCATGATGATTTAAAATATTCTGACAGGCCATTACCTGTTTTCACACAACATTCTATGTTACTGTACATTGATTGAATAATTTTGAAGAAGTTGCCACCTATACCTGATAACAAGATTTTATAGAATAAGCCATTTCTCCACACAGAATCAAATGCTTTTTTGAAGTCTACAAAGCATGTATATAGCTTTCCTCCGGGTATAGATAGCTGTTTATCAATAAGCGTTTTCAATACAAAGATATTATCACTGGTCCGAAAGTCTTTTTGAAATCCAGATTGAAAAGGGGACAGTATGTTATCATTTTCTAGAAGTTGCTGTAAACGATTGCTCAGAATTAGTGTAAATAGTTTTCCAATACAGCTAGAAATGGCAATTCCTCTATAATTTGAGGAGTTCGATAAATTACCACTTTTGTGGATAGGTACGAGAATACTTTGGCTCCATTGGTGTGGGAAGTTTCCAGAGTTCAAAACAATATTAAAGAGTTTCCTTAGTGGAGATATAAGTTGTGTACTGTTATATTTTAACATTTCATTTATGACGGCATTTGTTCTACACGCTTTGTTGCGTCTCGGTTTGCTCAATCCCTCTAAAATTTCTTCAAGTGAGATGTCAAAGTCTAGAGGTTTTTCCGTCGCGTTCTCTAACGTGCGTATAATGTTGTCTGTAATGTTGTCTGTCGGTTCATTATTGGAAGCATGTGTATCGGTAGTTTTGTTTGTCGTCTGGAAAAGCTCCGGGTTTACGTGTGAGACATGTCGGTGGAAATCTTTATCTGATTCATTACTTTCAATGAGATCGTTTAGATTTTTGAAATGTGTTCTCCACTCTTCGGGGCTAATATTTTCATCCACGTTCTGTTTATCACCTTCCTCGTGCACGTGCTTATGTATCTTCAATTCTCTCCAGAATTTTTGAGGGTTTTCTTTACTGAGCTTACTTAATTTGTGCCATTGCCTTTCTTTGTAAAGCTTCTTTTCTGTTTTGATTTTCTTCTTGTAAACCTTTAGATTGCAGAAGTATGAATGGCGTATATCTAATCTCCATGGGCATTTTGAGAACTGGGAAGCTAAGTTATTGATTTTGCGTTTCAAAGAGGTGCATTCTAAGGTATACCATGGTTTGCATTTCTTTTTCTTTTTCCTATTGTTTCTGGGAGTGATTTTTCGTAGGGATTTGTCGGCCACATCTGTGATTATACCGGCAAATTCCTTTACAGCACTGTTTACATTGCAGAACGATTTATCCATAAAATTTTGTATGTCATTTACTGTCAATGGATCTTGGAGAGTTTCTGAGAACTTCGCTTTTGAGTGATCATCCCAGATATACTTAGTTGGTAGAGGACGTGCTGGGGTTTGAATTTGTTTGATATACGGTGAATAATTTGCGAAAATTGAGCAAGTTAGCAAACAATGGTCTGAGAACACTGAAAGATCGTTCACTTTAAAATATTGGACTTTTGGAAGGAATTCAGTGCTAACAATGAAGTAGTCAACCACACTCGATCCGTTATACTTGTGACAGGTAAATTTACCGGATAGGTCTCCTGGGACCCGTCAATTTAGAATAACCATGTTGGCTGCTGAACAGAGATCAATTAGATTATTTCCATATTTATTTACCCCTTTGTCACAGCTCGACCTGGGAGGTATGTTTTCTAATAAGTCTATTTTGTCGTGATTCAGGCTGTCATCGTGAATGATTGTTTCTTGTAGGGACGCTGTTTTGGCGTTTAAATCACCCAGCAGCATTACATTTCCCTGGTTGGAAAATTTACATATGTCTTCTTGTAGTATATCAAATAGGGAGTTGTTTTTGTTTTCTAGGGACGACGAGTTTTCCGGAGAAAAGTACATACACCCGACAAATAGGTCCTGTTCTAGGCCGAAGAATGCCTTGTCTAACTTACACCAAAGAAAGTCCGGGTGTCTTGATGGCAATTTTGTAATACCTTTGGTAAATTTGTTTCTAAACATTATAACTACTCCGCCGGAATTTCGTTTGGCGGTCTTTTTGGCGTCTCTATCACTCCTAAAGTAACTAAAGGATTCTATACTACAATTATCCCCTGGTTTAAGCCAAGTCTCTTGGAGGCAAATAAAATCATAATTTTCTAAACTAGAAACAAACTCTACATCTAAACATTTCCTCCGAAGACCACCTTGAACGTTCCAAGAGCAGAATCTAAGTGCTACTCTTTGAGCAGACATTGTCGAGTCAAAACAGCGAATATGAGAAATTAAACAATAAGAGCGTGGTTGCATTGTGTGTCAAGTGAGTTGATACAGCTTAATCGAATGTTTCATATAAAATGTATCACACCTACAGGTACCTGTATGAATTATACTAATACAGACAGGGTTTATGGTTTATGGTTAATCATTTAGGCACTATTATGTTGTATACATAAAGAGATGAACACGTTACCTCAGTAACCTCTTCTTGTCCATTTACTGTTACTGTCAGTGACCGTCTCCTTCAAGTGTCCGTTCAATGACTAAGGAAGTCTTTCATCATGTTCATCAGCGTTTCTATTGCATGGCGCTTGTCCTGTGCCTCACTCCATCTCGACCCCTGCCGTTCGTTCCAGTGGGATCTTCGCTGAGGAGCTGGGGGTGACTGGTTCCACGGGAGCAACGGTGCCGGATTCCGATGGGCTTGTGAGAAGCGGCTCGGGGGAGCGTACCGGTCGGACTGCATGTAGGTCACGGTGTTTTCCCTCGATGTTTTCCTGAGTGGTCTGGTCTGCTGCCCGCTGCGGCTCGAGTGTTGTCTGCTCGTGTCGGTGACGGACTGCTCGTGATGGCGCAGCGTGCGCTTCACGTCAGCCACTAACAGACTCACGCCAGCGTCAGGGGTGATGTGGATCCTGTCTGGTTTGTACAGCGACCGTTCCTGTGACAACAGCCGATGCCTGATGTAGAATAGTCGGTCATCTTCCAGACATAGTTTCTCGACGTTATCGTTGTACATGGCAATGTTCTTGTTGAGTGTGGAATCCATATGCATCCCTCTTGGGAGGACTTGAGACATTGCTATTGTTGCATTTGGGAATGATTTTTTTTGTATTGTTGATCAATTTGCGAGTTTCCTCTGTACAAATCTTCACACTGTCTGATCGTGCTCTTGTGTTGTCCATGTCGTTTGAGCCGACATGAAAGATGACCAGCTCCGTCGTGTTGTCAGGGGACGAGTTGACGTTCTCAGAGGCTTTCCTTACTGTGCTGGACTTGACGATGCTCGAACTTTTGTTTTAAACAT
This sequence comes from Branchiostoma belcheri, assembly GCF_001625305.1. Classification (NCBI taxonomy): domain Eukaryota; kingdom Metazoa; phylum Chordata; class Leptocardii; order Amphioxiformes; family Branchiostomatidae; genus Branchiostoma; species Branchiostoma belcheri. The sequence continues at coordinate 16,333 of NW_017804061.1, forward strand.
TCTGTTTGTATCAACGCCATTCCAAAGCAAGTCGGCAAATATTCTGATCTGTTTCTTCTCTTTCTGTGCTGGATAGGTTACCAAGGCCTGTGTGCCTGGGGTTGTCGTAGCCTGTGCGCCGGGGTTTGTCGGGCCCGTGTGCCGTGGGTCGGGGACTGTGCACAGGGGACTGCCTGGGCGCGTGAGTCGGGGCTGGAGGCTGCCGGGGGCTGCTTGCCGGGGTCTGTCGGAGCCTGTATGGCGGAGGTTGCCGGGTCCTGTATACCGGTGACTGCCTGGATCCGTGTGTCGGTGCTGGTGGGCGCTGGGGCCTGTGAACGGGAGGCTGACGGGGTCTGTTTGTCACGGGGGGCTTCCGGAGTCTTCATGCCGGACACAGCATCGCCCTGTTTGTCGGAGGTTGCTGATGTCTGTGTACATGTGTTGGGCGCATAGGTGTCGTTCTGAGCTGCTGAGCTTACGATTTCTGAATATAGCCGTTGAATTCTCCGTTCATCTCCCCGAGTAGCACATGCACATGTACACTTCGAAGAGAGTTTGTCTAATAAGTCTTTAGAGAATTCACGCTGGTGTTGGAGTTCGGTCATCAGATTTTCGATCTGCTTGGCCTGTTTCTCGATCTTCTTCGTTTTATTTTGGAGATTAGCTTGTAGATCGGCGACTTGCTGTCCCTGCTTATCCATCGCTACTTTGTTATTGAAGACTAGAGTTTTCAGTTCATTCAGTTCGTCCACCAAAGTAGTGTACAAAGTTTCGCTATTAGAATCAGCACTCTTTTCGGGGAGGGAGTTGTCGGCAAGAATATCGCGTCGCGATCGGTTTGTCTGTCGTTACTTCTCTTCTCTGCTTTTTCCGGTAGATTCTCTCATCTTTGTGAAGGGACTCAAGATGATATTTTCAAGACCTCCGAACACTTTGCGGATAAACGGAGATGTAACAGACTTTGGAGTAGTATATTCCGTTCTGTTTTCTTTCTCTGAAGTCAAGTCTGTGGCACCAAATTTAGTAGGCGTGGTCTGGTCGAGTTCAGTGTCAGACGCCATCATGGCGGACTTGCCATGGTCTGAGATGTCCTCTATTGTCTCTGGGTTGTTGTCTTTTGTTCCGACTTCATTCACTGTCAATTGATCAGCAGTTTGTCCGCCATCTTGATTCTGGGATGAGCTTGCTGGGTTATTAACCGTGACTTTCACTTTTGGGAAAATGTTCTCGGCGTACCATTTTGAACCCTTGCCGTGTACCAGGATTGTTCCCGACTTGTAGAAGTGAATGTTCACTACCTTGATGCTTTCTCCGGACTTTGCAGGATCTGTGATAATGAGCTGACAGTTCTTGTCGTTCCAGGTGAACTTGTATCCTGTTTGTTTTTCAAGCTCTTCGTCTAAGTAGGCTTTAGTGGCGTTTATCCACAAAGGAATGCGATCCGGTGAGGTGCGACACTTGAGGTTACATACCTTCGTTCTGTCACTGTCTGCGTAGTCTTCGGAAAGTACTTCGAACTCACGGATGTTCTTCGCTGGTGTATTCCACGGCTTGGTGGAGTTCCCGGATCTGCTCCTGTACTTCTTTGTTGTCACCGGCACGGATTCACTTTCTCCTCCGTCTTTTTCACGTTCAATGTTGAACTCAGAGATTAACTTCAAACTGAGTATATGAACCGAGTATTATAAACAATATAAGCTGTATAAGCACTCTATATAACACGAGCAACCGCTCTTGAAGTTCAATTACATACGGAGCACATACGACGCGCGTCCTCTCATGTCCGCCATCTTGGTTTTCTCATACATACAATATAATGCAATACAATACAGTATTTACAATACAATACAATGCAATGCAATACCATACCATAATATCCAATGCAATACAATACAATACAATACAGTACAATACAATGCAATACAATGCAATGTAATATCATACACTACAGTCATTAAACAACAGAAATAGCATTTTGATTAAAAACAATCCCGGCTTGACCTTAACAGCACCCCTTCCCTGTTTTGTGATTTGTTATATTTACAGGTTTGGCTAAGAATTGCTCGCTGCCCCCACGGCGCCGACCTTCGATTGACCTTCAAAAGCGACCTTCGATTGACTTTAAAAGCGTACTAAAGGACGTTGACTGCATCTCTTAGGCCTTATTGCCCCGTCAGCTCTTTGTAAGAAAATTAATATATGACAAAAAGGAATCAAATTTGTAACGTATTTCAGAATTCACTGTAAAGGTTTCCTGTACAAAAGCCTGTCTAAACGTATCTGCAAGCTATACTTGCAGTTTTTTTTTTTATTCCAACATATAATCACAAGACGTGGTGACGGCACACTCAAGTTTTTTTTCAACTCAATGCCGCAACCAGCATAGGGGACAATGCAATACTCATTTTCACCTGTGTGAAGTGAAAAAAGTCGTGTAAAGTGTCTTTTCCAAGGGCACAAGGTCGGTGGCATGCCATGACTCGAACCCGGGACCTCTTGGTTCCGAGTCGAGTACTCTGCCGCTACGCAACACGACCCCACGACCATATTTGCGAAGAGTTTCGTTTGGACCAGACAAAATTGTATATTCGCTGGTGATCAAGTTGTGTTTTTTTCAAACGGTGGTTTCTCAATGCTAACAGCTGCACACAAGTTTTTTGTGCGATAGCCATAGAGATATTCTCTTTGTACTTCTATCGTAAAGACATTATATCAAACGTACCTTGACAACAGCCCCGCCCTTCGGTGGAGTGGGTACCTCTTCCTCCGCTAGCTGGAAGGGCTTCCCGTACTCCACCAACCTCATGCTACGCCGCGCCATGTTGGGATCGACACCTCAGGCAGTCTGACTTTGTAGGCGACTGTGGTCTGTACCCACGTACCTCAGAACAAAACTTAGCAACCCAAGTTCACTCGTCACGTGATTTATGATAGGCTCCAGGCAGGCCTTACTTAGGCCACAGCAGGTAAATTCTATGCATGACCACCCCCCCCCCCCACAGACTCCAAATACTAATGCGAGCGGGCGAAAAAAAACAAGGCGGGCAAAAAAATACAAGGTTCCTACATTTTGACGCAATCATTGTACAAATGGTTTTTATTTTAGTGGTGACACCACATATCCAACGAAATCATCACATATCACTGGAAGTAAAAAAAAAATTAAAATCAGAGCCTTTTCTTGTCTCCTCTCTTTATAGTTATCTGCCATCCAGCCGGCATGGCAACAGACATCTTTGTCCATTTTCGGCATGTTGACCACTGTCAGAGGGCAACANCACAGACTCCAAATCTAATGCGAGCGGGCGAAAAAAACAAGGCGGGCAAAAAATACAAGGTTCCTACATTTTGACGCAATCATTGTACAAATGGTTTTTATTTTAGTGGTGACACCACATATCCACCGAAATCATCACATATCACTGGAAAGTAAAAAAAATTAAATCAGAGCCTTTTACTTGTCTCCTCTCTTTATAGTTATCTGCCATCCAGCCGGCATGGCAACAGACATCTTTGTCCATTTTCGGCATGTTGACCACTGTCAGAGGGCAACAACATTTCTTGTTTTTTTTCCCAAAAATCAGGCGAAATTTAATGTGCCCGCGCTGATGTCATCCATAAAAATTACTTTCCGTGGCCTTACCGGAACTTCTGACGACGTTTTGGATTCATGCCGCCATATTGTTGTTGTGGTGGTTCGGCATAATAACTTGTTTTCAGTGTCTCGGTGTTTTCAACACGTTTTAATTTCTTTCTATGCTTTTTGTAATGAAACATTGATAATTTCAGTGGATGTTTTTAAGCTGGTTTCTTCGAGGCTATTTGTTAATAAGGTACACGTCTGCGCAGTAGTACCAGACTAAAAATAGTCGTCTAGTTGTCTGGTAGACTGTTTCTGCATGCAAACTTGGGTTAATGATACTGTGTGTTTCTAAGCCGCAATAACACTGCGTTAGGAATGCACATGTTTTCTTTTGCGATACTCTTATATACAGTTCATATTCTAGTGGCTTTCATATAGCTCACTTTTTTTGTTTTTTTTTAATTGCACAGATGATATTGTCTTTGACTATATAGGGATTTTTCTTATCAAAACTGGATTGCATTTTTGCACCACTCTCTGTTGTACAATTCACAAGCCTAAGGAAAGCACTAATGTCGTATGCATCCGAAAACAAAATTAGCTGTAGCCATCATGCTTAGTGATCTAATAATTATTTTGAAATAAGATCGGAGAGAATGCATTTCTATGATCATCTTCAATTGAGGCATCCGTGACTATTGTGGTTCCTTTAGCCTATAGCTAGGCTTGTTTATATAAATAAAAGTTCGGTATAATATAGATCGTGAAACTATACATTTTGTTATATATACAGCTCTGTTTTATGTATCAGAATATCATTTTCTAATATGCAAGCTACATCAACAAACAACTCAATATGACAGTACGTTTGGTCTCATTGAACTGCCCACAAGTGACGAATTACGCTATTTATGCCTGTGTTTTTGTTCAAATATATCACCTGAAGAGGTTGCCACAAAAGACCGTTGACGGCAAAAACAGTACGCGGCATATTTCCAGCGCCAAGGTAGGTGAGGCCTGGCGCCCGTGCTTACGTGACGGGTGGCACGTCTGCCATGGGCCACGAGTAAAGTGTTTTTGTCCCGCCCACACATCGTCAAGGCATCCGGTGCTTAGGGCTTGACCATCAATCATCAGCTTGATTAGGGCTTGGAAACCAGATTTTTCAGTCAATAGTCTAGCCACATATCTACATACTAAGTTGAAAAAACACTGTCCCAATGTATATTGACATTCATGGAGCAAAAAGGCGAAAAATTCTGACGAATAACGGTTTTTGGAAGGACTTGGATTGATTTTTAGGGTACCACACAGAAAATAACGAACTTATCTTGGGGCTTGTTTCTGCAGTTTTAGATGCCTGAAGGATAAAATTCTGATTCAAATGTGCTGATGTGGGACTTCTAGGCTAAGTAATCTCCTAATGTCTTCTGAGGGTCCTCTTCTATTGAGTATTTCTATCATATTGTGTTCATTTTATTTTGTTCCTATTCTTAAAATTATTATTGTTGTTGTTGTTGTTCTTAGAATTATTGTTGTTGTTGTTGAAATTTCGCTGTCTGTGTTGCATGTGCCTTGAAAACACAGAATTTTCCCACCCATATGGCACAATGACATTCCCTATGTAAGAGATTTTGAAGACTTGCCATGTGCTTTTACCAAGGAGTGTTCAATATGTATATACCAACCTACTCACAATTTTGTTGTTGTTCTCTTTCAGATATACAACTCAAGACTCAATTCAACAAGACACAACACACCACACTTGTGAAGTCAAGCTATATTATATATTCAATAAAGTCTGTCTCTATGTATAGTGTTATATTATTACAAGACTTGAACCTTGTTTACAATTGATACCAATGTGAGGTACTCTGAGTGCTTGTCATAGTAACTCACAATATAACTCTTCTGAAAACATGTACTTCTTTCTTACACATTGCTATTACTCTCACCTCTCGAATAAACGTACCGGCACCCGGTGCGTTCTTATTTTAGACGGTACGTTTATTTCTTTTTTCATAATCGGAAAAGTTCCGGTAAAATTTGCGGTCCTGAACGTAAAATGACAAAAAAGACTAAAGTGCACACCACTTCTCCCAGCCGACAGCACAATTAAAAATGTCCGCCGGTACGTTTTATTTTGGACGGTGCGTTTACTAATGTTTCAAAAGCAGGGCATGCCTAACAACAAATTACCTCCCTTTTACATGTAAATCATATTTGGGAACACGTATTGCGTCGGAAATATGAACTATAATGGGCGTTATGTATAGAAAATTTGGCGGAATTTGCAACATTATTCACGCATCGCGCACACACATCTCACTTAAAACTCCTTGCTCAAAACGATCTTTTTCTTGGGAATGTGTTACAATAATACCACATAACAATGTATTCTAGCAATTACAAACTGTAATACTCTCAAAAAGTCAAAAATCCTGCCACAAACATGAAAATTTACCACTGGAAAAAGTCCAACGCTCAATGAAGTCAAATACGTAAACATGCAGTTCTCACGATCGGCAGAGCTCACTTCTAGTAGGGGGTTGGGCAATTCTTTAGAATTATAGATAAAAATCTTTCTCAAAAATATACATATGCACGTTGCATTTAGCAAAGCTACTTCTTATGTAAAAGACCAAAAACAGGAGTATAATTGCAGTCTAACGTATCAACTATCACAAAGAAATATTTTCAAAAAAATGTTTCCCCCTGCAAAAAGAATGCTTCAATTTTCTAAGAACTGAGTTCCAAACTTGAAGCCCCGCCCCTACCATTTGCATACCTCAGCAGGCAGACTTCAAAGGCTAGCAAGGTAACATAAAACCTTTGACTGAGGTTGTGAAATGCAATGTGTTGCAATGTTGCCATTTGTTTGAACTATGATTATGATGTAGCATTTATCATTACTTTTTAGTAAGTGTATAAAGGGAAATATGCAATGCATAAATGGAAATGAAAAATAAAAAAGAAATTGAATACTTGTGGTTGATGATTATCAATTCTTTTGCCAATGGCTTTTAAAAACTAGTATTAAAATTTGTATACAGCATATGTTAAGCATATGTTCAACTTCATTAGCTCTAAGTCTTACTGATAATTATAAAGCTTTAAAAAATCAAGAACACTTATTTCAAAACTTTATATTACAGTTCCTGCTCATGTATAAAACAGTAGGCAATGCAATGATCAACAACAAATTGTATGAATGCAGAGCTAGAACATTGATGGGTGACATTGTCATATAATTATATTACACTGGAAGCAACAAGAATTCCGAAAAAACCTGTAAGAATACAGGTTGTTAATGAGAACACATTTTTGAGCATAGACGTTGCTTACATTTTTAAATTTCCGGTGGTTACTTTATTCCAGGGGGTACTTTTTATTAGATTTTGAAGATTTGTCCGGGGGGGGGTTACTTTTATTCCAGGGGGGTACTTTTATTCGAGAGGTGAGGAGAGTATATATAACTTCATATATGTGTAACATTTCTTATAAGACTTGAACCTTGTTTACATGGTAACAAAGTGACATACTACTTGAGGCACTGCTCTGTAAGAATGTAACATTACTCCGATTAAACACTCATTGTTTAATGTTACATTTTTTCAATACTATATATACTGCCTTCTTTTAGGTAGTCTCTACCAGACTCCTTTGCAGGCTGAATAAATAGTAGAAATCGGCAAGCTGGACCCTTGCAGGCAAGCTGGACCCTCTATGGCCGGCCAAATCCTCTGGCCAATGATTTCCGCCTTTGCCGATTTCTACTATTTATTCAGCCTGCAAAGGAGTCTGGTAGAGACTATCTTTTGGGTACTTTGGTTTCCCTCCTGCGAACAATCACGTAAACTTAAACACACTTCCATTTCACCTCTCCTTCTAGAAGCCGAGCCCAGCTTTTCCAAAGCACTTGTTTATGTATTTCCATGTAAGTAATAATTATTGTTCTAGCGACTAGTGGGAATACAGGGTTGGCATACTATTTGCCCTTTAAGATTGGATCGTGCATAACATGCTAGTTACGCACTTGCACACACACACAAAGCCACTCACTTATTACCTTATGTCCAGCCTTATTTGGCACCCTGGTACAACGACGGATTTTTAAATCCGTTATGATTTCAACTATAATGCTAAAACAACCCTTTGCAACTTCACGACGAAAAAGGTCTCCATGCAAGCTATATGATAAATCATAATATATATATATATATTTCCACGGCAGATGCTCTGCTGAACTTCACTCCCTTGTACCCCCACTCAGAACATTCTCTGCAAGAACACGCTTAGCCACCTTAACAGCAGAAAATCACCCTTTCTTCCTCAATAGTCCATCGGTCAAGAGAAAATTTCATGCTGACAGTTTCTTCCCCAGAACCACTTCACTGTGGAACAAGCTTCCCCGTGAATGTTTCACCGCTAATTACAACCTCCAACGGTTTAAATCAAGGGTTAACATATATCTAACCACGCAGTCATTACTGTAACCCAAAACATGTAAGTGGCTCTCACGAGCCTTGTTTTGAGGTGAATCTGAAGTAAATAAATAAAAATAAAAAATTGACTTCATCTTTTGTAACTTAGAGTAATTCTGATATACCCCTCTTTAAATTTACATGTACATATATATCATCAGACCCTTCTTTCCTACGGGAAGCTGGTTGTCCTCACCCTTCGGTTAAGAGTTTACTACCATTGGTAATGAGTTTAGTTTCTATTTCTATTTTTTATTTTATTTTTTTTATTCGCACTTTAGAACAAAATGTAACAATACAGATACAAGAAAATCTAAATGGAATGTAACAGTGCAGGGAGGCCGGAAGCATAAAAATGCTTATGAGGAGGCCTCCCTTCATAACGTGATTAACAATCAAATAAATCGGATAAATAAGAAATAACTTAGGGTGAGAAGTGCAGTTTGCTCTGAGTATACCCAATGGTATCTTCAAGTGTAAAGGAATATGAACTCATAACACATCGCTTTACTACCAAATACGCTTTTTCTTGTTTTTCTGATGGGAAGAAATTTTTTCTTTGGGGGAGGATAATAAGAAAAAGATAAGAAAAAAATCAATTTTGTTTATACCTATGTTCTTGCACAAAGAACAATTTTCTCATTTTGATTAAGAGATTATAATGTTTCTAGAATAGACTTCTTTAAATCTTGATTTTTCTTCAGTAAAGATATGGATCTAGAGGATCTTACAAGGTTATATTTTTTTCATCTTAAAATTTCTTTAGTAAAAACAATATTTCTAGGGAAGATTTTAAGTTACAAGATTAGAATTATTTGAATCTTAAAATTCCCTTAGGCTTAGTTAAACTTTCTTATTCAATCTCCATGTAATATTTCTTTCTTACCTGACATCAAAGTGGTCAGATTTAAGTTTTTTCTTGTGTATATCAAAAAGTTTCTTGTTTGTGTTATCTAGAAAGATTGAGAAAGGCCATTCCTGTTTTTCTTAGCAAGGCCTAAGAAAATATAAGAATTTGGTTCTTGTCTATCTTGGAAAACACTGATTGGAAAAGCAAGAAATTTAAGATATCTAAATCTATGATTAGAATAAAACTCTGCTTAGTATTTCTTTCTTAAAGTTTCTTGTTTTTCTTGACTAGAAAGCTTAAGAAAAGCCATTCTTGTTTTTCTTGGCAACATTTAAGAAAATACAAGAATTACGTTCTTATCTTTCTTGACAAACACTTATACGAGAGTAAACAAGAAAGATATAAAATCTTTGATTAGGTGGAAGATATGGCTAGTATTATATTCTTAAACATTTTTGATTTTCTTACCTAGAAAGTTTAAGAAAGACCATTCTTGTTTTTCTTAGCAACATGTAAGAACATGCAAGAAAGTTTATGAAAGATGATTCTTATTTTGCCTGGTATTGTTCAAGATGATGTAAGAACTTTTTTCTTAACTTTCTAGTTTTTTTCTTAACTTGTCATGTGGCCTTTTCTGAACTCCTGATTGGTTGATTCAAATACCGGAATGCAGTTAGGGGGTTTTGAACACAAGTCAGATGTGGGAGCCGTGCTGGTTACTATTTTTTGTCAGTTATTGACTCATGTCAGTTTTGAAGTCAAAATCAAGTTAAAAAGGACCTTGTATACATGAGAAGTAATGGTACCGGTGATCGTGGTCAACTTGCAGAAGAAACCAATTTTGCAACAGAAAAAGCATGAAACCATGATAGAAGCATGAAAGCATGATAGAAGGTAAGTGCGCCCATCTTCACACAGAAGAAAAATCTGTTGACATTGTTGTTAGACTTCATAGCCAAAATATTGATACAACGCCATTGGAGTTGATTTCACACTCAAATCATATCTCTGTTGTATTGTATATATAGTAAAGTGTATTACTGCTTTATAATATCATTTTCAATTTTTTACTTCAAGTAATAAATACATATCATGATTGCATTTTAGCATCCTCTTTTGACTTTGTTGCCTTCAGTGCATGCATGCAGTACAAACTAACAAAGGTCTTCAAAAGTGATATCATATCTCTGGTGTATTGTCACGGCGGTCTGCCACTACGGCATTCTTTCCCATTGCTGGGGGCGTTCGATAAAGTATCGGGTTACAAGACGCAATTTTGGGCTAACCGTAAAACATTTGAAAATAAACAAACTAGTATCGAAGGGAAAATTTCGTTGAAATAAAATAATATTATCGTCTTTACATACATCTAATGGTCATTTTTTGCGTTAAATAGATGATTTTTTCGGATTTCGTTAAAAAAGTCGATAATTTATGGCATTTCGGTGCGCCATATTTTAGCCAATCACTGAGCAAACCTGGCTACACATATTACGCAAGATCACTGATTTTTATATTTTTCGACGACCAGGAATAAGATTAAAAATCGTGCTTTTGGGATTTTTTAATTTCTGACTTAAAGTATAGTTTTTGTCGACAAATAGGTGAAAAAAATCGATTTTTTCGCACTTAATTACCCATAATTCAAAATCAAGAGCATTTTTCAAAAATCCCTAAAGCACGATTTTCGGGACAACCGTGGCAGTCATTTTGAGCCGTAAATGGGGTATGTTTGACTCTCCATGCTTACAGGTTTGAACGAGTTTTGCAGACATGTCATATCTCCCCAAAGTGTGCACCGTGTTATTCATAAAGGCGTAAAGAATCATTACAGTATTCAAGGTCACCCAAGGATACAACAGTAGCTTCGCTACATGTTACATGTCCACAAAAATGATAGCGGACATGTAATGTTCTGGAAACTGTTTGTATCTATAGAAAAGTGTTGTTTTTTATCTGTTGCGAGGCACTCAGGCAGAAGGGCTTGTGTTGCCGCTTTATTGCAAATAATCGCAGGGACCCCGAAATGGAACGCGGGTTCGATTCGAATTGCCCAGATCGAACACGATCGAATACTGTTCGGATTCTATGAAATGTGGGAATTTCGCAGCCCAGATTTTACCACCGTGTGTATACATAGGAACGTGTATTACTGCTTTATAATATAATTTTCAATTGTTTACTTTTTGGGATCTTCCAAAACTTCAACATAGCCACTAACTTCAAACCTCACTCAACCCTCAGACAAAAACTGGTACACCCTAAGGACCAACCTCACAAAGGTACCAAGGCGAATGTTATTTACAGACCCAAATTTTATGCCTATAAGTAATTTATGCCTATAAGTATGTCTATAAGTAATTTATAACTGAATTCTACCAGACATTGCTACATTTGTAATTTGTTTTTTATAGCACTCGAGTAACTGTCCTTAACACGCCAACTTTAATGCTGTAGTATATTGTAACGTTTTTAAAAACTGACACGTTTGTAAAATTGCCTCACAATTCAGCCCGTCACGGCTGCCAGGAGGCTTTCATGTAACAACTAAGTTCAAATAAACCAGTCTACTACTACTACTACTACCACAAATGTGAGGAGCCCCGTTGTAACAACACCTACATCGGAGAGACGAGTCGACCGCTTAAAGTAAGATACAAGGAACATTGCAGACCTAGTGCTAACGGCTACTCCTCAGTCATCTTCCACCACCTAAAACACAACCAGGATCACTCTTTCAAACTCGAGTCCACGGATATCTTAGACCGCGAAGCAAGCGTGTGAAAGAGGCGACACATGAAAGAATGTACAACACCACCCTTAACAGAGAAAGGGGGCTACGGGTAGACCTCTCCGGCACCTGGATGTCTAACCTTCATCGACGTCGACGAGGTCTTTTCTGTTTTTTTCCAGGTATCCAAAGGGTGTGACTTTGCCAATTCTATCATGCCAAAAATTGCAGTTTCTTCTGAATATGTTTCAGAATGTGATATGATCTGTATTCTGAAATCATAATGGCTTGTTAGTATACATCATATAATATTTTGTTACTGTTACTGTTTCCATTCCAAGAATGTTGATTGACTGATTTTCTATTTTAAATTGGATTCATTGTACAAAATCAATGTGGTAATAAACATCTCTATACTGTCCAAATGCTTTTCAAAATTTACTTGCTATACAACATTGTTGTCTGTTTTATATTTATAGGTAGCACTATATATTTCTTTTCTTGTGTACAGAATGGTTTTCTTGCTACAACAAGAGTTAGATGTTAATTCAAGAAATCTTTCTTGTGGGGAGAATGGTTTTCTTGCTACAAGAACAGTTAGATCTTAGTTCAAGAAATCTTTTCTTGTGGGAAGAATGTTTTTCTTGCTACAAAAACAGTTAGATCTTAATTCAAGAAATCTTTTCTTGTGTACAGAATAGTTTTGTTTCTACAAGAAGAGTTAGATCTTAGTTCAAGAAATCTTTTCTTTTGGGGAGAATAGTTTTCTTACTAAAAGAACAATTAGAAAAAAATCTTGCTTTAAGAAACATTATCTAAAGAAAGACTTTTAATAACTGTGAGAAAATAGAGCTTGATTTTAGATAAATATTTTTATAAAAAGGCAAGAAATATTTTCTTGCTCCTCTCGCAGAATTATTTGCTTGGAGACAGCAAAGTTTTCTTTATACAAGAAATATATTCTGTTAACAAGAAAACTATTTCTTGCATTTTTGGTAGTGTATCTGTCAGTGCACTAGTACAGCATGATTTCGATTATTCAAGCTAAGTAATGCTACCATTCTAATTAAGTCTGTGATATGATATAAAAAAGGGAAACGTCAATAGCAACAAATCTCATATATCTCTACAAGATAAATAAGAACATGGCAAAAAAGAATCATGACAAATTGTTGTAATTGTTGCTGCTTACTGTGGTCCCACAAAGCTGTGGCATGTACACATGTATAATGCTTCTTTTACATCTACAAGAATATCATGATTTCTGCTTCTTGCAGATGAAAGAATGGCTCCCCTTGCACAGGCTGTCATTCCAGGCTCCTTTTCCCCACTTAACAGTATTAAGCCAATTACTGCCACCCTGTAAATAAGAAATGTTACGTAAAGAATACGTAATAAGAAAATTGATACAAGCGTAAACCAATAATATTCAAAGAAAATAATAAAATACTTAGGTTGCATAGGTTACTTAGGTTAATACTTATGTTATAGTTAGAAGAAACATGTGGCCTTAGAGGTAAATACTTTATATCAAATAATATCTATTACATAAAAAAAGAATAATATGCTTTAAGTGTGTGAAATGTTTGGCACCATCATGGAAATAGCAACAATATAATGCATTTTTGTTAATTCTTACTCAAACACACTGCTAAAATCAAACAACAGCAACTATAGTGACTTCTAGTACTTATCTCATGCAGGTCTTTGAACCATTGTTTCCAATGAAAGAAGACGGAATCCACCTAATGCTTAGGTCACAATTCAAGAAAGGGGCCCGCTCGGCGCGTGTTCGGCGTGTTTTTTGGCACAACCGAACGGGACCTGGACGGAGACCGGCGGGCTTCCCGACGGCTGCCGGCCTATTTTTGGCCCCGCGCGGTCGCCGAATCAATTTTAACTCAGAGTTAAAAACACTTCGGGCCCCGTTCGGCGAAATACGCCGAAGCGACGCCGTAACCTCACTGCCGGGGACCCGTCGGGCGGCCGAACAGGCACCTGCCTACGGTTATGACGTCACATATGCTGATCAGTGCATCAGATGGTCAGGAAAAGGGGCTTATTGGGAGCATATATAAACTCCTGCCTCAGACTACGTCGCACAGTTCACCACGTATGTGTTACATCGTGTACTTGTGTGTGTTACACCTTGTATTTGTGTGTCAGAATGTCGAAGCGCAAGGGAAAACAGCCGGCACGGCTCTCTTGCCAGCTTCATAAAACAGATCATAACAGGAATAAAATGTGTCTGACATTATCTCTTGTTACATCATATGCCTTCGTAATGAAATGGAAGCAGAAGTTATTGGCATTTTTTTCAGTCCAAATTTCAACAGAAGTAACGATATTCAGTGGTTTTATTGCTCAATAGCAAGGAGCTGCCACGGCACACTTCTTGCGTCACTGTTGAAGTACTTTCGAAAGTAGGCCCTCTGTTACTTTTGCGACGCACCAGTTCTGCCTGCCTCTCTTCTTCAGCTACCAATGCCAGAAGACCTTCTTGTAGGTTGTCACCAATCTCAATCTCAGACGGGCTTGTAAGTTGTTTGCAGGTTGCACTGAACGCTGCATCGCCAACTTCAGTGTACTCTTTACTTGACGTGTACTCTTTACTTGAAGTGAACGGTAGCAGGCAGTGCAGCGCTTATATATGTACCTGCTCAAAAAACACGAGAGGAGCCCGTCGAGATCCCGCCAGGAACCCGCCAGGGACCTGGCAGCTGCCCGGCCGAACTGTAAGAGCCGGTCGGCACCCTACCACACGCCGCACGGGTCAAGACGGGCGACTGACCGGCCACCGGACGGGTCCCTGACAGAAACCGGCCGCAAAAGTTTATGAATATTAATGAGAGCCGCCGGCCTGAGCACAAGCAGGCCCCGACAGGGAGCCGTAAAGGAACATTTAATTGTGACCCTGACAGTCCGGCGCACGCTCGGCGTCATGACGCCGGCCGGCGTCTACGCCGAGAACATGCCGAACGGGCGCCGTTTCAAATGTGACCTAAGCATAAACATTCCATGCTCCGAATATAAACAAATGCATTTGTGTTACCTGTCCATCAGAGGTCTCAGTACTGTTCTGTAATAGAAAGGGAGCACCCACCTTAGAGTCCATGTAAACACAGTTTTCTCCACCTTTCAAGAGACTGTACATCTTGGGTCTGTTATTAGGCTCACCAGGTCTCCAGTTTTCATATGTGAGTGGTGTCCCATCCGTCCATATCCAAGAGTTTCGACCTCTACGAAGCCCAATCCATACAGTTTTTGGGGCTGCAGGCAAGCAATACATGGCAACTTGAACAACAATTCTGAGGTATTATGAAGCAAGTTTAAACTGTAATTTCCAACACAACAAACATGTCAGACACATCTCGCAGCCCATAGGCTGAATTGGGGTGTTAACATTTACAAAACGAAGCGCAGGTTTTAAAAAACCGGAATACAAGACATAAAGGCAACAAGTCATCATATCATATATTAAAATAGAAGTAAATGTCACATATTAAAACAACCCCCAATACAAATGTAAAATGAAGGTAACTGTAAAGGACATGTAAACTCTAGCAAAAACGGTAAAATTACAATAATGGAGTGAGGAAGGCATCGTCAGTCATGTCAATGAACAATTAGTTGTTAATCAAGCGCGTCTTTTCCAGTCTTATGCAGCTTGAACTTATTGTGCACTAAACTGATGTGTTATTCCTAAGTGCAGTTTGATGGTTAATGTGCAAAACAAACAAGAAACAAATAGCTCTAGACTAAACGACGTAGTACACGAGGGGACAGTGTGTTNGATGTGGGAACCTCTGTGTCCACATTACATACAAAATCATACATTTTGAACTTTTTCTATTTTTTGGTGAAGAAAAGAAGACAAGAAGAAATACCCGATTTTTTAACCCATTTCAGACTGAAAGGGGCTTTTGAGGCCCAACTTTGATCTCAGATAGCGGCTAAACGGCTTGCGCTAGAAGTATCAAATTTGGAGACCTTTCCTAAAATGTCTCTGGAAAAAAGTTCATATTAGTTTTATACTAGTAAGTTGATGTTTTTTTGTGTTGCCATGGCAACGGGTAGTTTTTTTTTAAATAGAAGTAATTTTGGTTTAAACATAAAAATTTTCTGAGTTTTATATTAAATTACACTTCTTTTCCAACATTTATAACATCTTACATAATTAAATATAAGTTAAATATTTAATATGCATAGAATATGCTAATTTGATGACGTCATTGGTCAAAATCCAATATGGCGGACTATATTATTAGCTCTGACGTCACATGACGTCATAATTACACCAAAGTTATTAAAATTTAATTCTATTACTACACCATTCTCTGAAAACTTGGTAGACATACGAGGAGTTCATAAAAACATATAAAAACGGAAATAAGGTAATGTATAAGAACGCCAGTGTATCCATTATGATCGAAAGAAAATCAGATATAATTTTTTTTATAAATGGTAAAAACGGAGTTTTTTGCATTGTATTGAGAGACAACTTTGTGGGTGACAATTACCTAAAATTTCAGAAAAAAATCTTTAGAAACAAAAAAGATATTACAGAATATATAGCGCTGGGGTCCGCGCGGACCCCAGGTGTACTGTTTAGGGTTAATGTGCAAAACAAACAAGAAAACAAATAGCTCTAGACTAAACGACGTAGTACACGAGGGGACAGTGTGTTCTTGAAAATACAGTTGGTAGGCGTAACCTTAATTATTTGTTAAGAATCATAATGAATGCTTAATTGATGATTACGAGGAGTTGCTTATTCAATACCCACCTTTCGAGATGAGGTTTACAATAAAACTGTTTTCCTCACGGCTTGTGATGGAGGCCAGGTTTGCACCTTGACGTCTACAGTCTGTGTCAGCTTTGTCATAGTCGAGTTTATTTCTCTCAAACTTGTAGCAGTAGATATTGTATCCAGTCCAACCACTCTTGCATTGTCCTTCTGTAGCATATAAATAGTAAATTCAGTGAGCTCATCGTCATATCTTATCATGCCATTGATGCAGACAGAAAAAATGTCTCTTTTTTGCCCAGTAAGCTGATATACAGGTGAAGTGATGAAGCGAGTTAAAAACAAATAAATATTGATTCTTGCAGTTATGCTAAGGTCACATTTCCAAACCGGGGCCCGATCGGGCTGTTTGTATGAACGAAAAATCAACAATTCATATCAAAAATATATATCGGAAAAAGTGTCCATGATTGTTATTAAGAACTTTTCTGTGTTTTGTTGTCTTTTATATCATATTTTCGTTCCCAGAGCTGCCTGGCCGGGCCCCGTGTGGGAATTGTGACCTCAGCTTTATGGTATCGAGTTTTCTGTAGGGCAGCTGAGTTCTCTCACGAACATGTATCATTAGCTGTTGTACTCCCAACAGCTACTCGACTTTTAGCATCCAGTTGGGTTGTAACAAACAGTACTAGTAATTACTATAGGTGCTCTAACTGGGTATAGATGCTTGAAGTTAGTGAAGTCTGTGTAATGAAAAAATATTATTTATAACATAATGATCAATATATTCAACAATCTAATAAAATCTATGAAAACAAAAACATGGCAGCACATGAAAACATGTTAAGTAAGTACTGAAGTAACAAAATATAGGTACAGAAATAAATTACTTCGCTGACAGTTCTGACCAGTCCATCCAGGTGAGCAGGTGCATTTGTATCCGCCATCTTTGTTCACGCAGGTTCCATGTCGGCATGGTTTCCTGGTGCACTCATTGATGTCTGTGGGATAAAGAAAGAGTTTAATCACCATTCATACAAAACCTATTATCAATGAAGAGAGAGATTTTGACAGAAAAGAAGTCCATGGAGATAGGAAATTCTATGCTTTCAATGCTAACCTAGCAACATGTGCCGATAAATTAAAAGAACCTACCTTGCTGACAGTTCTGACCAGTCCATCCAGGTGGGCAGGTACATTTGTATCCGCCATCTTTGTTCACGCAGGTTCCATGTCGGCATGGTTTCTTGGTGCACTCATTGATGTCTTATGATAAAGAAAGAGTTTAATCACCATTTATAAACAAAACGTATTATCAAGGAAGAGAGAGATTTTGAAAGAAAAGAAATCCATGGAGATAGGAAAATCAATGCTTTCAATGTAAATGCTAGCTACATATACCGATAAATTAGAAGAACCTACCTTGCTGACAGTTCTGACCAGTCCATCCAGGTGAGCAGGTACATTCGTATCCACCACCTTTGTTCACACAGGTTCCATGTTGGCAGGGTTTGCTGGTGCACTCATCGATGTCTGTGGGATAAAGAAAGACACATATTCATATTAAATAACATTCAATACATCTATGAACGTGAGACCTCTAGCGTGAGCGACAACAGAAAAGGCATACATCAGAAAGAAATCACCTTGCTGACAGTTGTGTCCAGTCCATCCAGGTGAGCAGGTACAGTTGTAGCCACCATGTGTGTTTACACACTGTCAGGTTCCATATTTGCATGGCGGGTTTCTGGTGCACTCATTGATATTTGTGTGATGTGAAAAGAACGCTTTAGAAAATTAATTGTAACACCAAATATTTCAGAACAGACCTAACCAAATCTTCAATTAACTTTTACACAGACCTTGCTGACAGTTCTGTCCAGTCCACCCGGATGAGCAGGTACATGTGTATCCGCCATCTTTGTTCACACAGCGTCCATGGTGGCACGGGTTTCTTATACACTCATTGATGTCTGTGGAATAAAGAAAGAGTTTAATCACCATTCATAAACAAAACCTATTATCAAGGAAGAGAGAGATTTTGACAGAAAAGAAATCCATGGAGATAGGTAATTCTACATTTGCCGATAAATTAGAAGAACCTACCTTGCTGACAGTTCTGACCAGTCCATCCAGGTGAGCAGGTACATTTGTATCCGCCATCTTTGTTCACACAGCGTCCATGTCGGCACAGGTTTCTGATACACTCATTGATGTCTGTGGGATAAAGAAAGAGTTTAATCACCATTCATAACCAAAACCTATTATCAAAGAAGAGAGAGATTATGGCAGAAAAGAAACCCATGGAGATAGGAAATTCTATGCTTTCAAAGTAAATCCTAGCTACATGTACCGATAAATTAGAAGAACCTACCTTGCTGACAGTTCTGACCAGTCCACCCAGGTGAGCAGGTACATTTGTATCTGCCATATTGGTTCACACAGCGTCCATGTTGGCATGGGTTTCTGCTGCACTTATCGATACCTGTGGGATAAGGAGGACGTGTAGTATATATCAATATATCTTTTTACTTGAGACCACTCAAGTGAGTAACATCACGAAGTCACAGAAATCACAAGGTCACAGACAGAACTAAGGCACGCGACAACACAAAGACAATAAATACTATTAAAAAGAAGTCACCTTGCTGACACCTCTGTCCAATCCATCCAGGTGGGCAGGTACATTTGTACCCGCCACGTTTGTTCACGCAGGTTCCATGTCGGCATGGTTTCCTGGTGCACTCATTGATGTCTGTGGGATAAAGAAAGAGTTTAATCACCATTCATAAACAAAACCTATTTTCAAGGAAGAGAAATTTTGACAGAAAAAAAAAATTCATGGAGATACGAAAATCTATGCTTTCAATGTAAATCCTAGCTACATGTACCGATAAATTAGAAGAACCTACCTTGCTGACAGTTCTGACCAGTCCATCCAGGTGAGCAGGTACATTTGTATCCGCCACCTTTGTTCACACAGGTTCCATGTTGGCAGGGTATGCTGATGCACTCATCGATGTCTGTGGGATAAAGCAAGACACATATTCATACTAACTAAAATCCAATATATCTATGAACGTGAGACTTCTAGCGTGAACGAAAACACAAAGGCATAATCAGAAAGAAATCACCTTGCTGACAGTTCTGTCCAGTCCATCCAGGTGAACAGGTGCAGTAATACCCGACATCTTTGTTCACACAGCTTCCATGTTGACAGGGTTCGTTGTAACACTCATTGATATCTGTAGAATAATTGAGGACAAATAGGACATATCAATTATAACTCAACATATCTCTAAACTTTATACCTTTAAAGTGAGTGACAAAGTGTGTACAAAAAACGGCGTGTGTTAGCCCTTACCTGTTGTTGATTCAAGCGTGGTGGTCATTGGTTCGATTTCAGGTGAAGAACTGGCTTTTGTAGATGCCTCAGTTGACTCCCCTTTCGAAGACAAGAGGGATGAAGTCGAGTAAGAAGCAGCAGTGACATTTTCTTCCATGAATTCGAACGTTGCCATCCATGGAGTATCAGACTTCCTCAGCATTGGTGGTGAGCGGAATGGAGTCGTGTTGGCGAGGAATTCGAACGAATCGTTTTCCTTGTAGAAAATTGTTGACGCACGGGCGCTGGAATTTGTCAGCCTCAAACCGAACACATTGTCCGGTTTCAAAGCATCTTTCCCCTTCTGTTAACAAATATAACGTTACACTTAGTTATTTCCTTGGATTTGTTGGAAATTTCTGTATTCCCAAAGTGGACAATATGATAACAAAGGACGAGGAAGAAAATTTTGTGCACCCGGTACAGATTTTGCTCTCCGAGTCTCTTTTTTTATTGTTTATTATCCATTTTAGCATACCGTTATTTTTCTTATATTATTATTTCTTTATATTATCCCACAACCAACAAAATTTGATTAGCGTAGCTCAAAATAGGAAGTAAGAACTAAAAAAAATCAAGCAAATATCACCAAAAAAGGTTGCTTCTTTATGTCACAGAATCTTGATTTGTCCATTCTTGAATGTAAACATATGTTGATGTATATGCTACACTACTAAATTAATATAAAAAGCGTGTGAGGTAACGCATTGGGCACATTATTTCTTGGTGTAATAGTCTGTATCCCCAAAGAGGAAAACATCAAAACAGAGGAGGATAACTTGCATCTTACTATATTTACTTTAGTGCTGTAAACTTTCACGGTGGTCAAAATTGGGCCCCGACCCGCGGTCATTTACAGTAAATCTGTGTCTTCTGGCCCCTTTTTACATGTGTACCTCCAAACAGAAAAAAAAATCCACCTTTTAACAAATATAAAACATTTCCTGGACAACTACTTGTCTGCCTTCATTTTGTAGTGGGCTGGAACATGAAACGAAGATACTGCCGTTATATCGGGGGTGACCTTGAAGATCAATGCTTGTACTCGCCAGTCTGCTCATATTCATGCCGTATGACATGCGTGCAAACCTCGTTTAAGATTGGAAGCATAGAGAGTCTAACATATCTCATTGACGGCTCAATGACCGTAATGGGTTTGTCCAGAATCATGTCTCAGGGATTTTCGAAAAAGGACCATGATTTTGAAATAATAGCAATTGAGTGCGAAAAATGTAAAAAAAAATGCCGTTTTTTCACAATTATGTCGACAAAAACATATCTAAAATCAGAAATTAAAAATTGCTAAGACACGATTTTTGATATTATTCCTAGTCGTAAAAAAATATAGAAATCGGGGATTTTGGGTAATATACGGAGCCATCTTAAATGGTGTTTGCCTAAAAACATGACTCGGACTGTCTCGGACCGGCGCTCCAAATCCCGAAAAAAGTCGTCTTTCGGAGCGAGATTTTAAAACATTAGTAATTTAACGTAAACAACTAACATTAAAGCTATGTAAAGACGATGATTTCATTTTATTTTGACGGAATTTACCCTTCAATACTATTTGATTATTTTTAATTGGATTACGGGTAGTTCAAAACGGTCAAGCTTGCGTCTCGTAACCCGATACGTTTCCGAACCCCCCTAGCAATGGGAAAGAATACCGTAGTGACAGACCGCAGTGTTTGTGCACAAGGTACAGACTTTGCTTCCTAAGGCTCTTTTTTATTGCTCACGTTCCATTAAAGCATACCGTAGTTTTGTTTTTATTATTCAAGAAGCATCAAAACTTGATTGGTATGGCTTAAAATGAGAGGTAAGACCTTGATAAAAAATCAAGCAAATATCACCAATGGTTTCTTCCATATTTTACAGCATCTTGATTTGTCTATTCTTGAATGTAAACATGTGTTGATGTGCTACACTATAAAATTAATATAGATAGAGTCTGAGGTAACACATGTACTCTAGCTTTGTGCAGTCAATTTATTGGAGTAAATATTGGCATATTCAAGTTGTCCTCCGATTCCTGTTTTTTTTACGTCCTATTGCCAAAAGGTAGCTTTAAAATGTTAAAGAAAGAAGGAATTGGTGTGGCCCCTTTCAAAGGTTTTCTTCGCCGAACGGTAACTGTCTGACTTACCTTACTTCCAGGTTGGAGGTATGCTGACAGGACTACAGCTATGACGACTGACACAATCACCAGAATTCGACATCCCAGGCGGACCCAACAGATCTTGCTGGATTTTGCCTTATTCCACATGCCAATGATACGTTCTGGGGTTCAATATACAATTAATTTCATGGCGCATAGGTGACAAAAAACAACATATGAAAATATGAACAAATCTATCCGTAAATAATTTCACCAGGTTGGTAAACGACTGAATAGCAAAGTTCTTTTCATCACAGCCATTTATTTTTCAAGCCGACGTTTCGATGACCTTCTGTCATCTTCATCAGGGCAATTTTGACTGGTTTGCTGTGCACTGACACTAGATGTTACTTGGTGCATAGTGCACTAAAGGTGTTACATAGTTCATAGTGCACTTAAGCTAGTTTTGTTTACAATACATTCCGGAACGTCGTGTAATTGTGACATACATACTAGGTATTGTTACATCATAGGGAAATATGCGGATCCAAATGTAAAGTGTTTCTATACATAATATAACATTTGTTAACTGACAATACTGAGCTATCACAGTCCCAAATAGAAATTATTAAAAGTCTTGTTACATATGTATTGTTAGGAATTATAATAGTTACAATCAATAAGAAAACCAATGTCAGTTATTAAGAATGTGATCCCAAACATGACTAAGTTCATACCCCCCCTCATCAAGGTTTATGACTTGATTGGATTTTCTAATCCATACAGACTCCTTAATCCAACGGATACATCTGCTGTCTTCTCGGTCTATTACCTTGGCCCCGTCCCAATCTATTACACAGTTATTTCTTGTAATGTGGTCTGTGACTGCTGACTTGTTTTCTTGTTTTTCAGCTTCTTTCTTTCTTGCTCTGGTGTACCTTCCCATCTTGACGCTGCCTGCCTCTTTCCTAGTATGTTCTTCTATTCCAAATGTTCTTCCTGTCCCCCCTATGTATACCTTCTTGCAAGTCATGCATGGTATCCTGTAAATGCAATCTGTTTTCACTGAGTCCAACTGACACTTCAAGTTTGTCTTTGGGATGTACCAGTACGTTTCTTAAGGTAGTTCTGGCTCTGACTGCTGTAGCTATGTTGTGTTTCTTGAATATTACGTACTTATCCAGACTGGACATTCAGAAAAGTAGAACATCAAAAAAGCTGACCCAAACAGAAGAAAGACAAAAAGAAACAGGAGGAGAAGTCTAAAGGTAGGCTGACTCTGCCCTATATAAAAGGAGTCACAGAACCACATGGAAAGAATATTCAAGAAACACAACATAGCTACAGCAGTCAGACCCAGAACTGCCTTGAGAAACCTACTGGTACATCCTAAAGACAAACTTGAAGACTCAGTTGGACTCAGTGAAAACAGATTGCATTTACAAGATACCATGCATGACTTGCAAGAAGGTATACATAGGGGAGACAAGGAGAACATTTGGAATAGAAGAACATACTAGGAAAGAGGCAGGCAGCGTCAAGATGGGAAGGTACACCAGAGCAAGAAAGAAAGAAGCTGAAAAACAAGAAAACAAGTCAGCAGTCACAGACCACATTACAAGAAATAACTGTGTAATATATTGGGACGGGGCCAAGGTAATAGATATAGACCGAGAGGACAACAGATGTATCCGTTGGATTAAGGAGTCTGTATGGATTAGAAAATCCAATCAAGTCATGAACCGTGATGAGGGGGGGGGGTATTAACTTAGTAATGTCTGGGATCACAGTCTTAATAACTGACATTGGTTTTCTTATTGATTGTAACTATTATAATTCCTAACAATACATATGTAACAAGACTTTTAATAATTTCTATTTGGGACTGTGATAGCGCAGTATTGTCAGTTAACAAATCTTATATTATATGTAGAAACACTTTACATATGGAACCACATATTTTCCTATGATGTAACAATGCCTTGTATGTATGTCACAATTACGCTACGTTCCGGAATGTATTGTAAACAGAAAAAAACTAGCTGAAGTGCACTTTGAACTATGTAACACCTTTAGTGCACTATGCACCAAGTAACAACTAGTGTCAGTGCACAGTAAAACAGTCAAAATTGCTCTGATGAAGATGACAAAAGGTCATCGAAACTTCGGCTTGAAAAATAAATGGTTGTGATAAAAAGAACCTTGCTATTCATGAACAAATCTAATATTCCAAACCTGCGGGAAGTATATAATCCGTATCTTCTACCGACCGCTGACAATTTTAGATATCACTTCACCAGAAATCTTACCAGTAACAATGCAAAGAGATATATCAGAAGTGTAATAAACAACACAGGTTTGAAAAACAGTCTGGTTATGGCTTGGTTAAACCCCCTTCGTACCTTTGATACTGAACCGTTTTTCCTCATGTTTTTCATTTGCATCAGTCTCCTGGGGTTTGTAGTATGGATCTGAGTATGGATCATCGTTTTGCTCTGAGCACATCACAATGTTGTCTCCCATATCGAGTTTGTGAGAAGGGGTAGCATCTGGAATGATTCAATGCCATAATTTCACCGATGAAGCTTAGATCTGGGTTGGAACGAGCCGAAAAACCAAACGTCAATGTTTTGGCTATCACTTGACTTAACTAAATGTCAATTTGATGAGTATGGATGGAAACATAAAACAAATATTCGTTTACGACGAAAATGCCAGTAGCTTACAGTGGACTAATGATATCACATTTCCACAACCAGGATCTAGATATGGATTGCAACGAGCCGAATGTCCTAAAACTAAAAAAATAGAAACATGTTCAGAGTATGAACTAACAGTTTCAATGCCATTAAAAATCACTATGGGGCACATGGCATGATAAACATTGTCCTTCTTGTAGCCACCACCCCATTTACTGCATAAACATAAAGTGTCATCAAGATCCATTCACGCATCCTAGAGGCATGATAGATGTCTATAAACTGACGACATCTAAAAACAATCTAATTTAGGCGAACTTCACAAGATGAACTTCGACGACGTTGCTGTGCCGTAAGAACGCCGTAATGCCCCTGTATACATTGTCGACGAGCTTCGGCCGTATTTGTCAATCGCCGAAAGTTCGGCCGATTTTGAGATCCACCGACGATCGCGCGTATTTTTGTCTTGAAAATCGTCGCTGTTACATTGTGCGAGGCTCGGGCGATCGGTTGGGAATACATCTATGATAATGAAGTCCCTATGACAAGGCAAGCAGATGAAGCAAGGCCAGTGTATCCACCTAAACATGAATAGTTTGGCCAATTTCTATGTTTGACCTGTCGTGATGGAGCGGACTGGCAGAATAAAATAGAAATATAAACAGGAATTCTGTGAAAGATCCAATCCAAATACTACCACAAGAGCCACAAGTTTACAATACCGTCTGGTTAACATAAAGATCACCTTTTTAACCAAACGGGAGTCGGCCATAGCTCGTAGCGTGCAACACACGGGCGTATGCCGCCCGAGTTACGGTCGACGATCTATCGACGCTCGCACGATCTCTAGACCATTCAGCCAAAATGTACGACAACATAATGATTATCATTCTATCAAAATCTTTTTTATACACGTGTACGTGTACGTACCTGAACAAAGCTGATAAGATATATATTGTTCTAAAACGTTGCCTCTATACTTCTGTCTGAAATAGTATGAAATAGTATCTTACGGTGAACAAGTTTAGTAGCAATCCAATGGCATCAAAGTAGATCGACAGAGGTAAAAAGAGCCATGACGTTCTTGTGGGTACCCTAAGAAACAAGTCAACCTCATTCCAGAATGAACAAGTGTAAAAGTCAATATAATGCAATCTTCTAAAATAAGGCCACACACCTCCTAAAGGAACAAGGTAAGGATTCCATGTGCGTTCAATCAGTTGGGTTCAAAACCTAGACATTTAGCCTTATATAGTTGAAACCTTAACAAAGAACGGCCGAGACTCGTGGGATGCACGCCCGGATATCGGTCGACTCTCGGCCGTACAGGGACGAGCTACGGGCGAGCTACGCGCGAGCTGGAAACGAGCTCTGCGACCTCAAAAATCGCCGGCGACTAGTCGCTGATGTTAAGGACACGTTTCGCGTGTCAGCGAGCTTCGGCCGACTCCAAAAAATCGCCGGCGATCCCGAAAATTCGCGCGATGCTCGACGGAACATCGGGCGAACTACGGCCGTAAATGTCGTTTAGAGGTCGCCAACTAGTCGGCCGATCGATTTACGCGCAATGTGACGGGGGTATTAATGTTGGTTTTATCCAGGGTTCGGGGAAAGCACAGTCCATCCTTTGACACTCAAAATGTAAAATATGACAAACATAAGAAGCTGTTATGAATGAAAATGAAAACATGACAAAAAGTTTTCTTGGCAAAAATACTTTTAGTTCTCTTGCGAGTAGACTTTGAGAGTATCATGGATAAGAGCAAGGATAAGATATAAACAAATGCTCAAATAGTGTGAACAGTACCAGACTAATTTTAAACAAGGACAGACGTCATTCTTTATACAATATGCCTAAAAAATAAACACACACATATAGTTTAAACTCATACTATAATATTACACAAGCAAAAGGGGTATTGTACAAGAATTTGGGCCATATAGTATTAAAATCTCAGTCTTTGAATAATCAACCTGGGATCAAGATGTTTAGAACTTATTCTCCTAGAAACATTTTAGAGTGGAACTCGTTGCCACCAATTTGGGGCATCCTCACAATACCATACAGTTTTAAACAGCACCTGCAGTTAGAAATGCCATCAGGCAACAAAGATTGGTCGTTTAATGTAATGACAAGCTGCTGCCACGCTGTGCGTAGGATACCAACCAACAGAATTATCAACCCCGGATTCGAATATGTTTAGAACACATTTTTCTAGAACTATTCCAAGTGAAAATCGATGCCACCATTTAGTCAGTGGGAGCACCCTCAGTGCACTAGATATTAAAGAACTTTTAGTTAGAGGTGCAAAAATTGTACAAATACATGTTTTGCAAGTTACTTGACATACCTCCAGCATTGTGTCCAGCATTGCCCACTTGTTCGTAGCACGGATCTGAGCAAGGTTCCTCCGAAGGCTTGTCCTCAGCCATGCGGTCTCCAGCGTCGGAGTTGCGAGGAGGGGGAAGGTCGGGCACAGGACGTTTCAATCCAGAGTTTATTATCACATCGACACCGCCAGACATGTGCTCACCCATTTCACCCGTCTCTTCAAAGATGCTTTCACCAGCCGGATCCACATCTTCGTATTTTCTGTCCGATTTTTTATTCCTTCCGTCGACTTTTTCTTCTTTTTGCCTTTCATGTCAACATATTGAGGTTCATCAGGTGCAGCGCGTTGTACCTCAGAACCTAATGTGAAGATACTTTCACCAGCCGGATCCACATCTTCGTAATTTCTGTCCGATTCTTCGTTCCGTATGCCAAACTCGTCCTTTTCATTGTCTTTCATGTCAAGATGGCGAGGTGGGGGTACATTTGGTGCAGTGCGTTGCAGCCCAGAACCCCGATGCCAAGGTACTGTAGCCAGCCGGATCCACGTCTTCGAACCTTCTGTCCGATTCTCCATAGCGTCCAACCACCTGTTTCTTCTCGTTGTCTCCCATGTCAAGATGGCGAGGCGGGGGGACATTCGGTGCGGTGCGTTGCAGCCCAGAACTTAGAGCAATAATACTTTTTCCAGCCTGATCCAAATATTTATACTTGCTTGCGGGCAACGGTAGTGGAGAATTTTTACCAGACATATCACCATACATTACCATATATTATACTCAGTTCAGAACTCAGTTCAAAAACTACCTTCAGGTTTTCTGTTCTTTTCTTTTTCTCTTTGTCTCCCACTTCAAAACGACAAGACGTTTTTCTCGGTAAATCAATTTTACCATCCATATTTTGTTTTTATGACAACCTTGTATGGCGAGCTTCCATTTCTATTCTTACCTATTTTTCGTTGAAAAGCAGGAAGTGCTGTTGGAAAAAAGCATTACATTTGAGAATTGTTAGTATATCTAATTTTACCTCCATGGTCACTGCAGAAGGCGTATATTCTACTTGTGTGAAAACCTTGCATACTCTTTTTATTATTGAATTGGTAGTGCTAAGCCATAAGAATGAAGTATGTTCATTGTTTACTGTCCTTTGTATGGCGAGAAATATCAATACAAGACAGCAGTAATCACAAATAACACAAACAATTATTACAACAATAAGAAAACAATGAACACTGTAAATACATTTCAGCTAGCTTGCCAGCATGTTTACATATGACTGGTTATTGATGTCAATGTAAAACAGTTTTGCAGAACCCGGGGGTTCTGAATTGCACTTTTGCTCACAATTACAAAGATTAAGACTAAAGACGTGGCCATTTAAAAGGTTTAAAATAAACAACATCTATTACAACTCATACACATATGATAAAATCTATTAAAGTAGAGTTATAAGTGTTAATAAGTTTGCATTGCTGGATAAAATACTTATTAAGATTACGAATTCGTATGTGAAACACTTGTCATAAAGACGGTTACTAAACAAAACGTGTTATTAAAGCATGACAGTTACCCCTCAATGACCGGAAGGTCGTTTACAGAGTACGCTCGATTACTTATTTAGTTTACAGCATGTAGGAGGCAAAAGCAGCATGTTATATTTCGTAACATGTTTGTACATGTTTCGTAACATGTCAAGTTTCCTTAATTAGTCCCATGCGGCTTCGTCTTAAGTAGCTTACATAACCTTACTTGGAGATCCTACTCTGCGACATCATATGGTACTGGGGATAATGAAACAGCTAGCAGATTAGTATTGGACTGAGCAGAGAACTTTGGAATAATCTCTCTGGCTTTTCACAGCTTAGAGGTAAAAGACTTCTCTGTTACATAACGGATCATATTCTCTCAGGCTGTTTACAGCTTAGAGGTCAAAAACTTCTCTGTTACATAGCGGATCATAATCTCTCCGGCTGTTTACAGCTTAGAGGACAAAAACCTTTCTGTTACATAGCGGATCATAATGAACCCCGCAGTGGGGGTCTTCACGCTTCGATAAAAATGGAAAAGTCTCAACATATATATATTCCAAAGATTTCAATATTCTAGACGAAATCTTGAGATCTTATCAGACAATCTTGAGATTTTTCAGGGCAATCTCAAGATCTTTCAGAAAATCTTAAGATGAAAACTAAAAGTCTCAAGATCTTTCCAATATGCTTTCAAAGCATCTTGAAATTTTTTCATAGCATCTCGAGATGCTGAAAAAAAGTATCATGATTGTTGAAAAATCTCAAGTTAAGAAAGCAATTTCAGCGTTTCTTTCAAGATTGCTTTATAAATCATGAGGTCTTTAAAAAAATCTTTATATTTTTTTAAGCATCTCGAGATGCTATGGAAAAATCTCAAGATGGTTTAAAAATATCTTGGAAGATCTTGAGACCTT
>NW_017804061.1:46272-47928 GCF_001625305.1 Branchiostoma belcheri
TATGTAACAGAGAAGTTTGTAGACAAAAGATTGGATGTGTACCTTTAAGCTGTAAACAGCCAGAGAGATTGGTCCAAAGTGCTCTGCTCAGTCCAATAATAATCTGCTCGCTGTTTAAACGTTTTTAGTTTATGTTACGTGATAACGCTGACTAAAGTAAAGACAGGGGTTCTGTTACTAAGGCCCTTTTTTTCATAGCCTGGGTACCATCCTGCTTAGCGACTGTGGGAGCGGACGTAAACTAACCAGGATGGTACCCAGGCTACCTTTTTCAACGGACGGCGATCATCAAATATGATGTGTGTATCATCGAGTGTCTAACAAAAATTTGATTTTTTGGGGATACTTGATATGATTCACGCATAACGTTTGATGACACTCACACACAGTGGGCAAGGACCCCATGGTTTGCAAACACCTATTGTTAGTGCATATTTAGGCGACGCCTACCTATCTTTTGGGGAGAAAATGTGGGTTCTTCTCATTTTCTTTTGTTTGTTAAACATTTTAGAGTATGGGTGTCCAGCAGAAAAAAAAATCGCCATTTAACTCCGAATGAAAAGTATACGCATAAAAACAACACAAAGTCACACATATTCTTGATAATCAATCACCACAGTATGTATCCCCTTTCAGAGCTGTGACTTCGGCTAGTCTCGGTAGTTACATATGAAGAGTTATCAGTGTGGTGGCATATATGTGTTCATGTGTATTTCTATTGGTTTACACTTGATACATTCCAGTGAAACCATATACGAAACCCTGTTGGTGTTAAACCGTGGGTTATATAACAAATGATCGGTATTTCTTCATGGTATTTTATTAACCCAGTAAAGAAAATATTCACATTCACTCTTTCTAGGATCATAACCATAACGATAAAATTCCTGTTCACAAAATGATAGACTCTGTGGCTTTAGCTGCCTGGCTCCAAAAATAGAATCTCCCGTGCACTTTGACCCCATTCATTCTTCGTCTCTCATCTGGTATGATTGTTTTACCCAGGTATATCGAGTCTCCGCATGGATGTTTCAGGTTAAGTTTCCTTTCTTTAGTGATATCTTATTTTTTTGCACAATGTATAATCTAGTTCTTCACTGTAAGCATCGTGGACGGACCTTTCTTATGATTTCGTATACCTCGGTCAAAACAAAGAATGCAAATATTCCTGTCTCATTGCTCGAACTGGTCATGTTTTGGTCCAACTGATAACTGTGCTGGACAGTCAGAAAAGGTCCATTGTTGTACTTTAGGTGAAATCAACGGCTGTACCTAGCCCGCCTCACACCTTGAAAGAAACTTTGTGAGGGTCAATGCACCTGGCTCAAGGTCAACCTGGGAGTAGGGTTTGATTTTCGACACTGTCTTTACCTAGCTTTTAATATAAAAGTTCTTAACCCTTGTCCTGCTGGCCTTTTTACAGAATTTTAAAAAATAATTTGAAGTCTTAATCAGGTCACAGACCCTTGAATTTTTTTCCCTGCGGTGGCGTAGTTACTTCCGCATTCGTTGCGTTTTGCTGCGGTTTGATGTGCGTTGCATGAGAAACACCCCTAAATCGTACATATACAGGGCACTATATAGATGGTACTGTATGTGCAACCATATATATATATATATATATATATATATATATATATATATATATATATATTT
>NW_017804061.1:47948-59047 GCF_001625305.1 Branchiostoma belcheri
CTGCGGCATAGTATGATAAATGTATGGCAGGGGTCATGATATTTGACTGCTCAATTTGATTTTATCTAATTACGGGGAATAGTAAACTGGTTTTAGAGTTTTAGGCCACACCAAGTAAATTTTATGGATGACGTCCTTTGGGAAGACCCCTAAAATCTAATGCGAGAAGGGACGAAAAAAAAACAAGAAGGGCCCTAAAAAACAAGATGCCTAGATTAGAAATATACTAAGAGACAACAAATGTTAGGACACAAATTGAATGAGGTGACAGTGTAACAAGCAAGAAGTCTTTTATTCATCATCAAAAAGGCAATAAATCAAGTGGAACAGTGGACAGTGAAAAATTTTCTGTAGTGCAAATTTTCTGTTATTGACAGGATGGCCCTGTCAATAGTGCAAATGTTCTGTTATTGACAGAATGGTCCTGTCAATAGTGCAAATTTTCTGTTATTGGCAGGATGGTCCTGTCAATTGACACTTTCTTCGCGTTAAGGGTTTCACATCAATCTGGTGATTTGCGGCACTGTCGTGACTCTTTGGTCATAGTTACAGGAAGCGGAATTTCTTTTTTTTCTAGGAACAGGCCAAAATCAATGCGCGCGCGGAAGTCATTCATGAAATTTACTTGGTGTGGCCTAACTAGTTACATGGTTACATCGCGACTACTATCATGAGTGCAAAATTACGTGCACATAGCCTGGTATCCAGTCTATCGTAGATTAGGGGTAGCCCGGGAGGGCTCTTTTTGAGGCTATAGGAGCTCTCCATCGCCATTCCTTTATTTCAATGCATGTATGGCAGCCGTTACACCCAATCCACGTCCGAAAATTGTAAATTGTTGTAACAAATGTGTGTTGACAGATACCATGTAGTGAAATGGGAGACTTTGAGACTTCGTTCGAATATTCAATCTCGATGGGACCGAGGGCCTACCACTGGTCTAACGAAAATATACAATGTATGTATGTTGCACAATACAATACAATACAATACAGTATTTACAATACAATATAATACAATACAATACAGTATTTAGTACTATTTACAATACAATATAATACAGTATTTACAATACAATACAATATAATGCAATACAATACAATAAGGTATTTACAATACAATACAATGCAATGCAATACCATACCATAAAATCCAATGCAATACAATACAATACAATACATTACAATACAATACAGTACAATACAATGCAATGCAATATCATACACTACAGTCATTAAACAACAGAAATAGCATTTTGATTAAAAACAATCCCGGCTTGACCTTAACAGCGACCCTTTCCTGTTTGTGTGATTTGTTATATTTACAGGTTTGGCTAAGAATTGCTTGCTGCCCCACACGGCGCCGACCTTCGATTGACCTTCAAAAGCGACCTTCGATTGACCTTTAAAAGCGTACTAAAGGACGTTGACTGCATCTCTTAGGCCTTATTGCCCCGTCAGCTCTTTGTAAGAAAATTAATATATGACAAAAAGGAATCAAATTTGTAACGTATTTCAGAATTCACTGTAAAGGTTTCCTGTACAAAAGCCTGTCTAAACGTATCTGCAAGCTATACTTGCAGTTTTTTTTTATTCCAACATATAATCACAAGACGTGGTGACGGCACACTCAAGTTTTTTTTCAACTTAATGCCGCCACCAGCATAGGGGACAATGCAATACTCATTTTCACCTGAGTGAAGTGAGGAAAGTCGTGTAAAGTGTCTTTCACGACCAGACAAAATTGTATATTCGCTGGTGATCAAGTTGTGTTTTTTTTCAAACGGTGGTTTCTCAGTGTTAACAGCTGCACACAAGTTTTTGGTGCGATACCCATAGAAATATTCTCTTTGTACGTCTATTGTGAAGGTATTATAACAAACGTACCTTGACAACAGCCCCGCCCTTCGGTGGAGTGGGTACCTCTTCCTTCGCTAGCTGAAAGCGCTTCCCGTATTCCACCAACCTCATACTGCGCCGCGCCATGTTGGGATCGACACCTCAGGCAGTCTGACTTTGTAGGCGACTGTGGTCTGTACCCACGTACCTCAGAACAAAACTTAGCAACCCAAGTTCACTCGTCACGTGATTTATGATAGCTCCAGGCAGGCCTTAGTTAGGCCATGCTGATTTGATTATATGGATGGCATTCGCGCGCTCATTTCGGCCGTTTTCAAAAAAAGTTTTCGACCACACTGTAAATCGTACAAACAGTTGTAAAATTAAGCAAATATATACCGTAAATTGAAAAAAAAGATTGGAAAACGATACCAATGTCGTACAATGCCAAAATCAAATGTCGTATACATCTTGTTGAAAACAAAATTAGCTGTAGCCATCATGCTTAGTGATCTAATCATTATTTTGAAATACGGTTGGAGAGAATACATTTCTATGATCATCGTCAATTGAGGCATTCGTGACTATTGTGGTTCCTTCAGCCTATAGCTAGGCTTGTTAAAAAATATGTAAATAAAAGTTCTGTAAAATATATATCGTGTAACTATACATTTTGTCATACACAACTCTGTATGTAACAGGATATCATTTCATAATATGTAAGCTACATCAACAAACAACTAAATTTCAAAGGACGTTTGGACTCCTTGAACTGCCCACAA
This sequence comes from Branchiostoma belcheri, assembly GCF_001625305.1. Lineage (NCBI taxonomy): Eukaryota > Metazoa > Chordata > Leptocardii > Amphioxiformes > Branchiostomatidae > Branchiostoma > Branchiostoma belcheri. The sequence goes on from NW_017804061.1 coordinate 50,569, forward strand.
GTGACGAATTACGCTATTTATGCCTGTGTTTTTGTTCAAATATATCACCTGAAGAGGTTGACACAAAAGACCGTTGACGGCAAAAACAGTACGCGGCATGTTTCCAGCGCTAAGGTAGGTAAGGCCTGGCGCCCGTGCTTACGTGACGGGTGGCACGTCGACGTCTGTCATGAGCCACGAGTAAACAGCGTTTTTGTCCCGCCCACACATCGTAAAGGCATCCGGTGCTTAGGGCTTAGAAGCTTGAATAGGGCTTCGAAACCAAATTAGTCAATATTCTAATCACATATACTGTATACATACAGTGTTGAAACAACACTGCCCCAATTTATATTGACATTCATGGAGCGAAAATTCTGACCAAAAAAAAGGTTACTGGAAGGACCTGGATTGATTTTAAGGGTACCACCCAGAAATAAAGGACTTATCTGTTTCTGCAGTTTTAGATGCCTGAATGATGAAATTCTGATTCAAATGTGCTAATGTGTCAACATTATATAGATTGTCTTATTCAGAAATTTCCAGTTTTCCCGCCCTGAAATTGCATATTTTTGGATGCCTTTAAGTTGAAGTCTGGTCCACGTTTGCTGTTTCTAGATACCAATGCTGAACAGACGTTCTTAAATGTAGACTAACTAAAATTTTATGTTAGCTAATTGTAATAAAAATACCTTTCAGCTCGCTTGCCAGCATATTGACAGCATGTAGGAGGCAAACGTAGCATGTTATATTTTGTAACATGTTTGTACACAGTCAAGTTTTCTTTATTAGTCTCATACGGCTTCGAAAAAAATGATTTCTGTTAAAAAATGACTTTATTTTGTTGTATGCCCAAATGCTGTAAAAATAATTTATATTTGTCAGTAATTGTACTTGACCTGAAGGACGTCGACCCCATGGGACCCAGGTACTATGGGAATGAGACGGTGATTTTAGTTCATGCGCACAGGGAGTTCTCTCGCTGTCCTTATCTGAAGAAATATTCGAGAAACCGGAGATTTCCTGAGCGCAAATTTGGGGTGAGTTATGAATTTTTTTCTAAATTAAACCAGGTCGTTAGGTAATTTGGAAGACCTTAAGGAGGTCTTGGTGTCATTTTTCCGTCATAAATTTGACTGCAGGATTTTTCTGGAAAATCTAGTAGCTGATTTTGGTTCGTCCTATTTATCCGTATCGTCCCCCTCCCCTCCGTCACAAAATCTCTATGTCCCTGTCTATGTCAGACCTGGGCTGACCTGGGCCGTGATAGCATATTTACAGGTGTTCCGGTCCGTGTGATAAATATAGAATACAACACGGTGTATTCCGTATCGCCCGAGGTATCGGCCCGACCTCAGGTCGGATCGCCCGACGGCCGCAGGCCGGAGGGAGATCCGATCCGCGGGAGGGCCGGGACCCACCGGGACCCACCCAAGAAAACACGCCTTTCAGTGCAAGATGAGCCAAAAGTTGGTGCCACTAAATCCTAAAATAGCAACAACATCAATTCAAACGCCGGATTCTGTATTCGAAAATTTTCGAAAAGGGGCACACGCGGTTAGGGCGAATCACGTTCTAATCGTTTTATGGAAGCCATTGAAGCGTTCGATAACGGGTTGGCCGGTCCGGAACCTGTTATCGCGGCCCGGGTATGATATAACTAGCGGTGCGGCCCGGGGTTCTATTTGGTTATCACGACGGGGGGGGGGGGGTGATCCGATCCGCGGGAGGGCTGGGACCGAGGTTAATGCGGAATACCCCGTGTTTTATCATGTATGACCCTGATGCATGCATCGTGCAAAAATATTTAGGCCGAAAGGAACGCAAAGTAATCTCCTGGTGTCTCCTCAGGGTCATCTTCTCTTGAGTATTTCTATCGTATTCGGTTCATCTTATTTGGGGTGATTTATGAATTTTTGAAAAATTAAACCAATCAATGGGTGATTTTAAAGACCTTAAGGAGACCTTTGTGTATTTTCTGTAGGATTTTTTTTTTAAATACTTTAAATACTATAGCTGATTTTCTTTTCGCCCTGGTTATCCATATCGCCCCCTTAACCTTTTGTCACAGAAGCTAGGCTAAGTAATATCCTAATGTCTTCTCATGGTCCTCTTCTCTTGAGTATTTCTATCATATTGTGTTCATTTTATTTCTTCTATTCTTAAAATTATTATTATTGCTGTTGTTGTTCTTCTAATTGTTGTTGTTGTTGTTGAAATTTCGCTGTCTGTGTTGCATGTGTCTTGAAAACACAGAATTTTCCCACTCATATGGCAACAATGACATTCCCTATGTAAGGAATTTTGAAGACTTGCCATGTGCTATTACCAAGGAGTGTTCAATATGTATATACCAACCTACTCACAATTTTTTTTTGTTCTCTTTCAGATATACAACTCAAGGCAACAAGACACAACACACAACACTTGTGAAGTCAAGCTATATTATATATTCAATAAAGTCTGCTTCTATGTAGTATTTGTTATAAGACTTGAACCTTGTTTACAATTGATACCAATGTGAAGTACTCTGAGTACTTGTCATAGTAGCTCACAATATAACTCTTCTGTAAACATGTACTTCTTTCTTACACATTGCTATTACTCTCACCTCTCGAATTAACGTACCTATACGTTTATTTTTTTCGTCTCAAAATCCACCCGGTACTTTCTTCTTTTAGACCTGTGTTTTAGACGGTACGTTTGTTTCTTTTTTCATAATCGGAAACGTTCCGGTAAAATTTGCGGTCCTGAACGTAAAATGACAAAAAAGACTAAAGTACACACCACTTCTCCCAGCCGACAGCACAATTGAAAATGTCCGGCGGTACGTTCTATTTTGGACGGTGTGTTTACTACTGTTTCAAAATCAGGGCATGTCTAACAACATATTACATTCCTTTTACATGTAAATTATATTTGGGAACACGTATTGCGTCGGAAATATGAACTATAATGGCCGTTATGTATAGAAAATTTGGCGGAATTTGCAACATTTTTCACGCATTGCGCACACACATCTCACTTAAAACTCCTTGCTCGATCTGTTTCTTGGGAATATGTTAAAATAATACCACATAACAATGTATTCTAGCAATTACAAACTGTAATACTCTCAAAAAGTCAAAAATCCTACCACAAACATGAAAATTTACCGCTGGAAAAAGTCCAACTCTCAATGAAGTGAAATACGTAAACATGCAGTTCTCACGATCGGCAGAGCTCACTTCTAGTAGGGGGTTGGGAAATTCTTTAGAATTATAGATAAAAATCTTTCTCAAAAATATACATATGCACGTTGCATTTAGCAAAGCTACTTCGTATGTAAAAGACCAAAAAACAGGAGTATAATTGCAGTCTAACGTATCAACGATCACAAAGAAATATTTTCAAAAAAATGTTTCCCCCTGCAAAAAGAATGCTTCAGTTTTCTAAGAACTGAGTTCCAAACTTGAAGCCCCGCCCCTACCATTTGCATACCTCAGCAGGCAGACTTCAAAGGCTAGCAAGGTAACATAAAACCTTTGACTGAGGTTGTGAAATGCAATGTGTTGCAATGTTGCCATTTGTTTGAACTATGATTATGATGTAGCATTTATCATTACTTTTTAGTAAGTGTATAAAGGGAAATATGCAATGCATAAATGGAAATTTGGGAAAGATAAAAAAAGAAATTGAATACTTGTGGTTGATAACTTCTAGAAGAAAATCCTATACCCTTGTGGTTGATGATTATCAATTCTTTTGCCAATGGCTTTTAAAAAGTAGTATTAAAATTTGTATACAGCATATGTTAAGCATATGTTCAACTTCATTAGCTCTAAAAGAAGTCTTACTGATAATTATAAAGCTTTAAAAAATCAAGAACCCTTATTTCAAAACTTTATATTACAGTTCCTGCTCATGTATAAAACGGTAGGCAATGCAATGATCAACAACAAATTGTATGAATGCAGAGCTAGAACATTGATGGGTGACATTGTCATATAATTATATTACACTGGAAGTAACAAGAATTCCGAAAAAAAACTGTAAGAATACAGGTTGTTAATGAGAACACATTTTTGAGCATAGACGTTGCTTACATTTTTTAATTTTCCGGGGGTTACTTTTATTCCTGGGGGTACTTTTTATTAGATGTTGAAGATTTGTCCGGGGGGTACTTTTACTCTAGGGGGTACTTTTATTCGAGATGTGAGGAGAGTATATATAACTTCATATATGTGTAATATTTCTTATTAGACTTGAACCTTGTTTACATGGTAACAAAGTGACATAGCACTTGTAGCACTGCTCTGTAAACATGTAACATTACTTCATTAAACACTCATTGTATATGTTACATTTCTCAATACTATATATATATATACTGTCTTCTTTTAGGTAGTCTCTACCAGACTCCTTTGCAGGCTGAATAGATAGTAGAAATCGGCAAACTGGACCCTTGCAGGCAAGCTGGACCCTCTATGGCCGGCCAACTCCTCTGGCCAATGATTTCCGCCTTTGCCGATTTCTACTATTTATTCAGCCTGCAAAGGAGTCTGGTAGAGACTATCTTCTGGGTACTTTGGTTTCCCTCCTGCGAACAATCACGTCCAAACTTAAACACACTTCCATTTCACTTCTCCTTCTAGAAGCCGAGCCCAGCTTTTCCAAAGCACTTATTTATGTATTTTCATGTTAGTAATTGTTCTATCGCTAGCGCCTAGTGGGAATACGGGGTGGGTATACTATTTGCCCTTTAAGAATGGATCGTGCATAACATGCTAGTTACGTGCTTGCACACACACACAAAGCCACTCACTTATTACCTTATGTCCAGCATTATTTGGTACCCTGGTACAACGACAGATTTAAGTTATAATTTCAACTACAATGCTAGAACAACCCTGTGCAACTTCACGACGAAAAAAGGCTCCATGCAAGCTATATGATAAACCATAAAATAAATAATAAATTTGTAACTTCAACGTTTGTAACTTAGAGTAATTCTGATATACCCCTCTTTAAATTTACATGTACATATATAGCATCAGACCCTTCTTTCCTACGGGAAGTTTAAACTGAGCAGTTGGTTGTCCTCACCCTTCGGTTAAGAGTTTACTACCATTGGTAATGACCAGTGCAGTTTGCTCTAAGTATACCCAAAGGTATCTTCAAGTGTAAAGGTATGTGAACTCATAACATATCGCTACACTACCAAATATGCTTTTTCTTGTTTTTCTGATGGGAAGAAAGTTTTTCTTTAGGGGAGGATGATAAGAAAAAGATAAGTAAAAAATCAATTTTGTTTATACCTACGTTTTTGCACAAAGAACAATTTTCTCATTTTTCTTAAGAGGATATGATTTTTCTAGTATAGGCTTCTTTAAATCTTGATTTTTCTTCAGTAAAGAAATGGATCTAGAGGATATTCTATGTTACAAGATTAGATTTCTTTTAATCTTAAAATTTCTCTAGTAAAGGCAATATTTCTAGGAAGATTCTAAGTTACAAGATTACAATTCTTTGAATCTTAAATTTCCCTCAGGCTTAGTTAAACTTTAGCTTTCTTATTCAATCCCCATGTAAGATTTCTTTCTTACCTGACATCAACGTGGTCAGATTTAAGTTTTTCTTGTGTATATCAAAAAGTTTCTTGTTTATGTTACCTAGAAAGATTGAGAAAGGCCATTCTTGTTTTTCTTAGCAAAGCTTAAGAAAATATAAGAATTTGGTTCTTGTCTTTCTTGGAAAACACTGATTGGAAAAGCAAGAAATTTAAGATATCTAAATCTATGATTAGAATAAAACTCTAAATTTCTTTCTTAAAGTTTCTTGTTTTTCTTGACTAGAAAGCTTAAGAAAAGCCATTCTTGTTTTTCTTGGCAACATTTAAGAAAATACAAGAATTAAGTTATTATCTTTCTTGACAAACACTGATAAGGAAGTAAACAAGAAAGATATAAAATCTTTGATTAGGCTGAAGATATGGCTAGTATTATATTTTTAATTTGTTTAAATTTTCTTACCTAGAAAGTTTAAGAAAGGCCAGTTTTGTTTCTCTGAGCAACATTTAAGAAAATACCAGAAAGTTGAAAGATGATTCTTTTTTTTGCCTGGTATTGTTTAAGATGATGTAAGAACTTTTTTCTTAACTTTCTAGTTTTTTTTTCTTATCTTGTCATGTGGCCTTTTCTGAACTCCTGATTGGTTGATTCAAATCCCAGAATGCAGCTACGGGGTTTTGAACACAAGTTAGATGTGGGAGCCGTGCTGGTTACTATTTTTGTCAGTTATTGACTCATGTCAGATTTGAAGTCAAAATCAAGTTAAAAAGGACCTTGTATACATGTGAAGTAATGGTGATCATGGTCAACTTGCAGAAGAAACCAATTTTGCAACAGAAAAAAGCATGAAACCATGATAGAAGCATGAAAGCATGATAGAAGGTAAGTGCGCCCATCCCCCCACAGAAGAAAAATCGGTTGACATTGTTTTTAGACTTCATAGCCAAAATATTGTTACAACGCCATTGGAGTTGATTTCACAGTCAAATCATATCTCTGGTGTATTGTATATATAGTAAAGTTTATTGCTTTATAATATAATTTACAATTGTTTACTTCAGGTAATAAATACATATCACGATTGTATTTTAGCATCTCTTTTGACTTTGTTACCTTCAGTGCATGCAATTAGTGCAAACTAAAAAAGGTCTTTCAAAGTCAAATCATATCTCTGGTGTATTGTATACATAGTAACGTGTATTACTGCTTTATAATATAATTTTCAATTGTTTAGTTTTTGGGATCTTCCAAAGCTAACTTCGAACCTCACTCAATCCTCAGGCAAAGACTGGTACACCCTAAGGACCGACCTCACAACGGTACCAAGGCGAATGTTATTTACAGACTCAAATGTGAGGAGCCCAATTGTAACAACACCTACATTGGAGAGACGAGTCGACCGCGCTTAAAGTAAGATACAGGGAAAATTGCAGACCTAGTGCTAACGGCTACTCCTCAGCCATCTTCCACCACCTACATCACAACCAGGGTCACTCTTTCAAACTCGAGTCCACGGATATCTTAGACCGCGAAACAAGCTGGTGGGAACGGGGTGTTAAAGAGGCAATATATGAAAGAATGTACAACCCCACCCTCAACAGGGAAGGGAGGCTACGGGTCGATCTCTCCGGCACTTGATATTTGGCGCTCCCAGCCCTGAGGACAGACAACACTTAAGCTCCTGTTCTGCATAACAGGAGCTTTCTGACTCATTTGCATTATCTTGTCTTGACTTGTGTGTTGCTGGTGTGTTACGCCGAAAGGCGGTTATACCGGCTATACAGATACAGATACAGATACTTGTCTGACTTTTGTTACCTTTTCGACTTCCAAAAAAAATTGTCTTCACTTTATTTGCATATCAATCAATAGTTTGTGCTTATAAACCTGCACTTCTCCTCTGGTCTCTCAGCCACTGACGAAAGCTAGTGGATACTACCTGAAACGTCTGGTCGTTTCCAAAATCATATCCAGTTGCTTGAGTAACTGCTTTTTGGCGTATCGCAGTACGTGGATGAGCTAGCGCCCGTTGAAGTTCTCCGGTAACCTCGTACCCCCGGCTTGGCGGGCAGAGGCGTCGGTCCACACCGAAGCCTGCTCGTGCAGGCACTACGGTCGCACAAAAACGGCCGTAGTATGCTCAAACAAACACCCACAGACTCAAGAAAACTACCAAATCAATCCTGGGAATCCCAGCAAACCGAATTTCAAAGTTCCAGTCTAAGATGACCACTTTTTCCGGCCGAAAACGACCAAAAAAGAGGACCCGAGACGGAGCTCTGAAAAATGCTGCCGATCTCATGGATGTTTGAGTTTAAGCGTCTTGGTCCAGGTGGTTTCTATACTACCTGGGCTGAGGGTTTTTCATGGGCTGATGTGGACGCGACACATCTGTCCCTGAAGTTTTAGATTGTTCTTTACAAGTACTTGTAGTTGTAGGCCTAGCCATCCTGTTCCTTCAGTCGGCTAGGTCAGAAACTTGAAAACCCAAAAAATGATAAAATGTGAAAACCCATAAAAATTGTGTGTGTGTGTGTTTTTGGATTGGTGTAGGGATGGACCGAGAGGGTGGGTGGGATGATGTGCTGCAGTGCTGAGCCGATCATCAATTTGTCTAGTATGTATCAGTGGATATGGGCCTTTGGCCAAAAACTTGATAAGAAACCAGTATATGCTCTGAACCCAGTATAAAAATACTTTTCACAAAAGAGTACCTGGATGTCTAACCTTCATTGACGTCGACGAGGTCTTTCCTGTTTTTTTCTTTGAGGTATCCAAAGGGTGTGACTTTGCCAATTCTATCATGTCAAAACTGCAGTTTCTGCTTAATATGTTTCAGAATGTGATATGATCTGTATTCTGAAATCATAATGGCTTGTTAGTATACATCATATAATATTTTGTTACTGTTACTGTTAAACTGTTTCCATTCCAAGAATGTTGATTGACTG
>NW_017804062.1:0-7123 GCF_001625305.1 Branchiostoma belcheri
CAATAAAAATAAAGTAATAGTGACAGTAGTGATATGGTACAGGGCTGGGTATATACAGGTTAGTGCAGGAATAACAAGAGCTATGCAGGTATTTCTGATGTCTACCTGCACTGGCTTGCAGTGCCACCTGTATATGCTGGTTATAGTGCATGTAGAATTGTAGCTGTGCAGATATTTCTGACGTCTACAGGTCTGCACTGGCTGGAAACACTAACAGAATATATACTGCAGGTAGAATTCGAGCGCTAAACCGTGGACATTGTATGAAGGCCTTGTAGAAACGCAGTGAGGCAATGTTTGGGACGTTGAGACTTGCATATAGCCTGGGTACCATCTGGATTTTCGCTTGATTTTTTTTCATTTTTTCGACCGTGGCGGAGCGAAACTCCGGATGGTACCCAGGCTGACTTGCATATACTTCTCACCAGACGCGTGTGGCACCGTGTGTGTGCCATGAGCCATACATTTCATACCTTTCCGCGTAGATGATTTAGGATCGATTCGAACCGTACTCCCTTCAAGCGTATAGGAAGCAGTATTTTGCATGGGCATAACTTCGACATGGTCAGGCTTATTGTCAACATTCTACACACCCTCCAGTGCTGTCATCATTCTCTTTTTGTCTACTTTTACTCATTCTTTATTCCAAAAATGCTGTACTTAAGTAAAAATATGAAATGTTGTCTTGTACTTCTAAGTAGTAGGAAAACTATGATTTTATCGTCAAAATTAAAAGTGAGTGTAACTCCTCGGTAAATTATTCTTTTGTCGTAGAAGTCGGTGTACGGAATATGGTTACATATATGAACATTTCAGCAAAATATGAACGACATACGTCGAGTTTTAGTTGAGATACGAACTCTTACTCAATCCGAGGCGCAGACGTATGCCGACCATACTGTTCGGCATGCATCATTCTGGCACGGTTTCTACCGCGCACGTCGGAAGAGCGGTTTTGTCAATAACAAGAGAACTCCACGATATTTTGGAACGAAACTTTCGGAAAACTATGCTTATATACTAGTCTATCTGTGCTGTGAAAAGATCTGGTTTTCCTACGTCCGTTTTGAAAATACAAGCCGTCGATTTGTCATCTTTTTTGGGGCATATGAGAAACTGGAGTCAGAAAGTACAGTATTCCAAAAACGATGTAGGATTGAGNCGATGTCATGTGTGCGAATTGGTGATGTTACGGCATAATTTGCATAAATGACACAAGAAAAGCATTTTTGGCTGAAAAATTGGAATTCGCAAAACGACAAGCATTTCGCTCGAAGCGACTTTTATCAGGTGCTGCAATGTCCCCCGATGTCATGTGTGCGAATTGGTGATGTTACGGCATAATTTGCATAAATGACACCAGAAAAGCATTTTTGGCTGAAAAATTGGAATTCGCAAAACGACAAGCGCTTCGCTCGAAGTGACTTTCATCAGGTGCCGCAATGTCCCCCGATGTCATGTGTGCGAATTGGTGATGTTATAGCATAATTTGCATAAATGACACAAGAAAAGCATTTTTGGTCAACTGCACACAGTCATGGATACAGGAAGATTCCGAACAAATGCAAACAAATCCCAGATCATTAAAGGATACATAAAAATACCCAAGATGCGACAACGTATCTGCTGGTCCACTCTTGTACAGAAGGATTTTTTTGCCTCACTTGACAAAATTGAGTCGTTCCAAATAATGAGATACATACCTGATCAAAAGTTGTGTGTGAATTGGTGATGTTATGGCATAATTTACCTACGGATAGCGGATTTGATAGGATCCCTGGTCGCGGATCCGTAAAAATACGGAAAGCGGATTTGATAGGATCCCTGGTCGTGGTTGGGCTAGCGGATCCGTAAAATACGGATAGCAGATTGATAGGATCCCTGGTCGTGGGTTGGGCTAGCGGATCCGTAAAATACGGATAGCGGATTGATAGGATCCTGGTCGTGGTTGGGCTAGCGGATCCGTAGAAGATACGGATAGCGGATTTATAGAATCCCTGGTCGTTCATTTGGCTAGCGGATTCGTAGAAGATACGGAACGCGGATTTGATAGGATCCGTATAACCACCAATGTACTTTTTTGATAGAGTGGGCACTGTCAAACCTGTCTATGTAAGTAAGAAAATTTAATGAGTGAATGAAAAAGTTTATTCCTCTCGATCCTTGCAAATGTTTTTATTTAAGGATTCGTGCAAATGATATATCCGTATTCGTTTACAGTTAGGGATTCGAGCATATAAAACATCGTATCCATAGTGTATCTGCTATCCGAGCGGATACGGTATCACATCCGTTGGGTATTTTGTCGTATCCTTCACGGATTTGGCATTTGTTCGCATTTGTTCGGAATCTTCCGCATCCGTGACGGATCGATTTGACGGATGCGACGGTATCTGCCGGGATCCGTGGCCATTTTGCCCAGTGTTTTATTTCATGAAATGGTTACAGTTTTCGACACAAGTCTATCAGTAACATTCAAGTGGTGTCAACACTCTCTTTCTGGATACTTTTTACTCATTCCTTCTTCAAGAAATGTTGTCTTGTACTTCTAAGTAGTAGGAAAACTATGATTTTATCGTCAAAATTAAAAGTGAGTGTAACTCCTCGGTAAATTATTCTTTTGTCGTAGAAGTCGGTGTACGGAATGTGGTTACATATATGAACATTTCAGCAAAATATGAACGACATACGTCGAGTTTTAGTTGAGATACGAACTCTTACTCAATCCGAGGCGCAGACGTATGCCGACCATACTGTTCGGCATGCATCATTCTGGCACGGTTTCTACCGCGCACGTCGGAAGAGCGGTTTTGTCAATAACAAGAGAACTCCTCGATATTTTGGAACGAAACTTTCGGAAAACTATGCTTACATACTAGTCTATCTGTGCTGTGAAAAGATCTGGTTTTCCAACATCCGTTTTGAAAATACAAACCGTCAATTTGTCATCTTTTTTGGGTAGGTATCTCAATTCTGCAGTATACAGTGTCGAGTTTGTGAGATAAACTGCCGCTTATTTCCTGTCTTGAACGAATGCAAGACATTTATTGTATGTTTATCATAATCATTTCCATCGTTGTCAAATGTCAATTTCTGGCGTTCAATGTTACAAGGTGCACCGTGACCCCTCACCCCGTCCGATAGGGGACCGATCATTGTAAGACAATGGGAGGTGAGAGGTTATCATTATATAGGAATGAAACAGAAAATTTTAGCTGGTGTGATTTACACCCTTACTAGATAGACAGATTTGAAATTATATCAGCCCCAGATATTGATCAACCCAATGAAAAACGCTGCACCATATTCATTTCTTTTCTACTGTCGCAATTATAAACTATTGTGCATCGTCCCCTGTCCATTATGCTGTCAAGTCAGGAGAAGTGTGAATTGTTACCTGAATCACACTGTTACAAAGCGTGGCGTTACAGACTGGTAGAGACTCTTCCCTTTTTGTGCCTTCTGCTTTGAAATCGTTTCCCCAAAGTTCTGGATAACTTTCACGTGTGATCATGTCTACACTTGAGACTCCAGTGGGTAACAGAGTTTTGGAAGAAGAAGAGATCACCGAAGCAGCAGAACCTCATCAGGGATCGAAAGCCAAGCGGTACGTGCAAGTTACGCATCTTGTTGTTATCATGTTCTGACTACTATTCACTTTTGTAGCGCATTTCCCCGTATCATTTTCTGACTAATTTGAACATTATGCCGTGGATGTATATGAAAAGGTTTTAGGGGCCCTGCATTGTTTAAAGTTTGCCTTAGAGGGATATTGGTATACCGGGGCGGGGGTAGCCCGCCAGAGAGGGTACGCGACCCACACGGTGGCGGTAAAACCTTCTCATGGTCCTGGCAACTGTCTATTTGGCCACTTTCCAGTCTCTTTGCAGCCGCCTCCCGCAGCCTGCCTGTAACTAATTTTATAGTCGACACTGTAGGGTCAATATAGCGCACAACGTTCGGATTCCAAAACCCATTTGTTTTGATTTATTCAAGTTTGAAACTGTATAGCGCGTGTTCCTTTTCTGCGAGCTTGCTCTTTAACACCTTTCATACTACTAGTCAGAGGCATTCACTTTCTTATGTTAATTATGTTTGTTTTGGGAACTGGTAACTTGTCACACCACCTACCATGGCGACTTGTGCTTGTATGACTTATGACCATGGACAGTATTGTTATTTTTCACTATTATGAAAATAGAATTTTATACATATTTTGTGCTTATTAATTACCCATTGAAAGGTGTTGAAAGAGAAAATGTGACATGTGACTAGTACTGAGCATTTTACCTCAAACTCTCCCTTCAAGAACAGGGAAGAGGATATTGAAAAGCCATATTTTCTTAAAATCAATAAAAGAAAATGTCACAGAACCCACAAGTGTTAGAAAATGGTGTTTCAAAAAAAGAAATCCAACCCAAAACGTTCTGACTTTTAAACAACCAGTGTCTTGTACTACAGTAGAATACTCACATGATATAACATAACCGTATATTTTTACACACTTCATTGTTTGTCTATCTGTTCGCAGGCAAGAATTTGGAGTAAACATAACACTGTAACACACCAAAAAATTAGCATGTATAATAGATCTTTTCCAGTGGATATGGTATATCCCAAAATCATCTGCTAAGAATCTTATTTTGTTATTATCAGATTATCAACATAATTCAGCATTACACTGCTTAGTCATGAAGACTCAAATTATCACATTTGGTAACTGGTAACGTTAGTGACCAGATATTCTTTTGCCAGAATCCATAGTGAGTTTGTTTATTTATGAAGCTACCATTAGTGACAATACATCACTATTCTTTTTGGAGACCTTTTACATAAATTTGGCAGTCTATCATTAACTATATCATTTACATACACTTTTAACTACTTTCAAGAAAACTTAGAGTAGGCCCATATTACTAAGTAGTTACTGTAAATGCCAACTTCCAATTTCGAATTTGCCGCCTCTAGCCTAGTACATATGTGATAGATTAGATTCCCGCCAAAATCCCTACCCCCCTGAACTCCAGAGAGGGGAGCCCCGTCCGGCTGGGGCAGAGAGACAGAGTGGAAAAGGCTGCGAGTGCACAAGGCACAAGCAGAGAGAGGAAGGATAGAGGCTGTGAGTGCACAAGGCACAAGCAGAAACACAGTGCGCAGGGCACGAGAAGAGGCAGTGTATAAGGAACACTCAAGAGGACTGAAGGCAGTCAGCGGATAGAGGACAAACCAGTTTTTTACCTGACAATTTCGGACAATTTCGGACATACGGACATTCCGACAAGAAAACATCTTTGACCTACATCTCGGACCTCAACATCGGTACCAGTGGATATGTGGGAGCAGTTGGATTAGGGAACGAAAGCACACGGGATACAATCAAGGACACATTCAAGATCATCGCACATTCAGGACTTTCAGAGGGAACAATTATTCAGGACAGTGTAGCAGAATCTTGATGAGGCGGCTTCGTTTGTATCACCACTAACCCTACTGATTAAAACAGCATCCACAAGGTAGGCCAGTCTGATATTGTCTGAGTTATAACTTCCTTCTCTATCTGCCGGCTGAAGCAGGGCCACGGAAACAATCAGTAAAACAGGAAGGCCGTGGCGCTGCACTTACAGTTACTAATAGACACATATTAGTATGTACACTGCTTACATATAAACTAATCATGTGCGACAGATATTGTTATTCTAAATAAGTACATATTTCTCCCCCCCCCCCCCCAGTGCCAGAATGGACCTGACACCCTACAAGCCCACACTGGAGGAGTACTGAGAGAGGGGGATGCAGACCACAAAGAGTACCCTGGGGAAGGAGCTGCTGGAGGAAGTAGTGCAGCGTACAGGCCTTACAAAGAAGATTGTCAAGGTAAAAAAACATGCTACAAGGAAATAGTAAACCCTTTTAATTTTTTTCTTTCATTATGATTCAAATCCTAAGCAGGATTTTATCTATAAGTTTATTATTTCACTCCATACTTCAGTATGGAGTGAAATACTGCTTTTTCTGATGTTTCTTCTCCTTCTCCTTCTCCTTCTTCTTCTCCTGCCACTTCTTTAAATTGATTCAACTCCTTCATTTTTGGGCGAAATTACCTGAAATTTCGTATAGAGGTAGAGTGGGTAAATACCCTTAGGCGTTTTTTAAATTTTTTTGATACAAGCTTTTACAATCGTTTTATTTGCTTTTTAGTGGTCCCCATAGGAAAGTACTGTGAGGGCGTACGCGCGTGACGTAATAAGAAAGGAATTCAGAGGCATGCCCAAATATGGGCATAAAAGCATCAACCTGACGCAGACCAATCATAGAACGCTTTTCGAATCTCCCGCGAATTTCTTCCGCTGACGCTGATTGGTCATAGGCCTCACGTGATCATTTTTACGTTCGGTTGTCTGCAGACGACTTCTGCTGCCAGCGTCAGGTTCTCGCCAGTGACTGGCAGTATATTGTGCGTCAAATAGCAGGAAATATCATCAGGTAAGAAGTGGATAGTCAGAGTTCCTCCTATAGACCATTGTTTGTGCACGTAGGGATATGTGGGTGCTGTAATACATTGTAATAAGGACATTAATTAGCGCGGGCGCCCGCGGGCCAAAAACAAAAACAAGACACAAGAAGTATAGTGAAGAGGGCCTGCATGGGGGATAGTGATTACGGATTATGCAAAATTTTCGCCGCCAATATTACGAATTACGTTAAAGCCACTCTATGTAGTTTTTTGACAATACAAAAAGTATATTTTTCATTCTTTTCTTTACATAGTACATTGACTTAACCCTTTAGTATTCCAAAATTATACTCCGCAACAAAAAATACAACATCTTTGCTCCTTATAAGCTTAGAAAACTGTGAATGATCTTCTATTCAACCTCTGGCCACACCAGGCCACACCGTACATATGGTATTGCCCACTGCCAGTGGTTTGACCTACATCCCAGTGGGGTGTCAGTTGATAGCTTACCAGTTTCTGAAATACCTAACCGTTTACCAGATTTTTTTATCTCTTTTGAAGGGATAATGACCACAGTTTTATTCATGCCCAACAAAATACGCCAAGTTGATAATTATATTCCACCTCATGTGAAAGATATGAGTGTTTTTCTAAGGAGGCTATATC
>NW_017804062.1:7143-8080 GCF_001625305.1 Branchiostoma belcheri
ACAATACATCACTATTCTTATTGGAGACCTTTTACATAAATTTGGCAGTATATCATTAACTATATCATTTACATACACTTTTAACTACTTTCAAGAAAACTTAGAGTAGGCCCATATTACTAAGTAGTTAGACACATATTAGTATGTACACTGCTTACATATAAACTAATCATGTGTGACAGATATTGTTATTCTAAATAAGTACATATTTCTCCCCCCCACCCCCACGTGCCAGAATGGACCTGACACCCTACCAAGCCCACCACTGGAGGAGTACTGAGAGAGGGGGATGCAGACCACAAAGAGTACCCTGGGGAAGGAGCTGCTGGAGGAAGTAGTGCAGCGTACAGGCCTTACAAAGAAGATTGTCAAGGTAAAAAAACATGCTACAAGGAAATAGTAAACCCTTTTAATTTTTTTCTTTCATTATGATTCAAATCCTAAGCAGGATTTTATCTATAAGTTTATTTATATGTAATTTAGTCTCTAGTGGATGCGAAAGAGTAGTTCATTTTGTAATATACTGCCCTATTTACAACCAACAATGAGCAAACCTTCCCTGCACTCATCAGAACCTGGTAGGATCCATTCTCGATTTGAACAACCTATCCGAACAAGCCTGTATCAACTTGCTTCCCAGGGTTCACCCTTGTTGTCACTAGAAACCAACTGTAATACTCTGTCATTGACCCTGTCATATATTCATGATTGTTACACTAAACGCTTTACAACTTAATTTTCCTACATAATGACCCCATCAATTCTCAATGCTATGACATGTTTTTTTACACCATTGTTACTCTGGACTATGTAAGCCAAATGCTGTATTGTTTTTTGTGTTATTATGGGTTCACCACACCACGAAGTGGTGTGTGGTGAACCCATATTGCTTTTCTGGTGTTTCTTCTTCTTCTCCTCCTTCTTCTCATGCCATTTT
>NW_017804062.1:8100-17851 GCF_001625305.1 Branchiostoma belcheri
CGTTTACCAGATTTTTTATCTCTTTTGAAGGGATAATGACCACAGTTTATTCATGCCCAACAAAATACGCCAAGTTGATAATTATATTCCACCTCATGTGAAAGATATGAGTGTTTTTCTAAGGAGGCTATATCTTGTCACATGTGCCCCTGTCAATCAAGCCTGGCATGCCCGGGCCAATTAGTCACCCTAGGGGGCAACCACTGTATGTTGTTGTTGTTGTCCTCAGAGCAAACCGGTGGCACCGGGTACTGAGCAAGGACTGTTTGAACGGACAAAATATACGTAAAAAATGTGAAATAATGACACAAATGTGTTGAAAAGTGATAGTAACTGTTAATAACACTGAAATTCAGTATAATCAGAATATTCCAAATTTTTGCGCAAAAAACTACATAGAGTGCCTTTAAAGTCTCAGACCTTATAACTACTTTACGCTTTGCAGCTACTGTTCTGTTACGGATTACGTTGATTTTTGGGAGGTTGTCTACGTATTATGAAGCTGAAAAGGCCTGATTACGCCTTACGAAAAACGGCATGCAGGCCCCAAGAAAATCCCACCATTCCTCGCGCGAACTGTAACATCCGGTTTGTTTGTCGTTCTAAATGTTGAAGTTGACGGCTGTAGTACCGGGGTAATACCTTATTTGCGGTAAGTGATTTCATGAACTCAATAGAGTTAAGACCATTGTCCCCCTCCCTGAGCCTCCCTGCCTCATTAACTGACAAGGCACAAGGTCAAAGGCAAACTCTCTGCCTACATAATTTTTGTGAATAACTTGCTAATGTTGTAATATTGATATATAAAGCACATCTAAATTTATAAACTTCAAGTGCCCGGCGGGACCCCTAGACAAACTTTTTTTCAAACAAATTTGGTATGTATGTATTCGTCAGTAAAAACTCTATAACATCCCATCGATCCCAGGTGTATTACTATTATCACAACAGAGATATTATCTAATATGTTCAGATTTTTGGCAAAAATCACATGCTTGCAATATTCATACAGGGTCAGCAAAGTCTTGGAAATATTGTGCACTCTGGGCCCGACACACTGTTTTAGAACAACTTGTCTACTTTCTATACATGTGTTCAGTAACTCAAAAAAATGTTGTGTGTGGATGCGCTTTTAGGGCAAAAATAAGATTACAAAAATTGAACTTCTGGCTTCTTATGAACTGAAATCTGATCACTTTGTTGGGATAAGTCAACAATACAGCCAATTATCTTGTTGACATAGCACCTTCCTTGTTGGGCACCAGACTACCCGAGGAGAACAATAGGCAGTTCACGGCTTGTCCACACCTTTACCTGCTAGTGCCAGACAGCCAGCTTGGCTTGGTTTATCAGCAATAAACAACCATTGTTTCAGGGTTCCAAGTACTAGTACATTGTAAGACTAGAAAAAGACTATCAAAAATCCATTTCTTGATCCAACATACTCTACAACAACATAACATCAAAAAGTATAACTATAATTTGGTTGGCGCAAG
The DNA here is from genome assembly GCF_001625305.1 of Branchiostoma belcheri. NCBI lineage: Eukaryota > Metazoa > Chordata > Leptocardii > Amphioxiformes > Branchiostomatidae > Branchiostoma > Branchiostoma belcheri. The sequence continues at coordinate 9,597 of NW_017804062.1, forward strand.
CTTTTTAACAAGTTGATTACACTGGCGCACTCACTATCCAGTTTATCGTCTGTTGTTCCCCGACGCAAAAGGGTTCTATAGAGCTGCTTCAACTTACCAAAATTCGAAAGAAAGTGTGTGAAAGGTTTTACCTATGTCAAACCAATAGTCTAAACACTAGTATATATATTAGAGTACTCTACTAAGTCCTGTAATGAAAATTCAGAAAAATCCAGAAAAACATGGAGGGTTATCAGACTTTTAATTATCAACAGTACCCCTGGTGTTTATGATAAATATACTCAGGTTCTCCTTTACTAAAGTCTCTGAGTGTTATAGGTTTTATGCCTTGTCTGGCTATTTGCAACGAAAATGTCACATTTGACAGAACAGTCGACCAGTGTGTAATGTTGAGATCTGGGAATCACACAAATTAGAAACACTAGACATATGAAATCCTTTGTCAATTATAATACACATCCAGCACTGTTCCCAGACAGCCAAACATTTCACACTCCACAGAGGCCAGGTATCACTTCACCTTGTCCACCGGCACCCCTCTTGCAATGTTTTCACACTGGGCAGGGTCAGGGCAATTATCAAACAATAGGAGAAATCTGGAAAATTCAGGGTCAAAGGTTGTATCTATGTGTTGCTAAGGCGGGCGACGCCCAAATTGCTGGGGGGTCGTGAAATGGTCTTAACTCTACTGAGAAAATGGCTTAAACTCAACATTGTGGTTGTAAACGTGTGCCTTCGGTTTGTCGGTTTACTAATTATAGAGGATTTTGACCAGTGTTTTTCTTTGTTTTTGGACGATATGAGGGAGGGGGGCGATCACTCGCTAGGGAAACGGAGAAATGTAGCAGAAATTTTGGCTATTAATATGGGTTCAACACAACCTTATAGTTGTAAATGTGGGGCTTTCGTTTGCCGGTTCACGGATTATGTAACTTTATTTGAACTTTCTTGACTGAATTTTGAGGTGGTGATAAAAAAATCTCGTAAATCTGATGGTGTGCTTTCTTTGCTCTGTGGTCGTAATAAAAATCTTACAAACTTGTGCATGGCTCCTGAATTTTATTCACGTCATAATTGTATGTATTCCTACATTTTTTATAAGGTAAAAGGATCTCTAGTCAGCAGAATTAACACATACCTGTAATTTCTGGTATTTTAAACGTTTCAGAAATGCCTAGACGTAAGAAGAAAAAATTGACTGAGAGGTTGAGTGCATGGAAGGAAGAGCAAAAAACGGAGAAGCAACCCAGCCAGCAGGATGACAAGCAAGCAGAGGTAGAGTCAGTACAGGAAGTAGAGTCAGGAGTACAGGAGCCAGCTGAAATGCTCATGGAGGCGGAGGTAAGTGGGGAGGAGCCAGTTGATGACCAGGATGTACAGGAAACAGGGGCCTGGGATAGTGAAGGAGGTTTCATTTTTGACCCTTTTACGCGGGAAGATCAATCGAATGTGGCCAGCATGGTAAACAGGTATGCCCAAAATGAAAATGAAATCATTACTGTTAAAGAATACCACAATATGGAGCAGAGGAATGTCCCTTTGAAGACACCTTGTAGTAGCGGTATTGTTTCTATACGAGGAGATGGGAATTGTTTTTATAATGCAATTAGTTACAATATCTGTGGCACCGAAGAATATCATAAAGTACTAAGGGATCATTTGATAAAGTTTATGTCAACATTGCCTGAGAATGTTTACAGGTCTTGGTTCGATGGAGGACTAACCATGTGTCAGTACCTGAACCGTCGAGATGAGAGAGGGAAACGTCCAGGAGATCTTGGTGCATGGGCCTCACAGGTAGAAATAGATGCAATGGCTTTATTCTTGGGAGTACGCATCTACTTGTACACTAAGTACGGCAAGGAGTGGACGTGGTTTAAGTACCCATCAAACGAAAGTATTGGTGATCAAATCATGTTGGAACCAGGTAATGCTATATACCTCAATCATGCAAACCAAAATCACTTTGAAGTTGTTACAAAAGTATGGAGCTGTCAAGAGACAAGGAGTACGACACTGTGCCAGGAAGAAGAATCTACAGAGGTCTCACCAGTCACTAGCAGCAAGAGAAAGACCACACTGAATGATAACGTTGAGGACCGCAAGAAGGCCAAACGGGAACGAGAAAGGAAACGGTACCAGGAGGATGAGAAGTATGCCCAGTCTCAACGGGACAGGAAGAAGACAAGATATCACACTGATGAACAGTTCGCCCAAGAGAAGCGAGACAAAACAAAGGAACGGTATCACACTGATGAAGAGCATGCCCAAGAGAAGCGAGACAAACAAAGGAACGGTATCACACTGATGAAGAACATGCACAGACTGAAAGGGATAGAAAGAAGGAACGATATCACACTGATGAAGAGCATGCCCAAGAGAAGCGAGATTATGAAAAGGAAAGATATCATACAGATTCAGAGCAGAGAGATTTGAAAAAAAGTAATGTGCAGATAAACAGAGAGAAAAAACAGAATTTACCAGATGTTAAGAAGTCCATTGGAAAGTTTTAGCTGGAATGCAAAAAGGGACCAAAACATGCTTGCACTGTATGTCATAGGCTTTTGTTTCGTGATCAAGTTGTAATCTGTCACACATCAAAGTATGTTCCGGCTGTTCAACAATATCTCACGGGTAAGTATGTACATAAATGCACTGAAGACTGCAGCCCACATTGTCCCACATTAAAATCACCCATGGGGAAAGAGTGGATATGTCACTGTTGTCACGGGCACATGATGAAAAAGAAGACCATGCCATACCAGGCCCAAAGTAATAAAATGAAGCTCCCGGACATACCTCCTGAGCTGAAAAGTCTCAATACTCTGGAGTCACAACTTATAGCCAAAAGAATATCATTTATGAAAGTTGCCGCTCTCCCAAAAGGGGGGCAGAAGGGAGTTATAGGCCCCGTAGTGTGTGTCCCAGCAGATGTAAGTGAAACGCATGCAGTCCTTCCCAGAATGCCTACAGAAGCTGAGTTAATCAAAGTAAAACTTAAGAGGAAGCTACAGTACAGTGGGCATTACATGTATAGACAGATCAGTCCAATGAAAAAAGATGCTGCTCTGAAGTATCTTGTAGAAAATAATGAACTTTACAGTGGCACGTCTATCAATGCAGACTGGGCTTTGTCATGGAACGAAGAAGGGCTTCTTGAACCTGGAGGGGAAGGCGACTCAGAAGTTCCCACAGTGCCAGAGCATGGCGAGTCAGTCAGTGAGGACAGTGATGGCGTGGAAGGGCCAACCGGAGATGGTATGGAAGATGATGAAATGGACAACATTCTTCAACAGATGAATATAGAAGAAGCCATTGAAGAAGCAGATCTAGCTGAGGATGAGGAACTGGACAACCTCTTGCGGGGGCTGCCGCATGATACTTGCCTTCAGCCGATAGACATAGGACAGGAATTTCTTGATCATCACGATGAACATATCCTGTGTGTTGCCCCAGGACAGGGGGAGAAGCCAGTTTCTGTATTCAAGGAGGTTGGGGGAGAGGCAATGTCCTTCCCGGTGCAATTCCCTACAGGGAAGTTTTCTTTTAACGATGATCGCAACGTAAGTATTACACCTAGCAAGTACTTCAAGGCACGGCTTATGGGTGCAGATACAAGGTTTGCAAGCGATACTAGCTACATATTCTTTGCACAATATGTAACAGAGCTGCACTTCATACAGTCGAATATTTCCATATCTATGCGCAAAGGTTCACCTGTAACAAGTGATGGGCGTAGAATATCTGCTGGAATGTTGTCAAACAGAGAGGACTTACAGAACATTCTAAGTCAGATCAAGGCTATCGCTTCCTTCAGCCAGTCAGAGGTACTCCGCAGTTTTGGGACAGGGCACTAAATGAATTGTTTGCAATGATAAGGCAGCTCGGGATTCCAACATGGTTCGCGACATTTTCCGCCGCAGATTTGCGATGGCCCGAAGTGCTAGAAGCCATTCGACAAGATCAGAGCTCGGTATCAGTTAGCGATTTGTCGTGGGAAGAGCGTTGCGACATTTTGAAGAGCAATCCTGTCACAGCTGCACGTATGTTCGATCACCGAGTAAAGTTGTTTTTCAAACATCTCATTCAGTCCCCATCGCAACCGATTGGAGAAGTGGTTGACACATTCACCAGGACAGAGTTTCAGCAGCGCGGCTCGCCTCATATTCATTGTTTGTTCTGGGTAAAAGATGCGCCAAAGTTAGATGTAAATTCAGAAGAGGAGATCTGCTCTTTTGTGGACAGGTATGTTTCCTGTCAGCTACCTAATGCTGAGACGGATAAAGAGTTGTTTGACATAGTTAGTCAGGTTCAAATGCACCGAAAAGGTCATACGGCGTCATGCAAGAAAGGTGGTAAAGTTTGTAGGTTTGGATTCCCTAAACCTCCAGTAAAGCAGACATTTCTGTGTGGCCCTACACCCCTGACAGAAATGACCTTTGAAGAATTGGCATCCATTCCAGCGAGAGAGGCGCAAGCTGAAGCAATCCTTAAAGCATTTTGGGATGTGTTGAACAAGAAAAGTGAGCCTGAAAAGTGCTCCACAGATGATCTTCTAAAAAGAGGTAAAGATCACCACTGCACAGTTCTGTGTTGCCATGAACACGATGGCAAACAGGAAGCAAATAATGCTCAGGCGTGAGCCAAAGGACATGTGGGTGAACAATTACAATCCACATCTACTGCGGGCTTGGAATGCCAACATGGACATCCAATATGTTCTGGATGCTTACAGTTGCGTTAAGTACATTGTATCATATATCAGCAAAGCGGAAAGAGAAATGGGAAAAGTACTTAAGCAAGCCCAGAAAGAGGCAAGGGAAGGCAATGAGGATGTAGTGACTGAAATGAGAAAGGTTGGCCATGCGTATATTCACCATAGAGAGGTAAGTGCCCAAGAGGCAGTGTATAGAGTCTGTAGCCTAAAGTTAAAGGATTGTTCAAGAGAAGTGATATTCATACCAACAGATGAACATGCTAATCGCCTGTCGAAACCTTTGGCGGCAATCAAACAACTTGCAAGTCAGGGTGACGAAGCCAGCATCTGGATGCCAAGCATCATGGATAGATACAAGGCGAGACCACGAGAGGAACCCTTTCGATCCCTGTGTGCTGCAGAGTTTGCCTCTGAGTATCGTGTTGTTTCATGCTCGGGCAAGCAAAATACATATAGTGGCGAGCAGCCATCTAGAGGAGAAGCGAAGCATGCGCTGAGGGATGATTTGGGGGTTGTACAAAAGCGTACAAGATCTAAGCCAGCAGTCATACGCTTTGCTAAATTTAATAAAGAGAAAGAGCCAGAGCGATACTACTTGACATTGCTGAAGTTGTACTTGCCACACTATTGTGATGCGGAGTTGAAACCACCACAATTTGAAAAGTATGAAGAATTCTACTCTGATGGAGTCGCTCCCTTGTCAAACACAAATGATAAGGTTAAGGTTGTTGTGCATGCGAATAGGCGTAAATTTGAGCAGAATGTTGACGAACTTGAGCAGGCGCGCAAAGATGTAGAAAATAACAGTTGTCTTGTAGAAGATGTCTGGGCCCAGATGTTCCCTGAAATTGAGCAAGAAAGAATAGAGTGTCAAAACATGAGAGGAGAAAATGAAGTAAACAATGAAGGCCAACAGGATGACATTCCTGACCAAGCTTCACTCTAGAAGCCTGTCAGACACAGGTCCCGTCAGAAATGGCAATCCCCATGTTGCAGTCACTAAATCCAAAACAGCAGGAGGTTTTCTATTTTGTGCGAAAGTGGTGCATGGAGACTGCGCAGGGAAAGAGACCAGATCCATTTCATATTTTCCTAACGGGTGGTGCGGGGACTGGAAAGAGTCATCTTATCAAATGCATATGCTACGAGGCTACCAGGTTACTACAGCAGACACAGGAAAACCCTGACAGTGTCTCTGTTCTGCTTGCAGCACCCACAGGGACTGCTGCGTTCAACATTGGTGGAAGCACTATCCACCATGCGTTCCATCTGATGTGTAAGACAAAGGACCGTGAGGGCCTTTCCGAGAGTACCGTTAACACTATGCGAGCGCAATATGAAAGCCTCAAAATTGTGATTGTAGACGAGGTGTCGATGGTTGATAAACCACTCATGAAGTCTATTCACCTTAGGTTGCGTCAATTGAGACAGGGGAGGCCAAATGCACTGTTTGGAAATGTAAGCATCTTGGCAGTAGGTGACATGTATCAGGTTCCTCCAGTCAAGGGAATAAGTCTCTACAAGGAAAGAGACAGAGATATTTTCAACTTGTGGAATCCCAACTTTGAAGTAGTTGAACTTGAGGAAATCATGAGGCAGAAGGATGATGCTGCATTTGCAAAGCTGTTGAATAGAATGAGGGTAAAGAGAAAGAAAGACAAACTTTCAGATGAAGATGACGAAATTCTGTCTTCAAGGGTGTTATCTGTAGACTTTGAAGCAGACGATTATCCTAAAGATGCGCTTCACATCTTTACCACTAACATAGCTGTTGCAGAGCATAATGACAAGATGTTGAGACTCAGGTGTCCAGATGTAAGATGTTTTGAAGCCTCTGATTTCGTCAAAGATCCCACCACAGGTTCCATGAATAGGCGAGATCTCGCTCGAGGAGGAAAAGACGACCTCCCTGATGTTGTCAAAGTTGGGGTTGGTGCTAGGGTCATGCTTTCTAGAAATGTCAATGTGGCGGATGGTCTAGTGAACGGTGCATTTGGAACAGTGTCTGGGGTAGCAGGTGGTCAGGATGATGCAAGGGAAGTTGCAACTGTTTTTGTGCAGTTTGATAACCCAAAGGTGGGCGCTCTCGAAAGGCAAAAAAGTAGCAGTTCCCAGCAGTCTACCTGTCAATTCGGTTCCTGTACGTCAGATTGAGGACAACTTAAACAAAAGTAAAGTCAAACGTAACCAAATTCCCCTCAAACTAGCTTGGGGCTGTACAGTACATAAAGTACAGGGCATGACGACTGATGAAGTAGTTGTCTCAATGAAAAAAGTCTTTGTATCAGGTATGGCGTATGTGGCTTTAAGCAGGGTACGTTCCATAGCTGGTCTCCACATCACAGACTATAAACAGGAGTCGATCTACTGTGACGAGGAAGTGCAGGGGGCAATCAGTGACATGAAGCACTTCAAATTTGTGTCTAATCCATTCACGAATGTTGGTGACAGATCTGAAAATGAAGTCTCGAAATTGAACATTGTCCATCACAATACCGAAGGACTTGTAGCTCATTTTAAAAGTCTGAAGTCGACGTGTTTGGTCAAAGCTGATATCATATGCCTGACTGAGACATGGCTATCAGAAAATGTGCCATCCTCTCAGGTGCAGTTAGAGAGTTTCAACATGTTTCGCAAGGACAGGTCAGGACGGCGTGTTTGTGCGACAAGTAATGCCCCTCATGGCGGCGTAGCAGTGTACGTTCGTGATGTATACAGGTGCTCAGAAATTCCCATCCCAGATGACATCGGTCTAGAGTGTGTGGTTACGCAAGTTTCTGCTGAAGGCATGGATCATCTTATTGTAGCCATTTATAGAGCACCGAAGGTGCACAAAGACCTGTTCATATCCAGTTTGGAGAAACTGTTGCAGCACTTGACTACAGTGGAAAGAAATAACACTGTCATAATGGGTGACTTTAATGAGAATTTACTGTCGAGTGACGAAAACAAAAAGATTCAATCATTTTTTATGAGAAATGGCTATGAACAGTTGATAGAGGCTCCTACGACTCTGAAAGGTACTCTTATTGATCATGTGTACATGTCAGCATTAGCAGATGTTGTCGATCATGGTGTGATACAGACATTCTATAGCTACCATGATGCTGTCTACTGTGTGTTGTGTTGTGACAAGGTAACACAGCAGCACTCAGAGGAATAATTACTAGTACAATCTGACTGGTTATCAAGGGGTGCTCCCCAGATGTTGAAATGAGGAATGTGAATCACGATTGGTGCATGTGTACCAGGGCACGATATATCCATATGTCTCCTGTAATCAGCAGGAAACATAAAAAAGATATTCGAGTCCTGGTGCATGAATGATAATATTTGAGCCAGCGTCTGGCCCTTGCTCACCCGCACATTTAGTGGTGAGCGAGGGGGATGGGCCGACGTACAGGCCGCTCTGGCTCTTGCCAAAAAGACCTGGCAAGAGGGAGCCTGGTCGATGCTCCATGATTGAGAGCTTATTGATGAATGAAATATTTGAGCCAGCGTCTGGCCCTTGCTCACCCGCACATTTAGTGGTGAGCGA
>NW_017804062.1:19510-28635 GCF_001625305.1 Branchiostoma belcheri
CTCTTCTCAGGGTCTGGATACCCCATGTGGGACGACGATGCTTGCTTCAACAGAAAGAGATTCATCTGTCAGCATCCTCCAGCGTAAATGGAGAAATTTCGATATACATTTTGCCTACATTACAGCATATGAAATTCTCCTAAACATGTGTTTTAATTTTTAGCGTAAAAAGGGGTATCAAGCTATAGCGAGGTAGAGAAATGATAAAATATGCCTTTAATGGTTGACGTCATGCTATGAAAATGGCACCCGTTATGCCCATGCTAACGGAAGTTAGACTTCATTATGTTACGATTATAAACAGTAGACTTACATGTACATACAATAATGCACATACATTGCAATGGTGCACAAACATATAAAGTGCATATTGGCCCATGCAATGTTAATATGTAGTTTGGCCTTTTTATGAGGGAGTAATATATTTGAAGACGTTTAGAATTTTTTCGAATTGCCAAAAAAAATTGCTGTCATTAGAATGGAAGATTTTACATAATATATATCATCAAAGAAGGGCTAGTCTTTGCAAACAAGGAATAGTAACAAATAATATATGTACTGTCTGGGATTGTGTAGAATATATTGGACATTTCTTTTTTGAATGTACAAATGTCAAACATTGTGGTTGGAAGTAGAAAGGTTCTTTTCTGAGTATGGTTACACACTCATGCTACACACCTATACAAGATGGATATCACCTTTCTGATGTAAGATTGAATGCAATGCAATGAGTTGATGTTGGTGGGCAAAAATACAATCTACAAGTTTAAATGTGGAACTATGGATATAGTCACTGATTTAAGTTTAATGCTCAGTAAGAGATATGTAAAAATGTAATTACTACATGTTTGTGATGACTTATAATGTTACTAGTCACTTATGCACTTGAACGTTATGGACAGCAATAAGGTTTTAAAAAAGACGTTTAAAAATCTGACTCCTCAATGTTTGAGACGTCTTATATTCCGATAAGCGGTGACAACCTTTCAAAAAAGTGATGTAGTTTACACTGCGCATGCTATATCGAGATTCAGTAATATGTGCTGAAAATTCTAATTTTATATTCCATTATTGTCATTTATACAACGACATAACAAATAATGATAAGTTTATTTCAAATCCTTGTCGATTGGCTAATCGATGGCTAACAACCAGATAAGGACTATTACTATCAGTCTGTCTGAAATGACGTCAATGGGCAAACAACAAGATGGCTCATCTTAAAATTTAACATGTTATGTAGTTTGGCCCTTTTTGAGCGAGCTAAGCCTTGTGAAGATACGAAGTTACAATATATTTGAAGACGTTTAGAATTTTTTCGAAGTACCAAACAAAATTGCTGTCATTACATTGAATTAGAAAGGTTTTACATAATACATATATCAATCAAGGGCCAGTCTTTATAAACAAGGAGCAGTAACAAATAATAGATATACTGGCTAGGATTGTGTAGTATATAATGGACATTTTGAGTGTACAGATGGCGAACAATTTTGGACGGAAGTAGACTTTTTTTCTAAATATGGTTACACACTCATGCTACACACCCATACACACCTATACAAGATTCTGGGATATCACCTTTCTGATGTAAAATTTGAATACATAAATGAGTTGATGTTGGTCGGTAAAAACACAATCTGTAAGTTTGAATATGAAACTATGAGTATAGTCTCACTGTTTAAAGTTGAATGCTCATTAATAAATATGTAAAAAAAACGTAATTACTGTATGTTCGTCGATGGCTTATAATGTTACTAGTCAGTTATGCACTTGAACGTTATGGACAACAATAAGGTTTTAAAAAAAGAGGTTTAAACAAATCTGACTGCTCATTGTTTGACACTTCGTATATGCCGCTGACAACCTTTCCAACAAGTGATGTAGTTCATACTGCTACACTGGAATTTAGTCAATTATGTTATGAAAATTCTAAAAATTATCATACATACTGTACAGAAGGGAAGAATAAAAGACGGTGGGCATTTGACATTCCATTAATTATTGTCATTTACATATTAACCACGTAACAAAGAATGATAAGTTTATTGCAAATCCTTGCCCAATCAATGGCTATTACAAGACTGTCAGTCTGTCTCAAAAGACTATGACGTAAATGCGCAAACAACAAGATGGCTCAGTTCCAAATTTTACAAGTTAAATTCGAGCCTAAAATAAACATAGGAAAAAGGCTAAGGACAAATACAAATATAAAAAAGTGACTACTCTAGTATCATAGCTGGATATTAATTTTAAATTGCCTGCCTCCTTTCTCTGAGGCAGTGGGAAACAAAAGAGTCAATTTCTGTAATGTGTGCTTTTTGTAAAGTTTTTTTTTTGTATTTAACTTTGAAAAATTGGGATGGTATTTTCTTCTTCAATGTAGGCCAGGCTACTATAATAATTGGTTCTAGTCGAGACAATGGAAACCTATTAAATGCCAAAGCACTATGGAATATAGCATCTACAGTGACGTAGGCACACAAACACACGTAAGCTGTGAAAACAAAACGATCTTGGCGGCGAGAAGGTAATAACCATTATATATAGGTAGGTCATAGAAGTTGTCGAAACTTTTTGTTTGAATTATAGTAAGTGTACTAGTATGTAAAGATTACAATTTAAATGCAAATTCTATTGGCCTCGTTAACATTAAATTACTAGTACAGATGCGCAAACACAAAACAATACCATAAGGGTCTTTTTACAATACAAGAATGTCTAATATTGACAAAGTACATTGCTTCTGAAAGGCACCCAAAACAATTCAAGGTAGTAAACTGCATTTTAGAAGTCAATTTCCTGGTCCCTTTTAAATGTAGGAAATTGAATCAACCGTATCCCATACCATGATACAATCTAAAGCTTCCAGGTTGATAGTGCTACTTTTATGTAAAAAGAAACAAGAAAAATATATCCTACAAAGTCACATTTTGCACTTTTTTTAAAAGTCACTACCTACATGTATTATCAACTTCACCCGTGGGCGACGTCTATCTGCAGTCCAGACTCATCGCTGAAAGCAATCTTGTTTTTCGCACTAGATATTAATTTACTGCATAAAAACATCATGTGATATCTACCCCGGAGTGCAGACTCATCACTGAAAGCAAGATTGCTTTTCAAATTGAAGACCAGTCAGAATATTTTAAAGTGTATCATCTTGTATCATGAACTCTGAATGCGTCATGAGATCTTACGTACCTGATTAGTCTAGGCAAGTCGTTGAGACTAGGCTCTGTCTTAAAGTCATAGCATTCTAGCTACTGTTTCCCGGGCGGCGGTAAAGTGACTATTGTCAGAATTTATCACTAAAATAAACTTAGAAGATTTCCATTATTTTGCCCCTTAAATTGCTCAGAAGATGACTGAAGAGCATAGCAAAGAAAGTGGAGTTCGTAACGAGATGTCATCCCCTTTAAACAAAGATGTCAACAAACGTAGGTTATAACCTTTTATTATTGCGTTTTGGAGCGTATAATTCTCCCATTTACGTATATAGCCCAGAGGGAATCTGTAATGTATTAGCAAAATAATCTTTAATATTGTTAAATTGTCATTGTCATTGTAGCTTTTATAGGTATTTGTGTTAACTTAATAGTCTATCAAACCATATAAATCAAAGTGCATATTTGACCAAAATTTTAACTGGTACTGGTCTAAATATTCTTGTTTTCTTGAACCCCGTTTTCTCAGATTATTTGACATTTATCTTGTCAAGAAAATGTGTTCTGTATGAAAAAACTGATGTTGGAAATTTGCACCGCAGATATGGAGAACGAAGTTGAGCAACCTGCTATCGATCACAACTATGAAGTTGTAGAACAAGATGAAATCCTGAATGAACCACAGACTGGTGAGCAGACGAGTGCCGGTACACCTCCTGTGCCTACTGGTAACAACATCGCTGATCCACTCGACAACGCAATACACGACCCTGGTCAACCACAACAAACCGAGGACGGAGGTACAGTCTGCTGTTTGTATTATTTTACCGTGCAACTTTTCGTTTAACCTATGGGTAACATTTTCATGGCTGTGTATCATATACAATTGAATTGATTCTATTCGGAAGTGGAGATTGAGTATTGAACATGTTTCTTTATTATTCGTCTCTTTGAATATTCTAATTCTAAAAAGGTATGAATGCCATTCAATGTGCCGGAACTCGAATTAAAAGTTAAGCTTTACATAAACCTGGCAATGAAGTAGTGAGAGATAGACATCTACTTAAGACTACGGAAAAGTTATAATTATGAAAATCTATTATAATGTGAGCTTTTCTTTAATAATATGGCAGGTTTGTGTAGAAACGTGCTGTATGTGCCCGGTGCACTTCGAAAAGCAGACGAAAAAGAAGGTAACTTATGTTGGACTTGTTTAAATTCTAATGGTGTCACAGGCAAGAACATACAATGGTAAAAAATGTACAGGTTCTACATCAAAGCAAATTTTGCTTAATTAATTATAATTGCCAATTTAAATAATTACAACCAACTACAACCTCCTGGTCTGGGCTTTATATCAGTGGCCTTCTTTTGAATAAGAGAACAAAAAATGGACGTAACCATAAGAAATAGAGATATGATAACAAACATCAGTTATTGGCTACCCACAGGATGCACCGCAAGTGCTGCAAACATTTGCGAACGCCTTAAGAGCTACAAATGTCATCGCCCCAGCCTACTCCGTTTTATCGCCATCGTTATTCTAGTGGTCGCCCTGTTGGGAGCAGGAGCTTGTGTCTTCATTTATCTCAGCTCCATGGAAAACAAGGTATTCGTTATGGGTTAAGCTCCTTATCTTAGATTTAACTAAGTAAGGTGCCATTTCTGCAGCAATATCAAAAGTTATTATAATAGTACCTACTGTAATCATGGCAGCACCCCATGCCTTGTTCATTTAATGATGATTTTTAGGTTTTAAATGATGTATGTAGTAAAGTTTATTAGGTTTATTAAATCCAAATGTTCAAATATATTTCAATCACAAATTAAAACAACTTTCAAGTTGTACATCAGTCTGTAATCTAGACTTCGAGACACATAATACAGTTAAAATCTCTGATCGTGCAAAAAAATCTGATGTAAAAGCTCAAATGCTATAACAGTTTTTTGAACGATCGATGTTTTAACTGTATTATAGCTTTCATTGTTTAACAATTTAGTAAATAAATATCTTTTACAGAACGCTGATCTACCTATTAAGGGGTCTCCAAACAAACGTATGCCGAAAGGTCGCATGGTGTCACCGGCACTGTCAAAGATGACTCCTGCACAAGCCTGGTTGGCGACTACCCTACCAGACAACACAACTGAACTGTCACAGATGGCAGACACACAGCCGGACCAGATAACTTCGCTGCCAGGAGTGATCTCAACCGACAAAACAGGCATATCAACCAACGTAAGTCTATCTTCAAGATCACTGGATGCCTTCCTTTTGATGGCTTCTTTCTGCAATTGGTACTTACTAGGACAAATGAAACTGCCTTAATTAGTGACCTAGTCACATCAAAGCAAACCTTATAAATAAACAAATACGAAACAGATGAGAGGATATCAAATTAAATAATGTAGCTTGAAAAATAAATTCGATAGTTTTCTGTACGATGAAGGAATGTATTGTTCGATTATGTTATGCTTTTTCCTTTATCATTATTACCATCGTTACTTTATGTATTCCATCTTTTCTTTATGTATGTATGTAAAATCACACATGCATTGAACTCTTGAATTAGTAGAAACTTTAAATTCAGTATTTGTTTATTTCCCTCCACAGTTGATCCTGGAGACTACACCTCTAACTACTGAGAAAGATTGGACATTATCACGTCCACCACCCGTACACGGCGACTCATTCAACACCACAAACGGTTAGACATATATATTATATAACCTTTAAAGATTGTAATTACAAACAATACATTAAATGTAAACCACATGTACTTTCTACAGAAGGAAGAAGTACGCGAAAAATAACGAAGGAATGTGTACGGTCGGTAGCTCATAGCACAAGCCTTTAACATGCCTGTGTAAATTTTGAAATAAATCAGATTCAACAATTACATCATTACCTTCTGTAACTACTGAGTAAAGAGACTCTTTTTACACAGCCAAGTCTTATATTTAGCCGACGTTTCGGTGACCGTCTGTAACCTTCCTCGGGGCCATTCTGACTGGTTCAGAATCCCTCCCTGAATGACCAGTGACGTTTGGCTGATTCTTGGTTTAAAAACCGTTTACTCCGTGTGGTATGAAGGGCTAAGCTAAAATGATAGATCTCAATTTCACATTGCTTTCCGTTGTTCTTTTCAGGTCCCCGCTGCAAAAACGGCTACAAACTACTCGCCGGGACCTGCATCAGGCTCGTTACCGCGCCGTGGGTGAACTGGTTGTTCGGGAAGTCCCATGATGGGGCAAAGGAGGCATGCAGGAAGGAAGGAGCCACACTGGCCATGCCGAAAACGGAAGAACTGGACGTCGCTCTGAGAGATCTGGTCAAAACGGAAGGAGGTAATAAGGAACACTGGATCGGTATGGAGGAGAAAGAGGGAACCTGGTATTGGGTGGACGGGTCGGTGGTCGGCCAGAATGGATACAAAGTATGTTGGTACGATTTGTTTATCGCTAATAGAGGATTACGCAAAATTTTCCCTCTAATATCATAAGGCTGTCTGAATGCAAGTTACACTAAGTCTTATACCTGTAACCAGAGATCTCTATGCATTTTAACCCCTAAACAGTACACCTGGGGTCCGCGCGGACCCAGCACTATATATTCTGTAATATTCTTTTTTGTTTCTAAAGATTTTTTTCTGACATTTTAGGTAATTGTCACCCACAAAGTTGTCTCTCAATACAGTGCATAAAACTCCGTTTCTACCTTTTATAAAAAAAAATTATATCTGATTTTCTTTTGGGGTCCGCGCGGACCCCAGCCGGACTTTCGATCATAATGGATACACTGGCGTTCTTATACATTACCTTATTTCCGTTTTTACATGTTTTTATGCACTCATCGTATGTCTACCAAGTTTTCAGAGAATGGAGTAGTAATAGAATTAAATTTAANAAATCTGATCACTTTCATGTCAGGTAAGAAAGAAATCTTCCATAGAGATTAAATAAGAAAATTTAACTAAGTCTGAGGGAATTTTAAGATTAAAAGAATTTTAATCTTGTAACTTAGAATCTTCCCTAGAAATATTGTCTTTACTAAAGAACTTTCAAGATTAAAAGAATTCTAATCTTGTAAGTTAGAATCTCCTCTAGAAATATTTCTTCACCGAAGAAAAATCAAGATTTAAAGAAGCCTATTTTAGAAAAATTATCTCCACTCAAGAAAAATGAGAAAATTGTTCTTGGTGCAAGAATGTAGGTATACAGAAAATTAATTTTTTTCTTATTTTTTTCTAATTATTCTCCCCCAAAGAAAAATTTTCTTCCCATGAGAAAATAAGAAAAACAAGAAAAAGCATTTTTGGTAGTGTAAGTGTAAAGTAAATCTGTGTGTATCTTTGTAAAAAAAAAAATGGGAGACAATATATTGTCAAGTGCTAATTTTGTGAATAAAGCTGTCGAGATTAAAAGTTTGCTTGTCCTTGTATCCTTGATCTCAATTAGATAATTGCAGTATGGCTTATTTTGTGAATACTCTTGAAGAATCTTTCATTTTTGTTTGGGGAAGGGTATGGAGTGAAATTCCTACATTTGCTCCGAAGCAAATGTTGGCCTTTCTAGTTAGTATTGTAGCTTTTCACAAAAGCCCTGTTTATAAATGTTGATAACTGAAGTAATGATCATTAAAAAAAGGTTATCAAATCTCATCACGTACGAGCAATACGCGCACACCAAGGAGAAGAGCACCTGTCAGCTACATCACATGAGTAGACAATTTAACAAAATTAATTTAGTTTACCCCCCTCCCGGCAGTATGAAATGCGGTATCAGCCATGACTCATAAACGAACAATTTAAACACGTTATCCAGGTGTGACACCTGCGGTTTTTACACACCAATGTACTTCTATTCAGAAAAGGTTAACCGTTCAGAAATTCTAGGAAATGATATTTGTCGATGCATATTAGATTAGTCCTATCCTGTCGTGAGAAGGAAAATAATGGCAAAGGTGCCATTTTTATCCATAGAGAGTCTGGTGACGTTGTTATTTGGTGACATTTTCACTACCCAAAAGTATTGAGACAGAAGTCTTTTTGCGTAGTGAGGCGGGACTCACACCTCAGACAGTATCATTGACCTTTGGTGTCATGCCTATTCAAAATGCTGTGACAGAAGCGGTTCGGTAACTTTTCGGGGGGGCGTATCTTTCAAACGTGGTCTGTACCTGACAACACCGTGGGCTTGTTCTCTCCTTTTTACCAAGGTAGGACATTTTTGTGGTTATCTATATGCAGAAGACAGTTAAAGAATATCGAGCTCAAGATGAGTATTCATGTTGCCGAAAAGACGGAGTCATACTGCAAGACCTATTTGTTTGTTACGGGCGTATAACCTTGAAATTGGATATGCAAGCTGTAAATGCCTTTTCTGTCATGGCGGCCAGCCTTGATTCTTTTCCTTCTTTTCTTTCTCTCGAGAATCAAATAGTCTTAGTCATGGAACAGTCTAATCGGCCTGCGCAAACTTTCTAGCGGCACGTTTCTACATTTCTACCCCCCCCCCAAAAAAAGACGGGTTCACATGTACATTTAGAAAATTGTGCATGCATGGGAAAATGAATCGTGGAACGTAACTTCTTCAAGCCCAAGCTCCACAATTTCTCTTCTTTTCTATCAATTTCTACTTTAGTTGTTTGTTGTCCCTCTACATGTTATTTGTGCAAAGAGTTTGGAATGTATGGACACTTTTAATGGATAGATAGGCTTCCTCTCAAACTTTGAGTATAATGCCAGACTTCATAGTGCTTTTACGATTTTTTGGGTACAACAAGGAGCATAAACCAATGTAGATACCCTGCACCTAGTCCCAGTGACGGATACGGATACTCCTTGATGTATTCTGAAAGCTTACCCCTACCCCCCTACCCCCGACTCAACTGACCGAGTATTGTGTTGGCGGTTGCTTACCACGTTACCCAGGTCCCAGCATCACAATTAGAGTATA
>NW_017804062.1:28655-34125 GCF_001625305.1 Branchiostoma belcheri
GCGTCGAACTTTGTCGACAGCGAACAAAACAGCCGAGGTCCAACACAGCCCTGCCGACTGACAACATCATGGCCCGTGGCGGTAACGACAACGTGCCCGACCTGCCTGTAGATGAGCAGACCCTTGTGACTGCTACAGACCCTATGCAGACTCGGAAAATTCATAGCAACAGCAACAAAAACGGGACAGACATCAGATTCCACTTGGGGGAAACGTCTACGCTACAGTCGGGCATTTTAGAGGAAAGGTAGAAATAACTATACGTTATTTCTTTAGACCGCGTCCTAATCGGAAATTGAAGCACAGTAGGGATGGGATATTTCTAACCCCAGAACAATGGCGGACTCTGAAACGTAACATGTCGGAGGTGTCGACGGTTCTACTTGCCTGTACGTCTGCTGTCATGTCTGATGACGCGACTCTGTTCTCACCCTGTCGATTTCACCTGGGGAACCTGACGTACACCATCGTACAGCTTTACAGAGGGGCAGTGGTTGTAAGACTGCAGGAATTTTTCCAGCGACGACCAGAATTTCGACGCGTTCAAGACGAGGATGACCTTGCCGACCTGGTACCGTAACCTGTCCAGGCAACGCTCCACGAAAGATGATGCCACACCTACCGACGTTGTTACTTTGATATGGTTAGCGCCAGCATTTGCGGTAGATGATTGGACGAATGGAAACGTAGGTGACGTGATTTGCGGATCCGGAGTAGTCGATTGGTCTGCATGTACTTTACATGTAAAGTATGTGACGTACTTCACGGTGATTGGTGGAAGGTCTGTGGGTGTTGGACAGAAACTTGTATAAAGTGGCAGCAGAAACTGCCGAGAAACCAATCCTTCTTGCGGAGACAAACCTGCGTCCAAAGACGTCGACAGGGAGCGAAGATCGAGAGCAAAAAAAACCATGGCACATCAGCAGATCGCCCAGCCCGGAGCGGTCCTCCCGAACACCACCAGCGCCGGGGCCACCCCCTCGATCGTTCCGGACATCCTCGGCAGCGAAGGAGCGCCTCCCAGTCAGAACACCAACTTGAAGCCGCATGAAGTACGTCTACCATTGGGCGATAATGTGTTCCTTACCGTGGGGATGTTCAGGAATAAACCGATAATAAACGTGAGGCAGTTTTACCACCCAGACCCAGCTGACGTGAACAAGATGAGACCCGGGAAGAAAGGTCTTGCATTGACACCTAAGCAGTGGACCAAGCTGAAAGCACTTCCGCTACTGGGGGCGATCCTGGACGCTACGTGCCATACCATCCCTTACTACTTCGGGGGGAGTTGAGCCGAAAATGTATGACCTGGGATCTGAAAAGTACGTGACAGTTCAGATCTTGCACGGACAGACATCCATCACCCTACACCAGCACTACAGACCATTCGGAGCACCAGACACCGACCCTGTAATGAAGAGAGGCATAGACTTAACAATTCAGCAATGGGAAGACCTTGAAAGCAAGATGAAAGCGGTGGACAAGGTGTTGGAGGCTATGGAGAACGGAAAGATGCCAACGGACAAAGATGTTATCCAGTCAGCCATTGTGTATTGAAAATCGAAAACGAATAAAGCTTCCTGGTGGTTTGAACACAGGCAAAGACCTCATACTGTTGTTTGTATGACTATATGTATGTGTGTCTGTACGAATGTATACTAACTGGCTACTTGGGTGGGTGTGTCTGTGATCGGGCAAGTCTGGTCATGTACAGACACTTTATTTCGGAGCACGATTTACTTCAGAGCAATGAAACGAGTGACTCAACGAGTCACTCACGAGTGACTCAATGAGCGAATCACTCACGAGTGACTCCTTTTATTTGCGTATACGTTCAGCAATGAATGAGTCACTCGCGCGACTATTTTGTCTGTATATACACACATGTAAACCTATGTCAACTATGCATACATGTATGTATGTATGTATGAGATCTAATCAAAGAAAAGGAAGAACTGTGAAGGTCACATGTGTCTTGCTGGATCAGAGATCCCGTTGACAAAGAACTCGTAGGACGCTGTAGTATGAAATGTGAATTGTGAATGTTGTATGTGTTGTGAAAGAACCGCCGTGCATAGTACTCTAATGTGAACTGTGAATTATAATTACAGAATGTTTCTTGAATAAAGTGTTTCACTGTAAGGAAAGCATTTTGTGTCTGCGCAAACCTTCACTGTGTGTGTGTGTGTGTGTGTGTGTGTGTGTGTGTGTGTGTGAGTGTAACATGTTGCAACATATTGTAAATACATTTACTCTTGAGTAATGGATCAGTGACTCATGAGTGATTCATGAGTTGCAAGAATACACAATACCGACAACCATGGCAACTATACTTAGCTGCTACAAATACACTTACACCAGAATAAACAATTTACTCCAAAACAGAGTAATATTTACTCCGGAGTAATATTTTACGGAGTAATACTTACTCCGGAGTGATATTTTACTCCGGAGCAACACGTTTATATCGATATATGTATATTTATATAGACACATACATACACGTATGCTTAATGCAAACATACGTATACATGTACACTTTACATCGGAGGGAGTGTACTTGTGTTTAGTACATGCTATATCTTTGTTACGCACTTCCGTAGCATGCTTGCATACTTCGACACAGATATACGAAAGACAGTATGGTTTCGTCACACTTTATTCATCACTTCAATCAAGACAGTGTTGAGGAAGAAATGCACAGGCCAACTATAGCTATACGTTACTCATCAAACATAATATCAATACGACACGTCGTTAGGAGAAGTTGTCCTGTCGACAGGAGGACGATGCTGTATTATTTCTGACGAGGTAGCCGTACTTTTTCATCAATGTCTGCTCTGGGACCCAGCTCTTGTTGTACTCGATGTTGTAATCGTAACGAGGCAGGGCAGCAAACTCTACAAGATAAAACGTTTTGCCAGCGCGTTTTGTCTCTTTGATCACACGTTGAGGAACATCGCCCGGTTCGTGCTTGAGTGGAATGGACCAGTCTCGATAGAGCGTCCACTCTTCCTCGCCACCGCTGTCGTAACCGTACTCTTCACCCTCATCAGAGAAAGAGGAATTGGAAGACACGGTCGAACTTGCATCGCTCTCAGAACCGCTTTGATCGCTTTCGGTTTCTGTCATTGACTCTGCTTCCCAAGAATCCTTTACAGACTCATCTTCTGAGACGTTATCTTGTGACACCGTCGAGACCTCCTCCTCGGAAGATTCCAGCGACTCCGTGTCATGCTCGGTGGTTGCCTCCTCGGATGAATTGTCGGTGTCGTCAAAGATATCAGTGGATCGGTTTTGTCCTGTCTCGGCGTCCAAGACCTCTTCTCCCGAAGGCATGTCCGTCACGTCTCCGTGTATCGTGTCGCGATGACGGACGAGGTTGGCTTTTCGACTGAACTCTTTGCCACAGATGTCGCACGCGTGAGACATGGCAAAGACATTTTTCTGAAGGTCATATTTATTCTTGCTCCTGTTGCCTTTTTCCGGACAGGTAGCGAGTGAAACCAGAATCGGTTGGTTGGATTGTTCATCATTAAGAGGCTACCATGTTCTAATTCTATTTTAATCGGCTCTACCATACGTTTCTTGTACTTCCCGCGTGCATCACAGTGCTTGAAAATAAAGTCTCGTTTTTGTCCGAGAGACAGTGAAGCGATTGGAGCATTTTGTACTAGCCCTTCTTCGTCATCTCTGTGTTCTCCGATGTAATCCAAACCATCTTTGTATCTGTGAACAGAACAGAAATAACGTTACCAACACAAATCTCTACACCATTACACAACTGATCTAACACGTCAACAAGGTCACAGACAGATCAATCACAAGTGCCTTACCTGTTGATGAGGACAAAGTTGAACTCTTGTCCGGTTACTTCTTGTATTCTGTCTTTAATCATCCTTAACAGCGGTGACCAAGGCCTTGCCGGGATTTCTACCCCGGAAAATTTGTACGATAACCCAGGGTCACCAAAAGCAACTTGTTTCCTTGGGATGTCACGATACTTTCCAAAGATCTACAAAAAAAGAAGGTTATATATTGGATGTTTAGTGTCGATAGGTACTGGTGTATGATTGTAAAACGATGTTGACCAAATAGACAAGAGTTACACAGATTGATTGAAGGGATTCTGACCTGAACTCGAGCCAAGTCCCCAGTGTTGTAGACAAACTCATCTTCGCACGCTTGAAACAGGGTCCAAGCGACACTTGGACGGTACAATACCGTGTAATCACAGTTGAAATTTTCTCCTCGTAACTTCTGCCATTGAAGCGGTACTGAATCGGTAGAACAACTTGAGATATACCTATCGGGTGTAGGGCGGCTCAGCCAATTTCTGATATCTATAGAAGCCATCGGCTGCCAAAGAGTTGTCGAAAGTGTGAGACGGAAAGTTTGCATGGCTTTATAAACCTTCTTACCTCTTAACCAATCAGCAAACAATAATACTGACACACACACCCTATCCTTAATAAATAACGATAACACCCGACACGCCCTCCCGGGCCGCGTGAGAAAAAAAGAAAAAAAAAAACTGAAGGTTAACGTTTGAAGTGACCGCGCTGGGATTCAACAAGGCCTGGCTAATAAAAAGACCCAAAAAAGGATTAACCCATGCCCAGCACGACCTCCTGGGGTACAAACTGTCCGTTATTAAGTAATGGTATCATTCATCCACACACACACACACACACACACACACACACACACCACAATACCATCTGTATGATGTATCTGTATGATCATATATTATCATTTTCCCTTATCATATGTAACCTGCGTATAAAACGCAACGTTCACATTTGTCAATGTGTGTGTGTGTAATACATCTACGGCAAAATCTCTCCACACAGTAGCACGGTTCGATGAACTTATCGTTTAGTTGTCACACTACCCAACCTGTGCGTTTACACACTCATTTCTAACCATTCATGCAGTCTATTAAGCATCCACCCATTCAATCTAACCCATTCATCGTTCCAAAGATTGAGTCGGACACGTCTCAAGTTCAACCCGTCTCCTGTATTCACGTTACAGGCGCCTTTATTATCATCATTATCTTCAGTGGTTGGTTGTCCGACCTTAGAGGTGACATCAGCGTTAGATAACAAGACAAAGAAACCAACCAGACCGATTGTCAGTACACACAGAGCGGTGCAGAAATAGTCCAATCCTATTCTTAACCAGTCTGCTAAACAACAACGTGTAGAGGAATCCTTTAATCCTTTATGTATTAGCTTTTACTTTGTGACTAAGATGTATGTGACTGTGACTAGAATACCGTTACTGATTTTACCACCCTTACGTTTATTACCTTAGTTTTTAACTAATTGTATTTGATGATAATGGTTTTAGACAATAATACGGAGCAGGTGTTTTATCTTCTTATAAGGTGTATATGTACGAACACACAATTCGGTCCTGTGGGTTGCCAATTGTTGAGTTGAAATAAACCAATTATATATATATA
>NW_017804062.1:34218-47843 GCF_001625305.1 Branchiostoma belcheri
AATATATATATATATATATATATATATATATATATATAACGGCGAGCTATATTCTTCATCATCAAAAGACAATACCCTCAATCACCTCCCAGGAGAGGGGTGATTTTCCCTTGGCCACATGCCCCAAAACCCAGTCTACTGTGGGTTTCCGTTGCTCTAAGATCTCCCAGTGTTTCAAGGATAACGAAATTCCTTTCACTGGGCGCCTGAGATTGCTGTTGTCACCGTCTCCGCCTTCGTACTGCCAAAGGCCGATACTCGGCTCACCCTTAGACATTTCAACGACTGCAAAACGCATGGCTCCGAGAGGAAACATGCGTGGCTCCTGGGCGGTACATGTAGGGAGACCCTGGAAGTAAAGGTCTACGATTGACGCATAGATGGCAGAGTTTTTCAGGGCTTCCCACTGAGACAATGTGAGGTTTAATCCACACCTCCCGGGTTTCAGCGTTGTGTGATCCTTGGGCGAGCTATGGAATCGGCGGACGGAGACAAATGCTTGCTTGTTGTTGAAAACACCCACCGTTAGAAATATGTTCTCTTGTAGGGGAAGCCTGACCTCCTGTGAGTTTGAGCCCACGGATGTGTAGTACCCTCCGATGTACAGATTGGGATGAGGTGGTATCGGCTGTAACTTCTGTTGTTGCAGTTTGGCGGTGGTGACAGCGACAGGTGGGTTGGTGACGGGGTTAGGTATGCTGGATGGCACGAGTGGTATGTTCTGCTGTTTGTTGTCGCTAGTGGCAGGTGTGCTTGGAAACAAAGAGACGGTGGCGGCGGCGGCGGCGGCGCTAGGGACGTCCACGGTTGATGTGTGTGACGACTTCTGACCCAGAGAATACCCTGCCACAGCGCTGGCTGTGTTCGGTAGAAACACCTTGGTGGGAGAGTTAGACCCCATGGTGTTGATGTCAAACGTCAAAGACTGTTGTCCGCCCAAAGTCGTCGAGGTGGTTCTCGGTTGGAAGTCGTGGGTTTGTGACAGACCGGGGTCTGTGAATACATCAAATAATGACTGCTGACCCTCAAGGTCCTGAAGTAGTTTAATGAACTCTTCATCCCCCACCTGTTCGTACAGACTAGGCTGTAACATCTCTGCAGGGATCGTCTGCGGTCCTCCCGGCATCTCCAACTTCCTCCTTGCCTTACCACCATCATTCTTCACTGAAGACTTGCACTTCTTCTGCTGTTTCTGCTGATGTGCCATGGTTCGGGTCTGGATCTTCTCTCTCGCTGTAGACACCCTTACAAGAACGACAGATTTGTCTCCGCAAGTGGGACTGGTTTCTCGTCGGTTTCCTTTGACTCTTTATACACGCTTCTGACCGACACCCACAAAATCTCCACCAATCTCTGCAAACAAACGTTATCTACTTCACCTACTTCATATGCAACACCAATCATCTATTACAGACCCCTACAGTGTACCACCAACTTTAAACCCTACAACCAATCTGACGCTATAGATGATGCCGTTTTCCACACCCTCTCAGTACATGATATATTACTATGCTGACGTTCGCAATCCTTCCGGACTAACAGCCAGTCTTGCTGTCATGTTCAATAGCTTTTTTGTCAACATAATAACATCGGTAGGCGTGGTATCATCTTTCTTGAAGCGTTGCCTGGACAACGGGTTGCTAGGTTATCTAAGGTGAAAAGTGCACGCTCAACTTTACTCGACCTGTACCCCCCCCAAAAGATCTCGAACACAGGAAGGAACTGTGAGTGACGAAAACTGTGCTGTTTTGTAAACCGTTGAACTATTTTACATCCCGGTTATTCGGTCAGTTGCAATCACAACACACAAGAAATGAAAATGATCCGTTGAATGGTTCCCGAGAACACACCGTGATCTCGGTCTACAACCTGACGAGGATTCCAAAGAACCATACGATCATATACCAAAGATAGCGGTGTCGTCATATCTCATAGAGGGTTGCCTGGACAACGGGTTGCTAGGTTATCTAAGGTGAAAAGTGCACGCTCAACTTTACTCGACCTGTACCCCCCCAAAAGATCTCGAACACAGGAAGGAACTGTGAGTGGTTCAAACCTTACAGTCTAATGATCACTATCCAACCCATGCAAACCAAGACCAGATATAGTTATCACAGACACCAATGAAACACTTTATTCTTGTAACAATCTGAAATCACACTTTGCGATTCACATTACATAGTATTAGGTACGAAATTTTTTTTTGTGCAAGTCACAATTGTTGATCAATTTCATCCTCAATTAGAAGTGCGCTCGACCATTCAGATAGACTTTTTCTCATGACATACCAAAGAAATGTCCTGCAGAAAGTAGGTCAACCCTCTATTGTCATTTAGATCGCTACTCCGCCCTAGTATTAGCTATCAAAGCACTCCAGAAATGTAGGTTACCCCGTCTATTGTTCGTTAACCAACAACAAATACGCAAAACATAATCGCCTTTTCTGCTCGACCTTGTACCGTGTTGCTTTAACTGACTGCGTTTACGTTCTATCATCAAAATGATTCGTCCACGAGTCCTATACGTCAGATATAAACATACATGTAACCGAACAATCCCAAGACATGCTTCACGTGTTAAATGATCCGTCAACCATCCAAATCTTTCCTCAATCGTTAACGTTTGATCCATAGGATTCAACACTTTCTACGTCATTATATGTTAGACGGAGTGAGTGAACTGTGAAACATTAAAACTTTTCCCACCGTTTGATATCTGTATGTGGCGGCTACCAAACCCTGTCATTATGACACAATAGCGATAGGTTAACTTAAGGTTAGCATAACTTCTTGTTGACCCCAACAGTCCAATCTCACACAAATTGAGCTCAACACGTCCAAAACACCCTCTAGGTATCAGTTTGGGTTGAACAATATCATGTAGTCACAGCTGAAGTTTACAACTCGTAACTTCCATCCGTGAAGATTTGGCGTTAACGAGTTCAGCGTTGTTCTGTGTGGATGAATCGTGAAACATTAAAACTTTTTCCCACCGTTTGATATCTGTATGTGGTGGTCGCTATCGTTTGATTCACAAAGGTTGCAGTGGATTGAATTGTACAGTATGCCCCCACGTCCTAACACTTCTGAGCGACATCCTTTGCGCTTAATGGACTTGTCTAGGCTTCTAATGATCTAGCCAAGACCTCTTACAATAGATGAATTGCGCTGTATGTCTACCCCCTTCCTTGCTTCCTTACACTTCTGACGATAGCCTTAAAGTTAATGATCCACCCCCCTCAACCTCGGTTCATCTGTGAGACGTCAGCCCCCCTGTTACAATACATCCGAACACAATGAAACAAAACATGGCCTTTCTTCTCCTTTTGTCCTTATGTGTATATAATCTGTACCAGATCAGTACGCTGTCAGTTGCAATCTTGGAGTTTTGCAAGTCAACCTCTCCATACACCATCGTCAAAGCTATGGCTGGTGAGTTTATCTTTCTTTATCTTTTCTACGTTACGTTTCATCTGTTTTATAGTCAATTCTGACCAGTAACGCGATTCGTGTTCTTCTTTTAATCGTCAATTCATGTGTTTGCTCTATACATGCATAAGTAACGGGATGGGGTCGCAAGTCCGTAACTGTTCTACGTGTTGATGTACGTATTTTGTTACTGTTCATCTGATCCTAAGCCTACCAAAATAATGTTAGATCTTGAAACAGCTATATATCTTGTTACAGTGACCGTGTAATCATACCATTTCTTCTGTTGTCCTCGTTATATTGTAGAAGCGATGCTGATCCTTGATACGCTAGATGATCTTCACAACCTACTCCTGAGGACCGCCATGGTTGTAAACGACCGTAAGTCCACTATCTACACACATGTACTCTTTATCATTATCTCTGTCTTTCTTTAACTACATCCAACTCGTCACGCGTAAGAAGCGTTTAAGGGGGGTACACCCCAGTTTACTTTGGGTCTTAATTCGATTCTGCATACCCTCAACTCTAGTGACCGTCTCTTTCAGGAAATACCTCTTGAGTCAAAACACTGTGTTTACAAATGAAGGATATCGCTCTAGCTACGAGAACAATAGAATTTCAATTTCTTTCACCTCTCACTTAAATGATGCCAAAAATTGGCCATTTTCACGTGGAATTAGACCCATCACCCAGATTTTAGCCACCGATATGACTTATATGATCGGAAAGAGAAAACCCTTATGTATTATTAAGAAAAGTATAAAGAAAATCCTAACACTGAGATTATCACAGTAGCCTGTCGCGCAAGGTATAGCGACAGCACCCCCAGAACGCATACAACGCATATGTAGGTCAAACCGAAGCACCGCACTGAAGTACCCTCGGAAGTAAGCCTCGGGCCCGAAATCAATTTTCATCCAAAACACGGCTCTTCTTACACTTTCCAGCCCTGTTAGTAGTTAATACCATTTTGCAGCAGATTATGAGAAATGTAAACTCAAACATGAACCACCGGAACCCTTCGTCACTTTTTTTTTTTTTTCCGGGCACTTACTTGTTTTGATAACGTGTCTTGTATCGTCACGTTACAGTTCACGCAGCCGTTGACAATTTCACTGCAGAGCGACAGGGAAACCACAACGGTGCAGCCATGGAGGGGTGGCCTCACGCGCATCATGCTGACAACCAAAATGCCGCAGACCCGGAGGGGTGGCCTCACGCGCATCATGCTGACAACCAAAATGCCGCCGAGCCGATGGGGTGGCCTCACGCGCATCATGCTGACAACCTTAATGCCGCAGACGTGGAGGATTGGCCTCACCTGTATCACAACCCCGCCGAGCCGATGGGGTGGCCTCACGCGCATCATGCTGACAACCAAAATGCCGCAGACGTGGAGGAGGAGTATGAGCAACAGGTGGGGTATGCCGTTGTAGATGACAATCAGAGTGAGGGAAGTGTGGTGGAATTAACCATCACACCCCCACCTACCCCTCCACTAATCGACCTAACAGGGTTGTAAACCTTTACAGTACCATCTAGTATATAGCACCCTGTATAGGTACGATTTAGGGTACATATTTTTGAGTTGTGGGAACCGTTACATGTAAAGAACTAAACGGCTGCAACAGTCCTTCCTGCACTACACCATCAGACTCTATAACAACCTGCCTTGAACCCACACTAGTACTGGACTTTGCATAGCCTGATAAAGCAACTTTGTGGATATATGTTGTAAATAATTTTTTTTATATGTGTCTTTTGTATATATGGCTGTTTATATGTATTATTTCTTCTATGTGAATGCTGTTTGATGCTTTAAATAATGTGACAAATTGTACCTAATTCAGGGGGATGCGCTTCTGCTCCCCCTGCTGTTGTACATTTGTTTAAATGATGAGCAAATAAAATAAAGTTGAATGAATATATTCAAATCTGTCTCCAACATCGAGACTCTTGAAATCTGTTGTACTTGATTCAAGAAACGTAAATAGCTTGTTATGTATTACATCATATTTGATACATTCAATATCAAAGTGAAATTCCTTTTCTATATACTTTGGTCAAACGGACAGAACCTTTTGTCAGGAACTATATTGTAATATTGTTTCAATATTCAATTCATGACTACTGATTCTTATTGAGTTATAGCGTTACGAATCTCAAAGTTATCTATATCATATAGGTATGTTTTCTTGTTCATAACACTTTTTAGTTTGTTAAGAAAAGACAGCTTAGAATTATGTCTAATGCAACTAAACCATGTATAAACTAAACTTGTATATGTGTATGTTCTTTCAAAGTTAATGATATAGGTATGGGTTAGTTTTAGAGCTGTTTGTACTACAAACATGTATATGTTTATTAAGGTTTTGGTCAAAAGGTCTCATCCAACATGTATTTCATTGTTTGTTACTCTCTTTATGTAGTTTACCATACATTGTACCTTGTGTTGTTAAAACTGATATTCTCTAGTCGGGGTATGTAAACTTTTACAGATCTTCGCAAGAAACACTTGTACTAGTAACAAGATAATACCTCCGTGAACCATATGCTCGTTAAAATAAAGTATATTTGATTCTGAAAGGAAGACTGCTGTCTTGTCGTTTACCCTAGGCGTACATTATCATTGGCTGACAATACGTTACCTTGGTTATCTGTGTTGAAAAGAATACACTCGACTTTAAGTTAATATTTTCCCGTTCCTCCTCATCTAAAATTTTATCTACCAATCGTAATAGTTTTGTATATGTGGTCGCGTCTGGTTGACGCAGGTGTTCTGAAAACCGGGTGCCCATGGTCTTTAATCCCTGTGTGTTGTATAAGTACTGCAAACACAATAAACGTCCAACTTTTCCGCGCCTTTTAGACACAGCACCGCAGGGGCACCGCTGATCTTTTATCCCAGCCTGTGTGCTGAATACACGTTACCACAAGTACAAAAGTCAAATTTCGTATACTTTTAAGATACGCCCACGTCGATCTATAAACTACAGTTTTCAACAACTTAACCAGGATGTTAGAAATCGATAATTTATATACGATTTTATATTAAACACTAGAAACACACACAGAGGCACACATTCTAAACATTGAAGCATTTTATTCGTGAAAAGTCTGTTATCACAATTCACACTACAGAGCACTAGATCACAATGAGGTGTTCAATCGTCCACCAGAGTAACAGCGACGCTGCGCGGGGTACAAAAGCCATAATCCAACCTATGGTCCTTTTCTTGCGCTTTAGTTCTTTATACTGTTCAAAGGTCAGACGGATACCCTCCTCTGTGCGGCGTAGGTTGTCGTCGTTTGTTGCAGTGTTGTTGTTACCGTTGTCGCCTGGTTCGCGTTCGTACCGCCACAACCCGATCATGATTTCTCCGTCCACCATTTCAGCAACTACGTAACACAGGTCCCCCAGGTGAAGCATGTGTTGTGTCTTCCTTCTTGACGGAGGAGAATGTACGGCTGAAAACCCTATGTCAGAGGCCGCCACATGAATTTCCATCTCCAATGCCATTAATTTAACCCACTGATCGGGTGTCATGCTCAACCCTTGCTTCCCCGGCTCCAGCGTTGTTAGATCATCCCCCTCAACGTGATACTGGCGGACAGATATCGATAGTTCGCGGTCACATGTATTCAGAACAACCGCAAGGAAGACGTCATCGCATACAGTCATGCGAACTTGCTCAAAACCAGGATCTGAAAATACGTAGAGCGCTTTTCGTGGTTTTGATTCGTCTCCACTAGTACTTTCGTCATCCGAGTCGTCTTCTGATGAGTCGTCTGAGTCGTCGCTACTCGATATGTCTGTAACCTCGTGCTGTGTCTCGTCGTCTTGACCTCGATCATCCCACTCCACCCCCTGTGTCTTAACAACCAGCTCCTCACCAAAGCCCACATCAACTCGACCAAATCTGAACATATAGCATTTTCTTGGCTCGTCAGTGACTCCTCTAACACCCCCTTCATCCTGTAGAGGTGCAGACGATTCAGTATTCTGTTTCGGCGGTAACGCAGTGTCGGTAGAAGAAGAACTTGTTGTCGAATATGGAGATGCGTCGACCTGCCGAGGTGCAGACAGTCCTTCGTGTCGTGGTGACCGTGCCTGTGTTGTTGTTGCGTCTGCAGCAGCCATCGCTAGCCCAAGAGTTGTCGTCTAGTCTTGACGGTGAGAAACACAGAGAAATCGATTTGCTCGCTGTCGACAGAGTTCGACGCAGGTTTGTCTCCGCAAGTGGGACTGGTTTCTCGCCGGTTTCTGTTGCCACTTTATACACTTTTCTGACAGACACCCACAGACCGTCCACCAATCGCCGTAAAGTACGTCACCTAGTTTACATGCAAAGTACATGCAAACCAATCGACTACCCCGGATCCTCAGAACAAGTCACCAACGCTTGCCGTGCGGCCAATCAGCTACTACAGAGGTTGACTTTAACCACGCCCACGACAGATTACCCAGGTAACCGGGTTCAAAAGTGCACACTGACCTTTATCTGACCTGTAATTTAGCTCATTAAGCTACATTCCTGCATGAATCTGCATACCCTTAACATAAATCTGCATACTCGTTAACATAATGACGGTGACCTCTGACCCGCACCGCCTCGCACCGCCTGCACCGCCTGAATAATGTACATCAGCGTGCTGACTACATACTACTCATGGCGGCCAGCCTTGATTCTTTCCCTTCTTTTCTCTATGTCGAGAATCAAATAGTCTAAGTCATGGAACCGTCTAATCGTCCTGCGCAAACTTTCTAGCGGCACGTTTCTACATTTCAACCCCCCCCCCAAAAAAAAGACGGGTTCATATGTACATTTAGAAAAGTGTAATTAAAGATTAATGTATCGAAGAACGTAACTTCTTCAAGTTCAAGTTCCACAATTTCTCTTCTTTTCTATCAATTTCTAGTTCAGTTGTTTGTTGTCCCTCTACATGTTATTTATGAAAGAGTTTGGAATGTATGGACACTTTTGTAATGGATAGATAGGCTTCCTCTCAAACTTTGAGTATAATGCCAGATTTCATAGTGCTTTTACGATCGCTGGGTACAACAACGAGCATAAACCAATGTAGATACCCCTGCACCTAGTCCCAGTGACGGATACGGATAATCCTTGATGTATTCTGAAAGCTTACCCCTACCCCCGACTCAACTGACCGAGTATTGTGTTGGCTGTTGCTTACCACGTTACCCAGGTCCCAGCATCAAATTTAGAGTATTAAATGTCGTGTAGAAGATCTAGCCAATGGTTAACCATTTGGCGTTTCTGTAGAGGTTATTGATGACAAATGCGATAAACATTGAAGTCACGATTACAACAAGAGCAGCAACACTAATGTAGAGGGCATAGTGCAAGAGTCCTTCCGTGTATTTGCTAGCCACACCTGTATTTTACGGAGAAAAAAAACAGAGTCTGACAATACATCGCCATAGTCGACAAGCTTTATTCGGGTTTGACGACAAAAGTTACGACTTCCCCTGAACAGATTTAGGAAACTGAAGAGATTGACCTGTATGCACGGATTTTTTTTTCAAATACACTACCAAAAATGTTCTTTTTTTTCTTGTTTTTTGTCTTATTTTCTTATGGGAAGAAATTTTTTCTTTGGCGGAGAATAACAATAAAATAAGAGCTGTGCTCACTTCTACGAATAGAGCTGTGCTCACTTCTACGAATAGAGCTTTGCTCACTTCTACGAAGAGAGCTGTGCCCACTTCTACGAAGAGAGTAATGCCCACTTCTACGAAGAGAGTTATGCCCACTTCTACGAAGAGAGCTGTGCTCACTTCTACGAATAGAGCTTTGCTCACTTCTACGAATAGAGCTGTGCCCACTTCTATGAAGAGCGTTTTGCCCACTTCTACGAATAGAGCTGTGCTCACTTCTACGAATAGAGCTGTGCCCACTTCTACGAATAGAGCTTTGCTCACTTCTACGAATAGAGCTGTGCCCACTTCTACGAATAGAGCTTTGCTCACTTCTACGAATAGAGCTGTGCCCACTTCTACGAATAGAGCTTTGCTCACTTCTACGAATAGAGCTGTGCCCACTCTTACGAATAGAGCTGTGCTTACTTCTACAAAGAGAGTTATGCCCACTTCTACGAAGAGAGTTATGCCCACTTCTACGAAGAAAGCTATGCCCACGTCTACGAAGATAGGTTTCCAACGCGAGCGTCTTCCTGTGGGGCGCGCTCTTCTCCTCACCCAGGCATACTTGTTTGTGCAGCGTACCACATACCCAATACAGGCGCCGTCAAATATTTTCAAGAAGAAGGACAATTCTCTTCGGTTGTCCTCCTTTCACTTTAGGTCGACGGACCCTGGTGGTATAAAGTCTTTGGGCCTGTACGGGTAATCATCTGTCGTAATGTAAGGAAATGGAGCAAAATACACATAAGGTGCAAATGGCCAAAACTAGATAGAGACAGAGACAGAGTGGACGACATAGTGCTCTGTTTCGAGGCTGGATATATTAGACACAGTTCAAAATCCGCGGTGTAGTGTGGAGGCCTTAGGACATGCGTGTGCACCGGGCGCCATGTTTGATGTCCCACAGTTCATAAGGAAAGATAAGAACAATTACGAAGAATGTATCAATGACTATGTCTAGAAACTAATAGGTTTAGTACAAAAAGGAATCTACATTATGCACGGTACGTTTTACATTATCTTTATGTCCAATATGAAAATGCCACAATACTGCCATTGCGTAAAGCACCTCTTTGGCAACTAGCGTTATTTTGTACAGCATAGTTTAAAGAATACAACGTTCACTGCCTTTGACATCCATGTTCACAAGCAATGGCTTGTGCATTATGTTGTGTACTGTGCATATTGCAATAAAGAGGAGAAGCATAGACTCAGGGGTATGTAGCAAGAGACCCCAAAATTTATGCATCTCATTCTTAACTGTTCTTCCTGTAGCCTTTTACAGACATTGACACGCTTGATTTTTGAGTTGTGACGGAGTTCCATATCTGTGTTGTAATAACTACTACGTGCATGTATTGAAGCTTTGAATGCACTCAGAGTCATTTTAGGGCGGTAAAACTGGATTTACTGGAATTAATTATCAGGTCATTCCTTATCGTACTGAGTTTACTCAACCCTATCTCATAGCACACAGATATCTGCGAGAAGAGAATAATATATATTTATCCTCTGTATTTTGCGGTTTCACTTGTAAATCAACCGGCCCTTTTCTTAAACCATTCGTTTCCTGACCGAACAGATGATACCTTCTTTGAACGTGAACTTATTTCTCCATGAACTGTATCTTGATTAGAACTGCTGTATTGTATAAAATAGCAATACACAGGGAGGGTGTGATACTATATTGTGTTGCGTGTGGGTGCTAAAACCACTAAGCGTTACATCAGAGCTGCCTATATAGTCATGTAGCTAAGTTAAAGATAGTTGTGGGTGCAGGGCTTAGTACATTAAGCACATGTAGCTCTGAACAGCACTGCCTCCTACTGATCACTGTGAAAACAGCAGCAAATCGAGGACAACAGTTAATGAATAGAATACCGCAGGCAACACGTCACGCTGCACTGGGCAGAGTGTTTGTTTACATGGCCTTGGAAACTCCACCCCTTTCAGTGTCACCTTTCAAGCTTTACACTGATAGACCAGCACATGATACTCTCCCTTACTGTTACAACATGTTGTTACCAATGATTTCTTTAAAATGCAAATTTTCCATAGCTTAGTCTCCAAGCTCCAGTTTTAGCATACCCAACACAATGGCTCTAGGTAAGAAAGAACAGCTAACCAAGCAGAAGGATCGCATGACCTTGAAAATGTTTCCTCAACCATTCTCCACCCCAAAGCGTCAAACTGATAGGCCCAGAAAGGTCAGCTTAGGGTACCTGTACGCACTGTGTACAACCTAAAATACCTGTTTTTCTACGTGACGGTTTGGTGTCTATCGTGGTTTGGGCTGACATCCTTCGGGCCTGTAGGCCTTCTTCTCCGTCTAGTTAAACTAGACTCCCGGCAGGAGTTTTACGGCAGAAAGTTTACACGGAATGAGTTTGATTAAGTCACCACGCTGTGGGTTTGTTCAACTACTGCCGTGCAAAACCTTGCAGTCTAACATCGATGCACGAGGTAGAAATGATTAAGCGGCCGTGAAAAAAACTCACCGCAGTGTATAAATTAAACCGGGCGGGGAAAGTAAACACGCGGTCCCGCCTAGTCAGGTCAAGCGCACGATAGGACAACTTGCAGGTAGATCATGATCATATTTTTTCTCCCTTTTTACGGTATACACACTTACGGGAAGCAGCATCTAGTCTTTTCATCAGTGTAGAAAGTAAATATTAATTATATATGTTGCCTTTGCTGCTACTATTGATTTTACAATAGTATTTTTTAAGTAATATTACTTTGTGTCCATGTATTTGTTATCGAATGTATCCGTTTCATTCATTTTATTAGATTATCAAAACAATCTAAAGCGAATTTCTTTTTCTATTATACATCTTTTCAGTGCAATGCATTTGTTTTAATCCTTGTTATATAAAGGAATTATTCATTAGATAAGAATTAGTGATGTTACCTGCAGTTTGCCAACTAATCCATGCTTGGCTTATTGTCACACCTTTGTTTATGTTATTGTTAGTTTTCACAATGTACATTACAAAAAGAATCGCTGCCACAAAATTATACAGTAGGGTAGGGATGGAGCAGCACTGGTTTCGTTGAATTCGTATAAAGTATTAGAGATATTCAAGCTCGGTTAACAAGTTTGACACAGGAATTCGTTGACTAGAAATTATATTGACGACGTATAGGCAGATATCTCGCCCATTAAATACATATTGGTAAAGTTGTGTATTTTATTAATATATGGCTGTTCCTAAAAGCATTTGTATTTTAAGAAATTGTAATACTATTTTGCGCATTTTTTTTTTCTTTCGTCTTTTTATTTTACTGTGGTGATCCCTCACGAATGTAGAAGTTGTACGAAATCATATTTTTGGCTATGAAAACTAAATTTTGCTACTTTACATTATAATTATGTACAAGATTATTATCCAAAATATTCTAAACCTTGCCTTTCGTCATAATGTAAGGAAATTGAGTAGGAGCCCCCAAAAACACATTTTGAGGTGCAAATGGCCAAAATATTACCTTCATGAAATATTTTAGAGGCTTAAATTGGATAACAATGGCACTACCTACACATAAGCTGTCTCTATACAATTCATGAATCTTTCTGACTGTTTTAAAAACTATGTGTACGAGATATGTTAGGACATAATCATGTATCCTGCAATTTTTAATATATTGTCTAAACCTGACCTCTCCCCACGGCCACACCATGATTTGCCTACTTAATGAACATACAAAAAGACAACATGCCCCATTTTGAAAATCCACAAAACCAAACGTATAAGTGAAAACGACATTAGTCTCATTCCTAAGGAGAAGGAGTGAAACGTTAAAAAAATGGCCTTTTATACTCCCGCAAAATTTGCAAAATGCAACATCTTGTCTTCAAAGTTACATGTGTTTTAATTTAGTTATGATTTTGAAAAAAAAACATCTAGGCGCGTTTTGTGACTTTACAGGTTAAAAGCATGCAGAAAAGACCATTCTGAGGTAACTTCAGTTGTATGATTATTTAGCATCATTAGTCAGTTCCAAACTTATTCATACCATTTATATAGAGATGTTTACAATCTCCAAGCGTACCAAAGAACTTATTCAATATTATATTATCTATGGATTTTGTACTTGTGCAGTGATTTAGTACACCAGATCTAGTTAAGGCTTCCTCTTGTAACATGTAGTTCTGGCGTGCAACTAGTCAATAAGGAAAGCTACCACTTATGGTACATGCAAAACACACAGGACAAACTAACATCTGCCTTGAGACTATTGAGTACTGACAACTCTTCAGACAGGATGAACTGAAGTACAAGGGTCAGAGGTTGATGTCATTCTGTATCGTAAGTTGGGGGTGGGGGGTGACTTCAGAAAGACAGTATCAAAATAATACTCTTAGAGCTGACTTATCAGGCCTGGTCATTTTATTGGTCTGGTACTGTCTTTTTTGTGTTTATACATCCATCTCTATTGGTTCTTAATACTTGTCCTTGACTAGGTGTGGAACCCTGGCTGTTGTAAGCCGAACCAATAAATACATCTCTGGCATATGTGGAATATTA
>NW_017804062.1:51897-57308 GCF_001625305.1 Branchiostoma belcheri
AAAATCTTGAATTCCAGTCTCCCCTAGGGATTCCCCTAGGGGAGATGAGGATTCCAATCTCCCCTAGGAGGATTCCGGATCCCCCTGGATTACAATCTACCCTGTGACATATACATGTAAAGCAATGGTGGTCTTTCCTGTTTTTTTTCAGTTGTCCAAAGGGTGTGACTTTGCCTATTCTATCATGCCAAAACACGGTGGTAAAATCTGGGCTGAAAAGTTCCCACATGTCATAGAACCCGAACTGTGTTCGATCGTGTTCGATCTGGGCAATTCGAATCGAACCCGCGTTCTATTTCGGGGTCACCT
This sequence comes from Branchiostoma belcheri, assembly GCF_001625305.1. Lineage (NCBI taxonomy): Eukaryota > Metazoa > Chordata > Leptocardii > Amphioxiformes > Branchiostomatidae > Branchiostoma > Branchiostoma belcheri. The sequence goes on from NW_017804062.1 coordinate 52,207, forward strand.
GCGGTCATTTACAATAAAGCGGCAAAACAAGCCCTTCAGCCTGGATGCCTCGCAACAGATAAAAAACAACACTTTTCTATAGATACAAACAGTTTCCTGGACAGCACATGTCCGCTATAATTTTTGGTGGGTATGTAACATGTAGCGAAGCTACTGTCGTATCCTTGGGTGACCTTGAATACTGTAATGATTCTTTACACCTGTATGAATAACACAATGCACACTTTCTGGCGATATGACATGTCTCCAAAAACTCGTTCAAACCTGGAAACATGGAGAGTCAAACATACTCCATTTACGGCTCAAAATGACTGCCACGGTTGTCCCGAAAATCGTGTCTTAGGGATTTTTGAAAAATGGCCTCAATTTTGAATTATGGGTAATTTTGTGAGAAAAATGTCAAAAAACGCCATTTTTTCACCAATATGTCGACAAAAACTAGACTTACAATCAGAAATTAAAGATCCCTAAAACACGATTTTTTATCTTATTCCTAGTCTGCGAAAAATATAAAGATCGGGGATCTGGGGTAATATACGTAGCCAGGTTTGAACGATGTTTGCCTAAAAACGCGGCATGACTTGTGCTCGGAAACCCGAAAACAATCGTCTTTCTGAGCGAAATTTTTAAAAATCAGTGATTTAACATAAAAAGCTAACATTTAAAGGATGTTAAGACGATAATTTCATTTTAATTTGACGAAATTTACCCCTAAATATTTTTTGTTCATTTTCAAATATTTTACGGGTAGTCCAAAACAGGCCAAAATAGCGTCTTGTAACCCGATACCTTTTCGAACGCGCATAGCAACGGGAAAGAATGCCGTAGTGACAGACCGCCGTGAAACTGCAGTTTTTGCTGAATATGTTAAAGAATGTGATATAATCTATATTCTGAAATCATAATGGCTTGTAAGGCACACAATATTTTGAAAGCTAATGTTAAACTGTTTCCATTCCAAGAATGTTGATTGACTGATTTTAAAAGTTTTATTATGTGCATTGTACAAAATCAATGCGGTAAAAACATCTGTATACTGTCCAAGGGCTTTTTAAAATAACATTAAGTTACTATACAGCATCATTGTCTGGTTTATATTTAGGTACAACTATATATATCTTTTCTTGTTTGGGGCAGAATGGTTTTCTTGCTACAATAACAGAGTCAGCTCTTAGTTTAAGAATTTTTTTCTTGTGGGCAGAATTTTTTCTTGCTGCAAGAACAGTTAGCTCCTAGTTTAAAAAATCTTTTCTTGTGGGCAGAATTGTTTTCTTGCTACAAAAAGAGTTAGATCTTAGTTCAGAAAATCTTTTCTTGCGTACAGAATGGTTTTCTAGAAAACTTAGAAATTCTTACTGCAAGAATATTAATCTAAGGGTATTTAGTTCAAGGTACATAAGAAAATAAATTTTACCGCAAAAAATATGACAAAATGCAGTTTCTTAAAATTCATCTCTCATGGACAAGATTTTTTTTCTTAGGTGGAGAATAATTTTTCTCAGTGGAAGAAAATTGTTCTGATAGCGTACTGATAGTAGTTAAAAATGCCCGACTACTTTAGTGTACGCAGAACCCAGGCGTACTCGCCTGGGTACAACAGTAACCAACATGAATACCCATGGACTCAATACTTGAGGGTCGGGGACACGTCACTGCCTGTGAGGGTTGTGTTTACATTGATCATGCTTAATTTAATGGATTTTGGTCTGGAATGTCACAGGTAAAGTAGACCGACAACACTGTCCCCTCGCCTGCGGGCACACAGGCATCCAGGTGTGACACCTGGGGTTTTACACAATGATGCACCTCTATTTAAAAAAAATCAGACATTCCATGAAGGGTTTTGTTGATACATCTTAAAGCGGCTAATCACTGCCTTAAAGGGTAAAACTTATATAATAGCAATGGTCCGACAATGTCTGTTGACGTGGTTTGATGACACAGTGCACTCAGAAAAAAAATGTCATTGACCTTTGGTGTCATGCCTATTCAAAATGATTTGGCAGAAGGTGTTTGGTAGCTTTCTGTGGGGAGCTTTTAAATGTGTTCTCTACATGTCAGCACCGTGACCTTCTTCTTTCACCCATTCTTCCAAGGTAGTACATTAATTTAGTTTTTTTTTTTTTTTACTGTAGGAGCCTCTTCTTTCTGAATGCCTATATACGTACTGTTGAATGTTGCAGAGGATTTGCAGACAGGCCGTGAGGCCTATTGCTGCAAAAATAAAGGCGTTTGACGTTGTGCATAGGAATAGTAAACGTTTTGTTCTGCCAAGGGGGGTGGCTATGGTTCTTTCACTCCTCTGTCCAAAAAAACAACCGCTAATACAGTTTTCCCGTCAGATAAAGCTCTCCTATGTAGGCGTGAATAGGTAGGCTATTGTTTGAAATTACTATTGCTTGTACTTTAAAAATGCTATTCTCTAAAGCTGCACCTGTCCTACCATCCGGGCATGCTCATGACCCCTCAAAAAGTACTATTGACCTCTGGTGTTATGCCTATTCAAAATCATATGACAGAAGCTGTTTCGTAACTGGCGAACTCCACAGCAGAAGCAAATTGTGGGTAATTTGGGGATTTCTGGAATATCCTTTTTTTCTTTCGCATTTTTGGGAATCATCACAGTTATCACAGTTTGTTTGTGCCATCGATTATTAAAGACCAATTGCAAGGAGGTTTGGTGAGACAGACTCGGATTCAGGGGCAGTCAGGGGGTCTTCTTACTCATCACTTTTTGTTGATTTAGGCTGGGAAAGACTCTGTGACGGTCACCATGTTCACTCACTGGTCATGTTGTACAACGTGGCCGGCCACACTCAGAATCTTGAACTTGTACGATAGAGTATGTACCAATGATAAAAAAAAGGGATGAAAAGAATAGCATATTTGACCAAATAATGAGACCACTAAATGCCCCCGCCTATTGGCCCTATACGGGGCCTAGCCCTATGACAGGTGCCGAAGTGCAAAGTTGGCTAAATCTCAGCAACCGTTTGGATTTGTGAAGTGAAATTTGAACACGTTTTACATCTTGCCTAGATTTGTCGTTGAATGAAAAGAAACTCAAGGTTAAGGTCGATCAAGTTAATACGCCCCCCACCTATATTTTAGCCATACTTCGCATGGGTACCTGTAGTCTTAACTACAGTTTATTTTTAAGAAAGTTAGCCCCTAGTGCAGCTTGTACTGCAGGTCTCGTTGTGAGAGATACATATATTTTATGTTACACTGCCTAGTATGTAATCAGCAAAGAGTCACCCTACTCAGCTTAGTACAGAGCTTCTTAGGCTCTATGCCGGGGTTTGAACTCACGACCTACCGGTTACAAAGAGAACTCTATCAGTTGGGCTATTTACCGGTTGCTAGCGGAGCTACGTATACACTGAATTTGCTACCTCCAGACCTAAATAAAGCTAGTTAAGTTGGTCCTTAACTGATCAAACGAAGGAACTACAAGAGGCTACAGTAGGTCAGATACAGACCATGAGTTAGAAACTCTTTACAAATATTGACGCACTTTTCTCGGAAATGTCCAGTCTGTCAGAGGAGCTGACCGCAGTCTGCGAGCAAGACGGCACGGTCGAATATTTGTATTTATTACAGGCTAGACGCTGACAGGAAGTTAGGTTAAATGTCCAAGAGAAGGTTATACTATTTCCTAATATATGCGTGGCAATTGCCTAAGTAAGACAATAAAAGAAAATAAATAAAAACAGCAGGAAGGTCACGATGAAGAAGATAAAAAATTCCCTAATGGCCCAATTTTTCACAAATACATGGCATTCATTTGTTAAATTTATCTTATGACTAGCTTTAATGAAGAAAACCTGTAGTTACAGCCATGGGACAAACGCCGTCTAAACCAGCCGCACCCAAACTCCCCGCCACCATCGGAGAGCGGTTCAAGGACAAAGAGTTTCCTTTTGAGAACCTGGTGTTGGAAGGAGGAGGAGCAAAAGGAATCGCTTACATAGGAGCTTGCAAGGTACATTGAGATGTTATGACCACTGGGTATACATTGAATACGGAAATGAAGTGTCTAAGCTCCAAGTAACATACATACATGTAAGTTGATGTAACCTTATATTAATTACATATTTGAATACTAATTTTGTTTGTATGTTTAAAACGTAATACCTGGAAACGGCTTTTAGGTGACATGCCTGTTTTTTTTTTACTTATTAGAAGCTGAATACTGTTTTGATACTTACCATACCCAAAGACATAAACAAACAAATAAAACACACCTGCCCACTTTAGTTCCTAGAGGATGCCGGGATAATGCCCCAGATCAAGCGGTTTGCCGGGACCAGCGCAGGCGCCATCACTGCCACCCTGCTCGCCATCGGGCTGACGTCAGAGGAGATGCTGAAGGAGCTGAGCGAAAAGAACCTACTGGAAGTCGTGCTTGGTATGTCAATATTAGACCGGTGCTTCAGGTTTCACAGTAAATCGGTTGATTGAAACTTTCCTCCCCCAAAACATCCAAAAACAATCCCCAAATAACATAATATACGAAAACCCATTTTTCATATTGATTTCTTTTGTTATTACATTGTTATCCATTGTTTACGAGATGAGTTTTGCTTACTGTGTACGGTTGTTATCGGAAAATAGTAAAACCCAATACAAAATGCATGTACCTCAAAACAATTTCACACACTTTTGTTTTTTTTTCGGCTGTTTTTGGAATTGTCATCGTGTTGTTTTCTAGATGTTAACGCGTACCATTTTTCGTTTGTTTGTTTGTTTATGACTGTCGTCTTTACTTTGCCCCTGGTTGATTTAATTGTTGACAGATTTTATTTAACATATGAAAATTTACATATTTACAATATTAACAGTAGGGTATTTCTTATACCCAAATGCCATAGACACGAAATCAATGACGTCATTTCCTATTTTTCCCAGATACCCGTTGGACAAAGATGGCCTGGATTCCCGGCATGGCGAACGTCGGCAAGTTTATTGATGTCATCACGGCCAGGGGCGCATGCCCAGGACATGAGTTCATGAACTGGTTCGGAGACATCTTGGACAGGCACTTAAAGAAGCGACACCCTTCTTTGGATAAAGACGTCACATTTGACCAGGTAAAATTA
>NW_017804063.1:0-37089 GCF_001625305.1 Branchiostoma belcheri
CCTTATACAGGGGTGGCACTAGTACGTACAGGATTGACAGTAACAACAAGAGGTGCATTGTACATATAGATGGGAAGACAGAAAAAAGTAATCATTGTATGTATGTACAAGAAGGAAGGACTTTGTGTCTTGTACTTTTTGTCTACATTTCTTGAAGGTTCAACGTGATTCCCTTCCCCTTGTGTCCAGTAAGAAAACAGGTAAAAAAATTCTCTCAAAATAAGCAGCAATAGGTAAGGAAGCTAAGATAGGAAGGAAATACAAAACTGTAACTGTACAATTTTCCAATTTCACAGGGATGGATGTTAGTTATGTGGCTGTGTTGTTGAGTGGAAAGCATGTTCCAAAACTACCCATGGAGTACAAAATGTACACCCAAGTCCCTACAATACCCCACACATACAGCACATGTACAGTATACATACCTGTGAGGTATCCAGCTGTGGCTGTCTGTGAGATGAACAGGTCGTGTTTCTGGTCTCTGTATGACGTCCAGACGGTCGACTTGTCAAGGACACTTTGCACCTGCAGGGGAGGAAGGGAAAGAGAACTTGAACTTGAAACTTTTGTGCCATCTTGTGGAGTAATGTATATAGTAGAGGGGATTCATTCCTCAAGCTAACCGACATCTTGCACACACAGTCGTCCATCAGTAAGACATCTGGAGCCGCATAGTTCCCGTTTAGAACTTTTATTCAACCTGTCACACTCATGTGGAGTAATGGTTAGGTTGTTTGGCCCAGGACCCAAATTGGGTTCAAAATTGTTTCCTTGGGAAAAGGCATTTAGCACAACTTTATTCACTCCACATAGTTGGAAATGAAGAGTTACTCTTCCACTGGCCGTGACAGAGAAGACAGATGCTATGTACTGGTTCATTGTTCTGGGAAAATTCTCATAGCTCTGCAATTTGTCAAGAATCATGTTGGGCAAACAGCAACAGCCAGGATTCAAACTCCCGACCTCTCGGTCCAGAAACAGGCCCTAACCATGAGCTGAAAGTCTGTAAAAAGTACATGATATTATGGCCTTCTGGCATAAATTTTACATCAGAAAACAAAACAAACTTGTCATTACCTGTTCCCCGTACTCCAAACTTCTTGTCATTGCCTTCAGAGACTTGACTATCTGTGCCTTGGTGCCTGCTGGGTTCTCCACCTGCTCAAGCCCGCCATCTAGCAGCCTAAGCAGGTACTGCACCAGCTCTGCTTCTATGGCCTGGGAATCAAAAATTAGGTATGAACAGCTTTTAATCAATGAATTTATTTAGACACTTCACTGTCATCACATTGACACTGCCATCCCTGTCCTTGGTGCTGAATGCCATCACACTCACACAAATCGTATCTAGTATATTTTTCACAATTAAACACAGTGTCTAAGAGAACATTTACTGAAACAGACTAGATGTGCACAATGAGAAGCTGCTAGTGAGAAGTTCAAGACAGTTCGCTGTCTTCACATTGATACTGCCAACCCTGTCCTTGGTGCTGAATTACATTTACTCAAAAGGTGAGGATACATACAGGATCTGTTTTTCGCAAATAAAGTAAGAGGACCTTTACTGAAACAGACTTCAGGTGTGCACACTCACACCTTTTGTTTGGTTGAACCATTCTTTATTCACAAAACCTAAAATAAGCTTGCTAGCTGCTTTTCATTGAGGTCATGAGGGAGGAGGTAAGGGACAGACAAATTGACCATTTCCCTTGCTAGTGAGAACTTCAAGACATGCACTTCATTGTCTTGAGAAGGAAGTCGAGGACACTTCAGTGTCTTAAGACTGCCTTACCTGCTTGACTAGGTCCGTCTGGTCCTTCTCAAACATCCTGAAGAAGGTCTCGCAGGCGACACCGATCATGTCCGGCCGCGCTCGCATGGCCACCATCATGGGCCGGATACAGTCTGTCTGGGACATGGACGTCACACACAGCTATGGTGGGGAGAAATTATGGATTGGTCAGGCAATGTCATAGATAATGCGTTTGTAAACACTGTTATAGACATGGACCTTACACACATCTGTGGGGAGAAATCACAGATTGGTCAGGCATTGAGATACATAATGTGTTTGTGAACACTGTCTGAGACATGGACGTCACACATAGCTGGGGGTGGGGAGAAACCAGTTTCTGATCGCTCAATCTGATTGGTGGCATTGACACAACTTTCCTTACTCCACTCAGGTGTGGAAGGCAGTGGAAGGAGAGGGATGGGCTCTGCCTTCCAATTCCACAGTGGATTATGCCACTATGGCCTCAAATGCTATATATATACGGCATTACGGAAGACATGGTCAGGCAATGTCATAGATGATGTGGCACTGTTTGTGAACACTGCCAGAACAGACAAATTTTGGTCACTAAATGTGTCATGATTTCACTGTCCAGCTCATTATCAGTGACACTGAAAAAGATTGATTGATGTCACTCAAAACATATAATCTAATTATGTATTATCCTACATGTTTTACACCATTACTTGACCAGTACTTACATCATTGTAGCCAGCACATGTACCACGAGCAGTGCAGACTTGGGGATGGCAGAGTTGCGAGATGACATGGGTTTGAAGACCTGTGGGATGTGGCCCAGGCCGGGGGCGTTGCCAGCCAGCTGAGGCTGTGCCGTGAACAGGGACACTACAGCTGTGGTCAGGGTCTCCAGAACCTCTCCCTGGAATTACAGAGGATAATGATAAGTTAAACAGATGCTCATAGGCTAATTGCAAGCACTTTTCCCTTACTCTACTCCCTACAGTACACTACATTCTAAACCATGCATCAGGCAAGTTTTTTTAGGCTTGACTTCTTCTTTTGAGGCAGTTTCACTTCAAAATTCTCCAAGAACTTGAACATGATAAATAAGAAAACTATCATTAATTTGAAGATTGTTTATTCATTTAGAAGCTTCAAAACATACAGGGACAGGAGGGAGACATGAAACTAACTGTCCCCCTGAATTATGTATTATAATTTGTTACATCTATAAGTCTTAGAGCAATAATCAGAATGTTTTGTTGGTGACTTCAATCCAAAAAATGGTTAAACGATTGATTGAATGAATAATTATCTCACTGACACTTACATCCAGGTTATTTTTGCTGGTGAGCTCTATCCACTACTAAAATGGATAAGTGATTGGTTGACTTATTGATCAAATGAATTGATTGACTGATTATCTGACACTCACATCGGGTTGTTTTTGCTGGTGAGTTCTATCCACTGCTAAAATGGTTTATTACAATGATTGATTGATTAATTGATCAAATTAATTAATTGATTGATTGATTATCTGACACTCACATCGGGGTTGTTTTTGCTGGTGAGTTCTATCCACCTCTCTGTGAGTGAGACCTGGAACTCCTTGGGTTTGCGGAGGACCCAGCCCGGCTGGGAGATGAAGAGTCTGAGGAACACTCCCCCCACCGTCAGCTCTCCCTCCACGTCTGTGTACACTACTGCAAAGTCTTCAGGAAGCTTCCAACTCGCCTCTATGTTATCCTTCTGTGCTGCATAGTGGCTGTAGTTGGTGTACAAACAGTTACTAGTACATCACTGGTTTCAGTTCATTCACATGTATTTTGGGAGGACTACATGGCTTTGTCAGAGCCCTCTAAGTGTAACATAAGGAATTGAGACAAAATCATAAGAATAAAAGGGGAAAATCCACAGTAATGTGACATAAAGGGAGTGAAGAGCTTGCAACATTGCCATCCCTGTCCCTGATGCTGAATTGCATTGACAGTAACACTGCTGTCCTTGGTGCTGGATGACATTCACACCAACACTGTTGTCCCTGTCCTTGGTGCTGAATGACATTTATACTGACATTGCTGTCTCAGTGGTTTCACACAAACACTGTTGTCCCTGTTCTTGGTGCTCAATGACATTCATACTGACACTGCTGTCTCTGGTGCTGAACAACATTCACACAAACACTGCTGTCCCTGTCCTTGGTGCTGAATGACAATCACATAGACACAGCTTCCCTGTCCTTAGTACTGAATGCCAACCACAAAAATTGTATAACCACAAATCCCTGAGTACATCTACCAACAGTTACTCACGTGTCTTTCATCTTTTTGACCACACTGGACACTTTTTCCCTGGCATCGTCATTCCAGATCAGTTCTGGGTTCTCGTGTGTTCCTGTGATGAAGAGAAAAAAAAACGTACATAACAGAACTAATCTACTGCCTACCTGTCTTTATCTTTACTTATTCGCATATCATAGTTCTTGCTTATCAACCTGCCTTTCTGACAAGTCTCCAGTGTCACTGGCGAAAAATAGTGGAGGCTACCTGAAATGTCTGACCATTTCCAAAATACTATCCAGTTGCTTGAGTAACAGTTTTTTGTGTATCTTATTACCTGGATGTCTAACCTTCATTGACGTACTGCCTACCTGCTTACAAATATGGCTATGGCCTTTTACAGCTGTCCATACAGCAGATTTTTCAGTGCCTGTCTTTACCTTCAAACATGTGCACAGCAGCTTCAGGGCTGTCCCTCATGGCATCCATGAAGATGCCTGGCAGGAACTTGCTGAGGATGATGCGGATTTTTGGTCCCACCAGTTTGTCTGCGATCATCTTGGAGAAGAGCTCAGCGGTCTGTCCCCGGATCCCGGGGTGGGTGGAGTTACAGAAGAGATCCAGCAGGTAGATCAGCGCTCCTGGGGACAGAAGGATCTGGATCTCAATCTGGATCATACTACTGGTAAACTACCAAAATGGTAGAGTACACCACTAAGTCAGTACTAACTACAATATGTGTAAGGTAAAATGATGCATACAAAAACACACCAGTACTGTAGTTGAAGCTAGTTAGTGCAAGTTGTACATAGGAGTGACACAAGTACATAAATTTTGCAGGTTTTGGCCAATTCACACCAGGGCATCCCTACTCAAATCATTAAGTGTTGTGTTTTCTTCGACATGTGTACTTCCCTACTCAAATACAAGACTTAAGGACTTCAAAGTTAAGAACTCATAGAGCTGAGCTAAGGCCACACCAATTTAATTTCTTGGTTAACGGATCTTCCTAGAAAAATAATGGAGCGGGCGGGCGAAAAAAAAATAAAAATAAAAACTGGTAGGCATCCTATTATGGCCCAAAATGGTACGATAGGAGCCATGAAGTCAACACACCAGGTAGGTTCAAAATTTAAACTATGAATTTTGAACTTTTAATGATACTACTGCATTGAAAGATGGAATGACTGTAACAAGTAGTAAGAAAATAACTTTTCAACTGTTCAAGGCAAAAGTTGATCATTTTGCAGTTGATTCTGAATTTTTCTTTTTATTTGCAAACAAGAAAAAAATGAAGCGGCGAATCCGTTAACCAAGAAATTAAATTGGTGTGGCCTAAGTGGTATTTTTTATTGTAGGAAGTGTTTTTGGTCACATGTATATGAGTCAAGTGTCTATCATGTATTTCACATTGACACTGCCGTCCCTGTCCTTGGTACTGAAAGATGAGGGCACATGGTATCTAGTATATTTTTCATGACTTTACTAATTTAAAAATAGTCCAGTTGAACCAACTCACCCCTTGCTAGTGCCTCCTTCACAATCTTGGTGCTGGACAGCAGAGCATGTAGACTCTCCAGTACTGTACTTCTGCCTGCACAGGGAACACAAATAAAACAGGAATTGAATTCATTCTTTCCCACAGAAACCAACTCTTTATTAGAACAAGAATATTACTGACCACACAACCCTCGAGAACAATACTTTGAGTAAACAAAGTCACCACAGTCAGGGCCAAATGCCTGTGAAATGATCTGTTCATAGTTTGTGGAAATGCCACTGGAACATTTGATGTATCCCTCTGGCCCTATTAGATAAAGTATAGACTTCTACATGATGATTTCCTGTTTAATTTTAGCTACCCTTATCTAAATTGCATTAACAGTAACAAAATGCCAATAGGCGACATATTCATACTTAATAACATGTACTTACTGCTAGGCAGGGATTGGATGACTAAGAGCAAGTACGGTAACACTGAGGCGTCGGCGATGTCGTTAACACAGTCCTGATTGGTTGTTACAGAGTTCACGACCTCCAGGGCCAGCTGCTGCAGCTTCCCGGCGCCATGGAGACGCAGCAGGGCGAACAGCAGCCGGAAGTGCCCCAGGCATACTACTTCTGTGCCTGTTGGAAAATGAGATAGTTTCTTAGAAATAGGTGCCCCAGGCACTACTTCTGTGCATGGTTTCATGACATGACATGACATGTCACTAGAAACATGACATGGTTTCTTTGAAACATTACAGGTCACTCAGGCACATAACTTCAGTGCCTGTTTGAAAATCAAAATGGTTTCTTAGAAACAGGTGACCCAAGCACACAACTTCAGTGCCCTTCAGTGAAAAATGAAATGGTTTCTTAGAAACACGTGCTTGTTGGAAAATCAACTTGGTCTAAGTAAACGTAAGGCTTGCTTTCAAATCAATTTTTTTTTTTTTTTTTTTTAGTGCCGTATACTAAGGAGTCTGTGTGGCTTTTTCAGGACTAAACTCAGACAACATTTTCCCTACTAGTCCTTACCAGGGTTGTTTCTGATGACGTTCCTGAGGGCCTCCAGAGCATAATAAGATAGGAAAGGAAGTAGGTACAGTTGTCTCTGGTTACCTGGGTTAGGGTTAGGGTTAGGGTTAGGAGTTACCTGGGTTATGGTTAGGGTCAGACCTTACCAGGGTTGTTCCTGATGACATTCCTGAGGGCCTCCAGGGCATAATAAGATAGGAAGGGCAATAAGTATAGTTGTCTCTGGTTACCTGGGTTAGGGTTAGGGTTACACCTTACCAGGGTTGTTCCTGGGGTTATTGTAAGGATTAGAATTTACCAGGGTTGTTCCTGGGGTTATTGTAAGGGTTAGAATTTACCAGGGTTGTTCCTGGGGTTATTGTAAGGGTTAGTCCTTAGGCCACACCAATTTAATTTCTTGGTTAACGGATTTTTCTAGAAAAAAAATGGAGCGGGCGGGCGAAATAAAAATAAAAATAAAAATTTGAGACCACCTGCCATACAGCCATGTAGTAAGCAATCCATTAAGTTAAGTTACAAAATGATATTATATTAGACACTTATTGAACTGAAAGGACCATTATTACATGTACATGAGCAACTTCTCTTACATCCCTTTACAATTATTCGTATTATTTTGCAAGATACACACCTTTACTGTATGAACAACAAACTGTCAGTTGACAAGACTCCCATCCAACTGGTTTCACTTTTATTCATCTTTCAAAGTTCCAAAGAGTGGTTTAAATCAGGGTGCTCTGTTCAGATCCCATTGTTTTCTTACAGTTCAGGGCACACAGCTTACCACTGGGCTGGGCATTCTATTGTGTCTGGCTGATATGGAAGTTATTTAGAGCTTGAAATTTACAATACTAGTATCCTAAATATATGCTTTAGACAAATTTCCAGGAATGTGTAAAAGTTATTGGCAAAAGAATTAACTACTTTTACAGATATTTTATTTCTTTTTTTTATCTTTTCCCAACTCCCAAAGACTACCGGTAGTATACATTTTATATTTCCCATTATACACTTTAGGTATGCTACAGATACATTATACATAGCCATCATTCAAACAAATAGCCACAATGACACACTCTTCAAGTTGCCACAAATTCAATGGTCTAGGGTTTCACTATAAAGTCTTTGATGTATGGGGATTTTTATTTGTAGGGGGAATCATTTTATTAAAAAATTTAGATGTAATAATTGATGCATTATTTGCAATTGTACTCCTGTTTATAGGTATCTAAATAAGATGTAACTTTGTTAGAATGCCACATGCACATGTAGTATTTTTCACAGAGTAATTTCTATAATTGAAAGAAACCGTTTCCCCCTACTCGAAGTGGACTCTTCCGACCGTGAGAAAGACTTACATGTACGTGCATGGAGGACTTTTTGCTTTGCCAAATTCCCATGTTTGTGGTAGGATTTTGTACTTTTTGAGAGTAATACAGTTTGTGATGTCAGAATACATTGTTATGTCGTGTTATTTTTACATATTCCCTGGAAAAAAGATCGTTTTGAAGGTGTGTGTGCATGTGCCGCCCAGGCCGAGTTTATACGTTTGGCCGATTACTTTTAACGCCCGTTACTAGCACATGTTTCCGACACAATACGTGTTTCTAAATGAAATATAATATATATCTAAAAGGGAGATGATATGTTGTTACAGGCACGATGACTTAGTAAATCTGCCGTACGTTTGACTGTCGTCAGTGAAGTTTTGTCCCATGACATGTGCAAAGGGGGTGGGGGGCGAGTTCTATATCAAAAGAATTTTTTTGACGAACTTTTGAAGAGGCAACCTAGCTTTCCGAACAAATTGCACACAGAAAAATGTTTCTGCCTTGAAGCAATGTATTTTTAACGCTGTTAACTATGCCCAAATTTTGAAAAATTACAACGTACGGGGTGGATTTTGGGGCCCCAATTCGGGACCCGAGAGTATGGATTTTTGTTCTGTTTTTATTTTTATTTCATTTTGGCAAAAAAACGAAGCGGCGAATCCGTTAACCAAGGAAATAAATTGGTGTGGCCTTACCAGGGTTGTTCCTAATGACGTTCCTGAGGGCCTCCAGAGCCATCTCCACATCCCTCAGCCGCAGCTTGTTACTCTCCTTCGTGGTGTCCATCGTGCCCTGGGACAGTGCCAGTAGGGAGTGCAGGTACTAATGTACAAGAAAAAAAATCATCAGTTACTGTGCGACAGAAAATACTGCTATAACCAAGGCTGGCACTGAACAAAAAACGTAACATCAAATCAAATGAAGAAAGAAATGAAGCTCACCTCTGCTTGAGAACCCAAGAAGTCGATCAATTTTCTTGTGAAGCCTTTAGCATCCTGAAATACAAAAAAATACATCATTGTCAATGACAATAATCAATACAGGGATTGACTATTACAAATTTCGCAGCTTGTTTTGAGGTCATTATAACAACAATTGTGAAGTTTTGACACTGTCATCCCTGTCCTAGGTGCTGAATGACCTCTAGTGTTGTTCTCATTTTGTTATTCTACCAGCAGAGGATTCATATATTACGCTTTTTTTCCAATGCTCACTAAATATGAATTTAAGGTGAATTAAATAAAATAAGAAAAACCATTGGTGGGATGCTTGGTTGTTTGTAATACATATACATCCTCATTTCTCTGTAACACAAGCCGACCCCAACTATAGCTATAACCTGCAAATACAATATTACATTAAAAAATATACAATCTCACCTCCAGTGGGAATGTTGGCTGCTCGTTGTACACCCTGACGTAGATCTCTCCGACCTGCAGCTCCTTCTCGTGGATGGTGAAGGCGAAGTCTGCGCCGTACGACGGGTCACACTCCCCGGTACGGATCTTGTTGCTCTGCTGAGTCTGCAGGAACTCTGTCAGCTCCAGCCGCGTCCCGTTGTCCCAGATTAGGTACGGGTTCTCAGTGTTACTGTTCAGGATCTTCAGCACCTAAAGAGGAAAGTGTCAGCAGTTAAAATGTATAATAGAATATACCATCCAGATACAACATCTATCTAAGATAATTCAAAATGTATCTAAAAGTTTAGATATGATTCTACAACTGGTTTGAAGAAGAAGAGCAGACATGTAATATGAGATCAGGTATGAGTTCTCTGTTGAAAAGGGACGTTAAGCCATGGTCAACTGTTCATCGTACTTGTTAAAAAGAGATAGGGAAATTTCTCCCAGACTGAGTACAAAGCCACAGCAGAGCTAAACTCATGTTTTAATTATTGAGTTCAGTTTAGCTCAACTGGTTTGAAATCACATTTTAGCTTAGTAAATGACATCTGTACCTCACCCCTGACCTGTGACCTACCTCCCGTGGGTCCTACTTGCTACCAATATAACATAGCTGCTATGGATTCCAATGTCTAAATGTCCAATGCCAGGACTTCTCACACAGGAATTCTAACCTCCCCTTTGACCTCTGTATGTACCTGACCCCTGACCTGTGACCTACCTCCCTTGGGTCCTCCTTGCTGAGTTGCCTGCTGAGGTAAGGAGTTAACATGGCAGCGATGGACCTCTTCACCGCGGGGTTGTCTGGTGTCTTCTGGTCCTCGTCCAGGTAGCCGCCCAACCGGGCCAGCGCCAGCATACTCAGGCGGGCTAGGTTGTTAGCCACCTCCTGAAAAAAATAAAAAATTGTTGAGGTTCAAAACTTTAAATCTAACCCAAAATTCTACCTATGTATGGTCCAGTCTCAATGGGAAGTGTGTACATAGCAGCATCCTTGAGATTGCTCATCAAGGATGCTGGAAGTAAGATGGTCTAGATTTAAAACCCAGTGTATGTAAACTAATGTAAGTTTATCAATGATGTTTGGTCCAGTCAGGTTCACAAATATTGTACATAGAAGTAAAACATGTAATACTATGTAAAATGACCATGGATGTGCTAAGCCTCAAGATATCATCCAGGCTGGTTCTGGAGATGTTAGGAGAAAACAACTGACAGCTCATGTTGTTAGTGTCGTGCTGTGTTAGACAGACACATGGTTTGTGAACTACCTGACTGGTCATTGTTACAGTAGTAAGCATAACATGAATTGTTCCTTTATGTAAAAGTTCAATAGTTACTGTTTTCCAATTACATGTAACTCAGACTCACCTGAATTTTTGACTGGCTCACTCAGTCTTCACCAACTATCTTTTTTTGAACAGTTACACTTTTACATAATGGAACTTACCAAGTGAACAGAGAGGAACTTTCATGCTAGTGTTTCTACCCAAGGCCATGTTGATTTGATTATATGGATGACATCCTCCGGGAGCGCCAAAACTGATGCGCGCGTGCGAATAAAAAAAAGTTTTGCAAAAAAAAAGTTCTTTTCATTATGAAATCTACGTGGTCATGAGGGTTGAGCAAATGGCACAGAATATGGTTTGGCGAATAATCTAGTCTTCAAGTTCATTTCTTTACAATTTCGTCTTTTTGCGTTTGATTTTGGCATTCTACGACATTGGTATAGTTTTTATTAATTTTTTGTAACTTATGGTATATTTTTGCTCATTTTGCAACTGTTTTGTACGATTTACAGTATGGCTGAAAACTTTTTTTTTTTTGGAAACGGCCGAAAATTCATGCGCGCGCGGACGTCATCCATATAATCAAATCAACATGGCCCAACATAACCCATTATGTAACATTGTGTGATCACGACATGTACATTCAATAGAAACTGAAGAAAACAGATGCAACAAAGGGCTGCAGAAAGTGTTTTGCGACGTGACTTACTTGCAAGTTATTTGGGTGGTCAAACTCCGACTTGAGAAGCATGGAAAAGAGGAGAGCTGTCAATCAAGGAATCACCATAGAAACAGCAATCATTCAAGATCATACAAGCAGTGGAGAGTGTAGGAACACCTGTCTGTCAATGTGTTGCCATGGTAACCACTCACGCAAGGTCAGACAACCAATACTTCAGAACTCAGCAACCTTTCACCTTTAACCTTTCACCAGACAAGTCTGACAGTACAAGACATTTTCATTGCATGATTTATCATAAGGCCCTACCAATTTGTTTCCTTGGTTTTCTGACATTTGAAGGTGAAAAAATAGCAAGGAGACATCATAAAAGGGCAGGAAGAAAACTTTGATTAAGGTTAAACATTCAGGTAATAAGATATGCCAAAAAACAGTCACTCAAACAAATGGATATGATTTTGGAGATGGTCACAGATGTTTCAAGCAGGGGAAAAATCTTGACAGTATTCATTCTGTAAAACTTAGACATAAATCTGTTTCTCAGCCTCTGTTTTTCGTCATGTTTTTCTAATTCAGCATATTTTCCAAAAAAATCTGAGAACAAAAAAATCAAATTGTTTGGGATAACCAACAATTTCAACCCTAGGTATAGGAAGTGCATGTGACAGTGCTAGTGAGGGTTAAGCGATTTGCAAAAAAATGCTGCCCCCCCACCGTACCTGCTGGTTAGACTCGTCCGACTTCTCGACCCCGCCCTCCTCCAGGGTGTAGTCGTAGTGGAACAGGTACAGCAGCAGGTGCCACAGCACACCTGCCTGCAGCAGGTGGTTCTGCAGGTAGTAATCCACACAGAACGCAGACACACACTCTGTAGCCACACTGCACATACGAGGCAGGTCCTGCAGGGGGTACATTAAAGCTTTAAAATTCAATTTCTTTATTGACATATCAGCATTGCAGATGTCACAGTGTTGCCTGAATGGCATTGATATTTACTAAGTTAAAAAGTGACACACTCCGTAGCCACACTGCACATACGAGGCAGGTCCTGCATGGGGAACAGGAAAGCTATAAGACTTAGAAACAGTAGCAATACAAACACCTATAGTGCTGGATGTATACTGGTCTAGATGTATGGAAATCAAGTCATTATATCTAATCTAGCTATTGATATGTATCTTTTGAACTAGCTATTACACTTCTATCTTCAAAAATATCACCTGACACTAGGATATTGAACTACTAGTACAGTACTGTTGTACAAGCAATTATGTCATGGATGGCATTCAGCACCAAGGACAGCTATGCTATGTATACAGTATGTATTATGTGCAGTAATGGCATGCAAAATGTAATTTAAAGAAGGTTAAAGTACTGCAAATATTTCCAATCTCTGTTGCATAGAGTGCTAGTACTGTTGCATAGTGCTAATACTATTGTATAGAGTGCTAGTACTGTTGCATAGTGCTAATACTATTGTATAGAGTGCTAGTACTGTTGCATAGTGCTAATACTATTGTATAGACTGCTAGTGCTGTTGCATAGAGTTCTAGTACTATTGTATAGAGTACTAGATATATATTGGTCTATTATTTCATCAAAAGCCATCATCCTTCTATCATATTTCTGTACCCACCTTATAGTACAGGATCCTGCACAGGTCCTTGATGATAGCTGGGATTTCGATGATCTTCTCCCTGCAGCCCTCAAACTGCGCAGCTACAGCGTAACACCTGCTAATGTGCATGCACACCTGGAGAAACAACAAAAAGAGTCATACACAACTTGTAGTAAGGTGGGAAGGTGGTTAGGGTTGTTGACTTAGAATCTGAAGGCCCTGGGTTTGAACACTTTCCATGTGTACTGGTAACTATGATCTCAACATGTATGCTTTAGACTGCCAGAAGTTACCTCTAATTCCTGCTGGCTCCATGTCAGATTCTTGCACCTGAAACCTTCTCATTCCAGACACACAGAGACACAAGCCCACAGCTCAGCCACCCAAAACAATACTTCCAGGAAAACAATACTTCCAGGCCCACCTGCACAGCGAGATCGGCAAGTTTTTTTTACTTGCTCAGAACGCAAAGAAAAAAACAGACACACAAACTGACAGCTCAGCCACCCAAAACAATATTTCCAATCCTCCCCACCTGCACACTCACGTCAGGTTAGCTGGACTTGCTGAGCACGCTCGCACACCGCTCAAATGCTGTCCACCGACTCAGTCCAGACACACAAACCCACAGCTCAGCCACCCAAAACAATACTCCCCCAGGCTCACCTGCACGGCCAGATCGTCAGGTTTGCTGGACTTGCTCAGCACGCTCACACACCGTGAGTCCAGACACACAGACACACAAACCCACAGCTCAGCCACCCAAAACAATACTCCCAGGCCCACCTGCACGGCGAGGTCGTCAGCTTTGCTGGACTGGCTGGTTTGCTGGACACCGCGAGTCCAGACACACAAACCCACAGCTCAGCCACCCAAAACAATACTTCCAGGAAAACAATACTTCCAGGCCCACCTGCACAGCGAGATCGGCAAGTTTTTTGGACTTGCTCAGAACGCCCAGACACACAAACCCACAGCTCAGCCACCCAAAACAATACTCCCCCAGACTCACCTGCACGGCCAGATCGTCAGGTTTGCTGGACTTGCTCAGCACGCTCACACACCGCGAGTCCAGACACACAGACACACAAACCCACAGCTCAGCCACCCAAAACAATAATCCCAGGCTCACCTGCACTGCCAGGTCGTCAGGTTTGCTGGACTTGCTGAGCATGCTCACACACCACGAGTCCAGACACACAGACAGACAAACCCACAGTTCAGCCACCCAAAACAATACTCCCAGGCCCACCTGCACGGCGAGGTCGTCAGCTTTGCTGGACTGGCTGGTTTGCTGGACACCGCGAGTCCAGACACACAGACACACAAACCTACAACTCAGCCACCCAAAACAATACTTCCAACCCTCCCCACCTGCACAGCGAGATCGTCAGGTTTGCTGGACTTGCTTAGCACGCTCACACATCGTGAGAACGCCTCCTGCAGCACCTCGATGCCGTTCTCTCTCCGCAGCTCCTCAGCGTTCAGCGCCGAGCAGTTCACTGTGTGGAAGGCGAGTTCGCTCGCGGCCGTCAGGAGCGGCGCGGACTTGGAGAACAGCTGGTCGTCGCCGGTTTCCATGCGGATGGTTTTGATGAGCATGGGGTAACCGGCGTACTTGTAAGGTGCCAGAACTGGAACACACAAGATGCAATATAAAGATATCATAGAAAAAATTGTTATAGCAGGATCCTGATATGTTGGTGAAGGTTAGACATAAGGTAATAAGATACACTAAAAAACAGTTACTAAAGGAACTGGATATGATTTTGGAAACTGTCAGATGTTTCAGGTACCTTTCATTAGTGACACTGGAGAGTTGTCAAAAAAGCTGGCTTATAAGTTCAAATTATTGGATCCTGATGACAAAATATCATCGACAAGAAATCAACAAAACTGTTCAATAATCTACAAGGCCATTTGTCAAAGATGCTCTTTTTCCAAAATACACAGTATGCAAGTTTTCAAACATTCTGATCGTTTAAGAAAGGTACAAAATCTTCTTCTGCTTCATCTATGACATAATGTTTGCAAGGCAAACGTCTCACCGTCCCGGTATCTCTTGAAGAGGATGCTCTGTGATTGGAGGATGAGGACGATGTTCATCGGGTCCGGCCCCTCGGGACGCTGGGAAGACTTGCTGCAGAGGAACTCGTACGCCTTGTTCACCTTCTCAAACATTTCCTGCGAAAACAGACCGTGGAAAGTAAGGTTATCCTTCTCTTCATTTCAAACAAAGCTACATGATGTCATGCAAAACCTCTAAGGGCTTTTCTTCTGATTTTCTTCAAGGATATTGTAATGAATCAGATACGTCGATGAAGGTTAGACATAAAGCAAAAAAACTCATCAACTTTATAAACTCCAAACTTACATATTGTACACTTTATTTCAAACAAGATCATTTCAATTTAGCTTGTTGATTGACTTCTCAGAATTTTTTTAAACATACAAGTTTTCTCATGATAGCTGGTATGCTGTTTTTGATACTGTCCTTGGTGCTGAAAGGTGAGTGATTAAGACATAACTGTACATGAGCCTTGTTCACCTTCTCAAACATTTTCTACAAAAACAGGCTACGGAAATAGAATAAGACAGACTATGGAAATAGAATAAGACTATTGTTGTCATCATTTAAAATAAAAAGATGTGATGTCAAGCAAAACTTCTAAGAGCTTCTTCTTTTTGGATTTATTACACACAAGTTCAGTTTTCTTGTTGTGATTTTGATAAACCAGGTTTTTTATACTGTCATCCCTGTCCTTGGTGCTGAAAGCTGAGTAATTATGACATAAAATGTAACATCTGTGTCCATATTATCACCAGGGTCCATAATATCGCCACCTTGAGAAAAAGTGTGCTTAAAGATATTTTTACTGTAACATTCTCTAGGTATGTACATTTGAGGCGTGAAGAAGTGCATACCAAAAGTATGTTGCAGTAGAAATATCTCTGTTTCTCAAGGTGGCGATATTATGGACCCTGGTGATATTATGGACACGGATGTTATATGAGCAAAACTTAAATCTTAAAGCTTCACAAAACTGCACCAGTGGTAGCCTGTCTATGTACGTGGGCCGCATTGTTTAACAATTTCATGCAGATTCTTTACAACCTCTAACCCCTTACAAAGTACTTCATCCTACAGCTTTCATTTCATCATCAATTTACAAGATGAAGGTCTTAAGCAATCCCACACAAGTCCCTACCTTAAACAACACTGGGGTCTTGGGAAGGGACAGATACAAACAGTACAGAAACACACAAACAAAGAAAAACATGGACATTGTGACAAAACATTTCTAAACAAAAAAAGAAAACTAGTAAAAAGGGACAGAGCAGTGCAAGTAAAATAACATGAGACATTAAAAGAAAAACAAAGAAACTCCATGAAACTCTCTGCAACTGTGATGTTACCTAATGACTAGCTGGTGAAATAAACAAAGAAAAAAATGAACAGGAGAAAGCTGGTTGTGACAAAAAACATCTCCTATGTCTGACTCAACAAAGTTTTCAGACAGAGCACTTCTGCATAAGCCTCAAAGTAGTATGAAATTAAGAGTGACAAAGACAAATCAAAGAAAAGAAACGGACAGGAGAAAGCTGGCTCAACAAAGATGAAGACAGAGCACCTCTGCCTGCTCCTTAACATCTTACGTACCCTGCCCTCAGGGTTCTTGTCAGGATGGTACTTCTGGGCCAGCCGAAAGTACGCTTTACGGATCTTCCCTTCTTCATGACTGCAGACAAAGGAAACATTTTATTACAGTTTCATTCAAAGGAAACATGAGCAAATCAATGTACTGTATGTGTCCATACTATGAACAGTAATCAATTTGGAGGATCTAAGTTAAACCTTCATATTCTTAAGTCAGATGATTATGATACCAGTTTTCAAAAACATTCAGACTTTGCGACTTTGCAACATGGTAACTATCATTGACAAAGATTTCAAAGCTTTTGATTTTATACTAGTATATAATTATACTTATTTTCAGAGCCAAACCTCACACATTTATAGGAGGTACCATATATGAACTTCTTTAAAAACAGAATTACTAAACTTTACACAACTATAACTGCCAAAGATTTGAGCCCAAATTTTAAAGAACACCCTCCCCCCCACACACACACTCACCCTCCCTCCCCCTTGGGCAGATGCAGCACATCGTAAGCCTCCTCCACAGACATGGACGGCGGCTTCTTCTCCACCTCAGCCTTCCACGCCTCCAGGATGTCTTTAAGTAGCTTCACCTGGACAGGTTAAGATTCGGCATCGTAAGATCCACATAATACATGTACATTCTCAAAGACTACAGATAGGCTGGAGCCAGTGGCTGTACATACATGTGAAAGATGTCCTGATAGTTGGACATACACAGTTTTGACTGTACAATCATGTACTGTAGAATCTGATGGTTTTGGTCATTCTTCAACGAAAGGCAATGGAGGTTATGTGAAAATCTTAAAGTTTTACCCAATAAGCTTTAAATAAATTAAAACAAGAACGCGCAGGTTGGCCAGACTTAACAGAATACAGCTATTGGTTAGTCCAAGCTATCTTACAAGCTCCCTAATTAGACCAACTTTCAGAGATACAGTTGTTATTGGCCAGACATTTTGAGACACAACTTTTCTGATTGGCTGGTGCAAGCTAACTTACAATCACTCTGATTGGCCAAACCTTCAAAGATACCTTTCAGAGTAGATACAGCTTTTCTGATTGGTTACGTGCAGTGAAAGCTAACTTACAGGCTCCTTGATTGGCCAGTCGGGGAACTTGGTGGTGTTGCAGAGGTTGCGTAGGTAGTAGATGTTGCAGAAGAGTTCATTCTCTAGCGGGGGGTATGAGATGTGGGGGATGGGGCAGTATTGGTACAGGGCGCGGGTGTTGGACTGGAGCCGGGGGGAGAAGTCTGCGATGTGGGCTGCAATCTTCTCTATCATCATACGTCTGGAAAATAAGAGAATAGTCACTGCATCAAGTGGCCTCCTGTGTGTCAAACTTGCCTTGGAATGACTATAAACTCAACAGAAATACAAAAAGAATATGATTTATGATTTCCTTCTGTATTCAAAGATGTCATAACAAAGCTAGTTTCTCAATGCTGTAGATGGCCTCGGGTGTCTCAAATTTACGACAGGAAGATCTCACTGTCAGGGGCTTCTACTTACCAAATTGAAACAGAAAAAAATGAAGAGAACAACAGTTCTCAAAGAATGAACTCAGCTCATCTTATTATGCCTCACCTCTACCTCAAACTCTACATCAATTAACTTTCTTCTCTAACTCATTGCTTAATAAAAACAGTAAAGAAAATTTCTTATCACGCTGCTCCAGATGGCCTCCGGTGTGTTGAACCCTCCCAGGAAAATCCCGCTGAACTTTTCAGCACCATACTCTCACAATTTGCTATGTTACTACTTATATGAGGACAGAAGGAATGAAAACATCTTTCTCCGAGGATGACCCCACCTGCCATCTCACTGCTCCAGATGGCCTCCGGCGTGTCGAACTCTCCCAGGAAAATCTCGCTGAACTTTTCAGCACAGTAAACTAACAATCTTTTAAGATTTAAGGCTACTAATTATGTGAGGACAGAAGGCATGAAAACAACTTTATCCAAGGATGACTCCACCTCATCTCACTGCTCCAGATGGCCTCGGGCGTGTCGAACTCTCCCAGGAAAATTTCGCTGAACTTTTCGGCGCCGTAGTTCTCCAGGTAGTGGACCATGGCCTCGGGCAGGATCTGTCCCAGGATGCTCCGCTGCATGATGTCACTAGACTTGGCGTCCTCCGCGCGGAACGCCTGCTGGGTGTGCGTGTACTTCAGGAACCTGCAGGGAGGAGAGAAGTGTTCTTAGACTTACTCTCTTCAAAAGTGTATTATACAGGACTGTACAATGTCAATAAAGAACAGCTATCAGCTGTATGTTATTTTTACAATATTTTAGTGAATGCCTGAGAGTAAAAAATAGCCAAAATTCATGCAGATTCTAAATTTCATACATTTTTACTACTACAGTAAACTGGCAAAACCTCCAGTTTTCACAGTTTTAGTTTGACTCTTGGTCAACGTTGCATCAGAATTTTGCTTGTTGCAGACGACATTTTCCGACACAAGATTTGGAAATTACAGACGGAATGTTAACCTTATATACACGAATGCGACCTCATATGAGATGTTCTTCCACACTACATTACAAGTTTTGTGCAGGTGCAATACGTTCTGCCGATGTGCTCAAAAACTACATTATTCCCCATTTCTTGCAGTTTTCCCTGACCTTGCGACAGGCACGATGTTGGAGCCTGTGTACATCATGATGAAGAAGAAGTCAGACCATGATTACAGGTAGCTAGCCAACCAAAATTTGTGTTCTTGTGTTATTGTGTTATGCAGTCTGCCTTGACTTTGCGACAGGCACGATGTAGGACCCTGTGTACATCATGATGAAGAAGACCATCAAAGACTGCAAGACTTCATGTAACTGCAATAATCATTACATGTAACTAGGCAACCAAACTCTGTGATATTGTGTTATAATAACAATGATTATCATGTTATACGGTCTGTTCTGACCTTGCCACAGGAACAATGTTTGACCCTGTGTACATCATGATGAAGAAGAAGACCCCGCTCAGGTACAGCCGCGGCAGCTGCGGGTTGTCCTGCATGATGTGCCACATCACCGTGGCAACCTTCTCAACAAGCACTGGGTCAAAGGTCAGCAGCAGCTGCACAAAACAATCAATCACAAGGTCAGGTCGTACATCAAGATTCAAGGACAAAGGTCAGTAACAGCTAAACAAACCAGTCACAAGCTAGACATAGAGACACGGGAAAGACCTATCACATTGGAAAAGAAAGGGGGAACCTAAAATGTCAAAAATTTGCTATTCTCCAGGATAACAAATCCAAAATCCAATAACTTTGACTAACACATGTCTTGTACAAAGGAATATGGCCATTTTTTTGTCTAGAATTCTAACTAAACATCTTGAAAAGAAAAATATATAAAAGCATCACACCAGCACTAAACAAAGGCTCAAAGAGGCAAATCCAACTAACATCATCATCATCCAACTATCATTTATCAACAAAATGACTTCAACAAAGTTGTAAACAGTTTTCGATGTTTTCAGCACTGTAGAAGGTTATTACAATGCCTGTTCTCTAGCTACTAACCTGTACAATGTGTGGCAGACATGTTGTTTCTGCCACCAGTCTCTTGGCTCTGGGCAGAGGACGGATGATCGCTCCATCAGGGTCCCTGGTTTATCATCAGAGAAGTTAGACAAGTCAAACATACTTATAATTAGTCTAGTAGATACTGAGTTTACTTCTTTGATGTACAAACTACAACATGTACACGTCATGTACTAGCCTGGTATATTCATCCCTTTTATAGCTGTTGAGTCTGCTATTTTCCAAAAGAATATACCAAGCCAAAGTAGACATAACATTGTATTTACATGAGATTGTATCAATTCCTTGATTAATTGCTTAACTATAATACTTTAGCTTGCCAACTAAGTAATTTTTACTATTTTGATGAGGATGTTAACAATGTTCACACTGTCATAGGTTTGGCTGGTTGATCAATGATGATCATATACAAATGTACATGGTATATTGACTGACTTATCGATTTATCTTGAACTCATTTATTACAGCATTAATTGACCAGCCCACCTGCTGAGAATGAGCTTGGCGCATTCTAACATTAGACACCGATTTAGATTGATTGATTGACCAGCCCACCTGCTGGGATAATATTCACATATCCTGATGAGCATGTTGAGGATGAGAGTAGCGAGTTCAGACTCGTTCATGACGGGTTGACTGGAGGCCAGCAGACACCACTTCAGCTGCGGGATGTTGTGGAGCGGCCGCCACCCGTCCATACCCTGCGCCCAGCACCGCGTCTTAGCTGTGATCACACCCTCCTCCCAAAACTCCTTCATCTAAAGAAGGAATGGAAAACAATTTACGGTTCACTTGCTAACAAAGACAGATATTGTGTGTGCTTGTAGGTATTGGTAACTTTTACAGGCCTGGGACAGTATGTCTTCGCCATGATCACAACCTCCTCCCAAAACCCCTTCATCTGGGGATGGAATGGAAAACATTTGGTATGGCCACCTCCAAAGAATTGACAGTGACAAATGGCCTAAGAAGATCCTCACACTGGATGTGGAAGGTCTAAACCCTCGTGGTTAACCAAAGAAGAAGATGGTTTGACAACATAAGGGAGGACATCCTCCACTTGAACCTACATAACATCAAACCACAGGACAGAGGCAAGTGGTGGGCTGCCATCAAGTCTCATGATGCTGTGCAAGTAAGTGTAACCCTCGGAAGACGGGAAACAACAGACGATAAACTGTACAGTGAGTGATGTACTGTGTGTCTATCCAGTTCACTTGTTAACAAAGACAGATATTGTGTGTACGTATCTCATCCCATGGTATACAATCACGACATATCTTTTGTAGAATACTCAGTATTGAATGGACCTCCAATAATCTCAAACGGTTGCTTCTGTGCTTAAATTAGTTACCAGGTAAAACCAAGTTATGAATGATGAATTTCAAAACACTTGTGCATAACTAGCAACACCCTGGTGATTTCTTCTGGCTGTCCAGCTCTAGACTTTCCTATACTTCAGACCCTGCTTGAGACATTCATTCCATAATGCCTTAATGGTACAAGTTGCCACATGAAAAATCTAGGGTTTTTCTCTCACCTCATTAATGCTGTACGGCCCGAGCCTCTCCTTGTCAGCGTTTCCGTAGTACCACTCCTTCTCGCTCTCCCGCATCATGTCCGGCGACGCCTCGATCACGTTGGTCTGCGTCGGCACGACGGCGCGGGACGTGTGAAGGTGAGCCAAGGTCAGAAGGTCAACCAGGATCTTCACCCCGTTGGCGTCCATCAGTTCTTTCACGTTTCTCTGGAAGACAAAACAGGTGGCTTGACAACATCAGTAAGCACAACCACAACAAGATATCAGAGATTTTGGACTTCCAGGAGGTATACAAGCCTCAGCTTCCTGAATTCTCAAATGTCGATCTTTATTTCCTGCTACAATCCAATCTTTTCTTTCACGTTTTTCTGAAAGAGGAAAGAGTTCCATTGACAATGTACTGTGTAAGTAAGCAAGTTTCTGTTACATGCTGTTATTTTGTGTGACAGATCACTTTCTTGTCATCCAAGATTTTGTCTTCAGTTACAGAATGAGAGTGGATTGTAATCATTATTAGCTTGATCTTTATATTTGTGCTGATTCAATTTTAGTTTCTTTTCAAATCTGTGGTATGTCTAAATATAAGAGTGGTAGATTCCTCTTAGAACTATGTTACGATCAAAACTTGGGAAAACTTTTACAAGCATGAAGTTTCTGACCTTGTTGAGGATGAGTTTGTTGAGAAACAGCACCAGGCGATCTCTCTCCTGACGGTCGGTACACTGTACGGGACACAAGGTCACGGTCAGCTGATATCATAATATACAGAACAAGACATACTAACAAAAAATTGTAGTCGTTGACAATTTCTTGTTTTTTCTTTTCGAGTCAGACCAAAACCTCAGGCGATACGGAATATGAATAGACATTAGGCGTAACAATTGACAACCAGCTCTCATTTCACTGCCACACAGCAAAAGCTGCTAACAAAGGAAACCAAGTCTTGGGCTTGATTAAGAGAACCTTCTACAACTTGGATAAAGACACAGTCCCCATACTCTTCAAGACCATGGTGCGTCCCCACCTGGAATATGGGAATGTAATCTGGGGCCCCCACTACTCCCTCGATCAGCAGAAAGTAGAGGCAGTACAGAGAAGAGCGACAAAACTGGTTCCTGGGTTCAGGGAGCTCCCCTACAGTGAAAGACTAAAAAGACTTAAACTACCGTCCTTGGGGTACAGAAGAAGAAGGGGTGATATGATTCAGGTGTTCAAGTTCCTGACTGGGCAGGAAAGAGTACAGTCAGACAGTTTCTTCGAGTTAGCAAAGGGAACAACAAGAGGTCACAACTTCAAGCTGAAGGTACCACTGGCCAAGTCAAGAAGTAGACAACATGCTTTCAGTGTGAGGGTCATCAAAGACTGGAACTCGCTGCCGTCGAGTGTAGTAGCCAGCGATTCTGTCAACCAGTTCAAAACAAGATTGGATCGACACTGGGAGCACTTGAAGTACGAGGAAAGCGACTAGACCAGTCCACGACAGGCAGGAAGAAGCCTTACTCGACTGTAGACGGTATCAAGGTATCAAGGTATTAAAGATTTTATGCCTCAAAAAATTATAGTTGTTGGGAATATCTTGTTTTCTTTTTTTTTCAATAAATTTATTTCAATAATTTTTTTCTATAAATTTCTCATTGTTTCCAATCTGTATACCACACTATCCATTCCTCCATGCCTGTGGGAAGACCATTTTAACAATTCACTGTTACAGTAACTCTTATTTGTTTGAATTCAGCAACCTGTCAGTGAGAAATTAGTTACATACATGTATGTTGGGCAATACATTTACTAACACTTAACACATTTTTGCTTAATATTTGCATGAAATAATACCACACTATTTTTTATAGGCCGGGCATACCTTTTCTTCTGTACTACCAACAAATACAAGACATGAAACAGGAAAGATTAATACTGTAATCCCTGATTTTTTTTCACGGTACTATTATGTGACTTCGCAGTTTTCATGGTCACTTCTGTACCAAACAAATAAGTCCTCGATTTTCCTTTTTCTGCACCTGCCACCATTGTGAACTTATTACATAATTGATTGTAGTTCCACGAACACCTCCATTTTTCTCAGACCGCTACCGTAAACATATAGTGAACTAGAGAGGCCGACATTTGCTTGGGAGCAAATACAGCATATTTCAGTCCATCTCCCTCCCACGCAAAAGTGGTCTATTCCAAACTTACCCCAGTGTAAAACTGGTAAAGATTCTCAAATAAATGAATTATATAGTAGCTATGTAATTGAGAACAAAGATGCAAGAACAAGCACATTGAATCTCGAAAGCTTTACTAATCTTATTACAGGTATGCAAATACTAACAATGATGAGATTTGATACATTTTGAAGGTCTTTAATAGGTACATAAAATTGAATGTGTGGGTCATTCCACACGACTTACGTGCAATGTGACCTCAGGTAACCCGCAATGGAACATGTGTTCCATGGATGGAACAGGCCATTCTTTAGATAGAACATGGAACGGGTACAGCACTTTTGGCCCTTTTTTTGTTGAAAATAGTCATTAAAGTTCCCCAAATGAGTCATTTGGAAGTGTTGTATGCCAAATATGTGACTGCTATTCTGTAGACACATGTTCAAGGTACCCTTATACTGAATTTCAGATCATTTGGTTGTAAAACCAGGGCTCAGGATCCAAAAATCCATTTTTTGGCGAAAAATGCCCCAAAAAACCTTCATAAACTTTTTTCAAAGGCATGTATCAAAAAAATGAAAAAAACGCCTGGGGGTATTGGCTCACTCTACCTCCATGCCAAATTTCAAGTCATTTGGCTGAATGATGGCGGAGTTGAATCCCTTTGACTGTGTGGCAGGAGGAGGAGAAGAAGAAGGAGGAGAAGAAACATCAGAGAACACAATATATTTCATCCATACCATGGTATGGACTGAAATATAATTACAGTATTGTCTAAGGGAAGTGGCCATGTTCTAAGTATAAACAGCTGTCAGTGATATATCAACTTGATGACTCAGCTTAGGCCCTGTACAAGGCAGAAGTGAAAGGAGAAACACTCCAGTTCTGTAACCGTAGACTGAACACAGGGCTCCAAATACATGTACTTGATGCAATCAACATACAAAATTTCCTGTAAGGGACAAGTCATAGAGTCATTCCTGCTACCTTAGCGCGGCTTCTCTGCCAGAAAGGTAGATTTTCAACATTGACCCTTTATTCAGAATTTCAGAGGAGGTACATGTATCAATCTGTATACTAGTAGTACGGAAAATAAAACTATATGTATTTTTTACACTTGTACACCCAGTACATGTACGTGATGTAACGCAAGGTTACCAGTTTACGGTCGAATTATGGAAAATTCCATTTTTTGTGAAAACGCATGGGCAGAACTAAATATTTAACCCTTGTGAAGAAACAGTAGTTCGTCGGTTATAAAAGTGTGTGCCGTGTCATTTCTTCCCTGCGTTTTTTGTGCCGTGCCAGCTTTTATTTATTATAGTAGTTAACAGTGGAGAATTGCTCTAGGGTGACCAATTAACGGTCACTTGGACCTTTGTCCTTGTATGCTCTACGTATAAGCGCACATAAACAAACACTTTCTGCAAAAAAATACCGAAGTGGTCAACAACAAACCACGGTAAAATGTCAGTGTGTAGCCCACTGTCGCATGCAGTAGCGCTGTGGTGCTAAATGAGGCTGGACCTGCATTTTCCCCTTAGTAGAACGTGACATAATGGCCCAAGATGTTCCATTAAACCGTTGCAATAGATAACAAGCGTCTATGCCCCTCCAGACACAGCGGAACGTCGTGAAAACCCGAGCAAACTTTTCGCTACCCAGATTCTACGGACGCAGGAAGCCATTTTGGCATTTTTGCATAAATTAATGTGCAACAGCGCCACAGTGCGACTTTTACGTACCTTTCTGCAGTTTAAAACCGTGACGTCACCTGCTGCAACGATGATGATGATCAAAATGGCGTTGAAAAAACGCTAGTCGGCGAGAACTGCCACTGTACTTTTGCTTGTTTATTTCAAGGTGTTTGAAAGTTTCATACCTCACAACACCATGGATGATTGAAATAATAAAGCCAGGTTTGATGCCAGCTATCGTTACAATTTCCTAGCATTCTTGGGATTTTAAAAAATCGACGAAATGTTGAGTATTGTATTATGTGAAAAACACAACATGCGTCCAAGGCCATGTTACCTTGCTGTCCCGTCATATCGGAAGATACTCTGCTGTGTCGCTGAATGCAAACTTTTTTTCCATCCAGTGAATAAATAAAAGACACATATAAGGATCATATTCATGTTATTCTTTGTTGCTCACGACCGTTGATTTTTGGCTGGTACACTCGAAGCGTGGCCGTGTCACTAACTGACCGTAAACTGGTCCTGCACGTAAACTGGTAACCTTGCGTTACATGATTATGAACTAGTGTAGTCTGGTTACCAAACTATTTTAGCTGCTGAGTTTAATTTGGTAGCCTGGGTGCCATCCGAATTTGTAACGGCTCCACAAATTCGGATGGCACCCAGGCTATTAATTTGGTACAGGACTGGTAGACATTAGAAATATCCACACAACTCCAAGTTTACAGACTGATAACATTGTTATATCCTGTACTGTACAGTTTTACAGGACTGGTGGTGTTTTGAGCCCAGTAAGGTACATGTTGACTCAGCCTAAGCTGTTCGCAATCATTATGGCAGGATGCCAACAAGTGAAACCAGCCCAGTTTCAGATCCTGCATATCCTATTTCCTAATGAACACAGTTGAATGCAGACAAGACCAGTGGTGGGGAATGGTACACAGTGAAGACTACAACAGTCTCAGGTATTTTTCTATAATTTTTTTGTGTCAAACATTCAGATCACTTGGTTTGACTTTGAGGTCAAGTTTAGAGCAAATTTACATGACTTACGGCACTGTCTGGTTTCCAAGGGACTCACGGGACAAACAGGTCAGTGGGTAGAACAGACTGACTCACAGTCACAAACATGTAACATAATGATTATAATTAAAGAAGCGGTCGACTGCTCGTTCCTTGACAAAGACTGGAGTTGTACACTCGAAAATCTGGGTAAGTCCAACCTCTTGTGTTGGAAATTACAGTTTAAACTTGCTTCTACCAACACAGAAGAACTTTCAAAATGTGTAACCGTAACGCTTTGTTTTGCCATACAACAAAGCTGCATATCATGATCAAGTATATATTGGGGACAGTTACAGTTCTCCACAGAAGAAGCAGGTATATGTATAGGGGACATCTCTAACATGATGGCAAGGTTTGGGTTGGTTTAAATATCCTAACAAATGAGGGCAACTGCAAAAACTCAGCATGTTGAAAACAGACTCAACCAACCCTTTGTGTCTAGACAAAGTTGACAGTCAACAGTGACATTGATAAGGTAAGTTTCACTCAAACTTTTACCATACCAAAGTTCAACCTCATGCTATTTTTACAGCCACCTCAGGTTAGCTTTAATTATCGTAGATTTTCCACTTTGTGTTGAACAATGCCAACTTCACATGAGACCATGCACAGCCCAGAAAGCATGCATGGTAGGGTGTAACAGGCTAGGCCTAGGGCATTACCAGTAGACAGCATTTGGGCAATGATCCAAATCCTGATTATTGTATAAGTGGCCTCCCACAAGCCTCTGCATGAACTTTGAATTTCAAGCACACTTCTGGGGTGGTGAAAGATCAGGGGTTACTAACAGTGTCTAACAATTGGAGTTAATTGTTAATTCTGGGTCCATTGTACATGTGAATCTAAAAGGGCTATTTCATCTTGGCCTGCAATAAGGTTATACAACATTCCTTTCTTTTCACACTGAAAGAAGGCTACAGGAGACAGGACTTTATTCTTTTACACTGACAAATGTGTTAAGATCTCAATTTTCTGTCTCATTTCTTACAGATTCAACAACCCTGCACAGACCACAGCCTTCTTCCCCAACTAGCAACTAACACACTGGCTCAACAGGACCAGGATTTTTAAAAAATAACTAAAATTGACAAAGAACAAACTGCAGAATGATGAGCCTGCAGGACAAACAGTGTTTAGAGTTACACACCAGCATGTTGGAATCTGATGAAGACTCCGAACTATGTTATGGAAAGGTTCTGAGAGATGCTTTCATCAGTAAGGACTCCATGATGGAGACAGAAGCATTGAAGAGTCTTGGAGATGCGTACTTGGAGAAAGCCAAGCTCAGTAAAGATTCAGCAGAGTTTGACAAGGCTGCTGGCCTGTATGCTGCTGCCTTACTGCGCTGCACAGATCCAGATGTGGGAGAAACCGTGGAACATCGTATCCGCTACATGGAGAAACTCTGCAGACAACTGCTGCAGGGGTACAGTCCACACTTCCGGTGGCTGTCACCAGACTACTGGGGACCTGCTGATAGCAATATCTTAAGGGTGGCAGAGATTTGTGACAAACTGGACCGAAATGCAAGCAAACAAGAACTGAACTTTGCCGAAGACACTTACATCCAGACACTAGTGACGGCCATTGCAAACAGTGACACAATGTTGGAACAAGAAGTACTCAAGTCCCTGGGAGATTTGTACCTTGAAGAAGGGAGGAAAAGTTTGGATGCATCACAGTTGACTGCGGCGGCTGCCATGTACAACAAGGCCCTGACTAAGTGTGGGGAGTCAGATGGGAAACAGGCGCTACTTCATCGCATCAGGTACACAGAGAAGGTGGAACAAGCAATAAAACAGGTAAGGGTACATGTTTTCAGTTTCACTCATCAATTCAATAGGAATTCATGGACTTACAACAAGTATGAGTACATACTTCAACTCATAGAAGTTTTGTTTTGACTTGTTTTGTTTTCACTAAAATTTGTTTTTGAAAACTCATGAAAATATGTGCAAGAACAACACTATGCAACAGTTACTGTGCCAAAAAAAGCAGAAGTATACTAAATCAGTAAATGTGAGTCAGTTTTTAATTTACGGATATCTATCCAAAGTAATTTTTTCTGTTGAACAGAAAACATTTAATAACACTGTATTACAGAAACTAAAAGTGAATCATCACATTTTCTAGCACCTGTGCAGAAGGACAGAAAAAGGAGAAAAACAGTCAACTGCCAAGTCCCTGTCCGAAGATACCACAAGCACTGACACCATCCACAACTATCCTCCCGTACAATTTCCAAGGTGGGGAACTGAAAACTACAAACTTCTAGATCTGCAGAGGCAATTTCAGAAATCTTGGATCCAAATTACCTCTCTCAAAATTCTATTGTTCATACATGTATAGCAGTGGTCGAAATACTTTTTTTCAGTGCTCTGCCAATATTGCAGAAGAGTCAAAATTTTGTTCTGCAATTTGGAAATACTTTCTGCAAATACACAAGCCTTCATACTACAATCTTGCAGGTTTATAAGCATGAACTATTGATTGATATGCAAATTATTGAAGACAAATTTTTGGAAGTCCAAAAAGAAACAAAAGATAGACAAGTCAAGACAAGGTTGATGCAAATTAGTGAAGAAGCTCCTGTTGTTTCAGAACAGGAGCTTAAGTGTTGTCTGTCCTTGGGGCCAAGAGCGCCAAATCCCAAGTGCCAATTTTTCCTGCTGCAAAATTGCAGATTGTATAAATTTTTCTTCTGCAATCTTGAAAATCTATCTTGCAGATTGCAGACTGCAGACAGGTATTTCGAACACTGTATAGCTAAGCCTTGTTTTTCTGAAAACATTTGTCAGAATAACTCAGGAAGATATAGATGAATTCTGAAGAAAACAAGTCTTAGACATTCATAACAACTCTGAATACTTCACATTTTTAGAGTAAAATCTTCAATCTTCTAATGTTTTTCTTCAGCACTGATTCAGAGACTGGACTTACTGGTATAGGTACTGCTGAACCAGTAACTTCACCAGTTGAAGCAGAAGAAAATACTGAAGTGAGTACTGAAAATTACAGCTATCAAGATAATCACACAGATTAAATGCAGCAGTAAATACAGGGATCAAAATACTTCATTTCTGTTTTCTACAATTATTACAAAAGATATTCCCAACTCCATGCCTAGCCTGTATTCTCTTTTTGTACCTATATGTGTTGAACATCTAACAGTTGTAGCTGCCTCTAAAATTGCACCACTCTCTCTCTCTCTAAATTGCATCACTCTTGGCTATTCAGGATTGAAAGTGTTGTGTTTACTGGTAACTTTCAGGCGTTACAAAGAACAGCTGGACACAGGCAGCTCAGCTCTACAGCAGACAGACCTGGACACAGCAGAGCAGCACTTTGCAGCTGCTCTCAAGCTGGTACACATCAGAGGTAAGTGTACAACCAAGGAAAATTAACAAACTGGTGCTAATGCTTGTAAATCAATACTTTAATCTATTGGATAATACCTATCACATTTGACTTTTTTAAGGAAATGTTAAATTTCAGTGGCATTGCCGTCATGTGGGCTTGAATCTCATTCAGCTAAAGTGCAGTCCCTTTCTTTATCAAATAATTCGAAAGTAAGATCATTAAGAGTTTATTTTCTATCCAGATCCCACAGCCCAGCAGTACCAGAGAGAGGTGGAGCCCCTGTGCAAGTTGGGGGATGTCTACAGTAAGCGAGGTCAGCAGACAGGAGACGGGGGAGACTTGGTCAAAGCAGCAGCGCTCTACAATGCAGCAATAGCAAGGTCAAGTGATAATGATGTTAATCGTGATATAGATAAAGCAATTACATTAATGGAGGAGGCATTTGTCAAACATGTATTAAGTCTTGATCACAATGTACAAAAGGTAGAGAAAGGAAAACACAAGTCACAGCTGAAGGAGATGCGGGACCAGATCAAGCTGGAGATGGAAACCATTGACCAGCAGCTGGACCCCTATGTACATGATGAGGATGACCCATGTGTCCCACAGTTAGAGGCAAAACGAGCTCAGGCTGTCAGGCAGTTGTTTGAAAGAATTGCAAGTGAAAGGAAACAGTTTGTCCGCCAGCTAGTAGAAGAGTGTATTGGGTCAATGGGTCCCACTCCCTGTAAGTATGCCCTGATAGGTTTGGGTTCACAGGCCACAGAGCTGGTCACTCCATACTCAGACCTGGAGTTTGCCATCTTGGTAGAAAAAGAAAGTGAAGAATGTCTTGCATATTTCCGTAACCTCACCCACTATCTACACCTCAAGGTGGTTAACCTGGGAGAAACCATTCTCCCAGCACTGGGAATAAGAAGTCTGAATGACTTCTATTCTCAAGACCCCCTTGATGACTGGTACTATGACTCTGTCACACCCCGTGGGTTTGCATTCGATGGCTCCATGCCAAGGGCAAGCAAGACTCCACTGGGACAGACAGTCAACCATGACCAAACCTTCAAGTGAGCTCATCCGCAGCCCAACCAACGATGGTCAACATACTGAAAACTGATGCCACTGTCTACATTAAGGAAGGATATCATCTTGCCAGTATATTGAGAAACACCAGTTTAATGGTAGGCGACCAGGGTCTAGTTAATGAGTATCTTGCCATTGTACGAGGCGTACTAACCAACGATGAAGGCAAAATGGCTCTGATGGAGGCACAGGACACCCTGAAGGAAAACATGGGGAAGTATAACAAACAGGAGTTCACTGCTAAGCTATTGACGTGAAGAGGAAATCTATCGTTTGCCGTCGCTTGCAGTGGACTGCTGCGCTCTTTGCACACGCGTCATTCCCACCAGTGTGTGGAACACCATAGACGACATGGAGTCCACACAAGCCATCAGTGCTGACAATGCGCACCACCTCAGGGTGCTGGTCAGCATCTCAGCAGAACTCCGACTGAGAACGTACATCACAAACGGTGGGCAGAATGAGAACCTGTCAGCCCTGGCTTCCCTCGAGACGTCACCAGAGACAGAAGACACACTCAGCAGACTCCAGACTGTCTTCTACGTTTCTAAGAGCACACAGCTGTTCAGGTACTACTACACTGCAGTACCTTTGAAAAAAGCACTTTCAAAAGAACTGCTCAACAAAGAAGGTTCACCAAATGTTTCACACCAGCTGTTCTCAGCTCTATTGTTTGATGATTCACCTATGGTAAAAGGTGTCATGCATATGCAGCTGAAAGATTCCAAAAGGGCAATCAGTCACTTTGAAAAGGCACTCGAGCCAACCTCTAACACAGGAGTGCCAACCATTGAGGAGCCTCATGTATCATTTGCATACCTGGGAATGGCTTACAGAGACCTGGGTGACTACAAGAAAGCAGCCACCTTTGATGAAAGGGGACTTCAAATGAGCAGAACAATTCACGGCCTGACTGCTGAACACCCTGACACTGCTACAGCACTTCTTAACTTTGGGGCAAGTTTGGAGCATCTTGGCAAATACAAGGAAGCACTGGACTACTGTAAGCAGGGATTTCAGATGTTAAAGAACATTTATGGTCCAAGCACAGAACATCATCGTATTGCTTTTGCACTGGAAAGCATTGGGCACATCCACACGAGACTGGGAGATGACATGAAGGCAGTTCAGTACCATGAGCAGGCACTGTGCATGAGAAGAAACATCCATGGCCCAAACACAGCTCAGGCTGACATTGCCTGGTCACTA
This sequence comes from Branchiostoma belcheri, assembly GCF_001625305.1. NCBI lineage: Eukaryota > Metazoa > Chordata > Leptocardii > Amphioxiformes > Branchiostomatidae > Branchiostoma > Branchiostoma belcheri. Next base: position 32,208 of record NW_017804063.1, read on the forward strand.
AGCAATTTGGGAACATGTTGGGATTACATGGGTAATCATATGAAAGCAATCAGCTATTACGAACAATCACTGAAGATGGAACAGACTCTTTATGGTATGAATACAGTACATCCTAGCATTGCCTCATCGCTCAACAACATTGGAGCAGCCTGGGATTCCTTGGGTAAGCATAAGAAAGGAATTGGCTACTACGAAAAGGACATTACAAATACTCACATGTGTCTTTGGTTCAAAATAACAGCACATCCTGACATTGCCTCAACTACCAGCAACCTGGCTACAGCCTGGGCACATTTGGGTGATAACAAAAAAGCCCTTGCCTATGAAGAAGAGGTTCTTAGAATGAGAGAGATTATTCATGGAGAGAGTACAGTACATCCTGACATTGCCGCATCATTGTCAAGCCTTGCAACAACTTGGCACCGACTTGGTGACTACAGGGAAGCAGTCAGGCTTCATGAACAAGCACTGGAGATGAGGAAATCTGTCTATGGCCACAGTACAGCACATCCAGACATTGCCTCTTCACTCAGGATGCTGGGAGGTAGCTGGGACCACCTGGGAGACTGCTGGAAAGCCATAACATACACCAACCAGGCACTACAGATGTTAAGGACTATGTATGGTCCCAGTACAACACATCCTGAGGTTGCCTCTGCATTTGGTGAGTTGGGAACATTGTACGAGCACCTGGGCAATCCAAGGAAGGCAATTGAGAACTATGAAGAGGCACTGCAAATGGAGAGGAAACATTACAGTCCAATGACAGACAATCCCAGTATTGCCAAATCACTAAACAACATAGGGCATGCTTGGAGGAATTTAGGAGACCACAAGAAAGCTGTAGCTTATTATGAGGAGGCATTGGAGATGAGTCGGGCTGTTTTGGTCCTGATACAACACATCCTCTATCTGCTACCTTACTCAACAACCTCGGTGAAGCTTGGCGGGACTATGGTGATTACAGAAAAGGCATTTCTTACTGTGAGGAGGCACTTGAGGCATTCAGAACTATCTATGGCCAGAGTACACCACACCCTCATACTGCTTCTGTACTCATCAATTTGGGACTAACCTGGCAAAAGCAAGGTGACCTTAGCAAAGCAATCAGATACCATGAGTGGGCCCTGCAGATGTTCAGAAGAATTTATGGCCAGAGAACAACACATTCTGATATCGCCGCTGCATTCCACAATCTGGGGCATGCCTGGCGTGAAAAAGGTGATCAGAAAAAAGCCATCAGCTACTATGAACAAGCACCGCAGATGAACAGGAGCATTTATGGCCCAGATGCAAAACATTGTCACATTGCTAGCCAACTCCTCAACCTGGGATCAGCTTGGCATGACCAAGACGATTACAAAAAAGCTATCAGCTACAATGAAGAGGCACTGCAGATGTACAGGAGTGTGTACAGGGATCAGAATACAGCACATCCTGACATTGCTACTGCACTCAACAACCTGGGGTCTCTCTGGCGTGACATGGGGGATTACAAGAAAGCAATTAGCTACCATGAAGAGGCACTGCAGAAATACAGAGGCAATGGTCAGAGTACAGGACAATGTCACCCTGACATTGCCTCTACACTTATCAGCATGGGACTAGTTTGTTCCAACCAGGAAGATCACAAGAAAGCAATCTGCTGCCATGAAGAGGCACTGCAGATACACAGGAGTATCTATGGTCAGAGCACTGCACATGTGGACATTGCTGCATCACTTAAACTCCTGGGGGCAGCTTGGCACTATCTTGGTGATCACAAAAAAGCAGTTAGCTACCTAGAGGAGGCACTTCCAGATGTACAGGAGCATGTACGGTCCAAAAACAGAACATTCTGACATCGCCAACACTCTCGAAAGACTGGGGTTAGCCTGGGAAGGTCAAGGTCATCACCAAAAATGTATAACCTATCACGAGGAGGCACTGCAGATGTACAGGAGCATCTATGTAAATCAGAGTTCAGCACATCCTGACATCGCATCAGCACTCAAACGTCTAGGATTGGCCTGGGAAAACATGGGTGACTATGAGAAAGCAATCGGCTACTATGAACAGGCACTGCAGATGCTGAACAGTGTTTATGACCAGAGTACTCCACATTCTGAGATGGCCAAAACACTTCACCACCTGGGGTCGGGGTGGCATCAGCAAGGTGATCATGGAAAGGCAATCAGCTACTATGAACAGGCACTGCAGATGTTCAAGAATATCTATGGACAGGACAAAGCACATCCTGATATTGCTAAAATATTCCACAAGCTGGGGTCAGTTTGGTATGACCAGAATGATGATAAAAAAGCAATCAGCTACTATGAACAGGCCTTACAAATGTTCAGGAGTGTCCATGGTCAGAGCACAGCCCACTCAAACATTGCAAAAACTCTTAGCAACCTGGGGTTAGCCTGGAACTCTTTAGGAGAGAACAGAAAAGCCATTATGTACCAAGAAGAAGCACTGCAGATGCACAGGAGGATCCATGATCCAACTACAGCACGTCCCGACATTGCAATTTCACTCAACAACCTGGGGTTAGCCTGGAGTGAACTGGGGGACCACATGCAATCCATAACCTGCTATGAAGAGTCACTAGAAACATACAGAACCATCTATGGACGAAATACACCACATCCTGACATTGCCACAGCACTTAACACTTTGGGGGCAGCTTGTCGAGGCATTCGTGACTATAAAAAAGCACTTAACTACAGTGAAGAGGCACTGCAGATGTGGAGGGATATCTTTGGTCAGGATGCAGTACATGATGAGATAGCAAGATCACTCTACAATCTCGGGGGAGCCTGGTTTTACCTCGAAGAGCACACAAAGGCTATCAGCTACTTGGAAGACGAAATAAACATGAGAAAGACCATTTGTGGACAGGACACTGCAGATCCTGACATTGCAAACACCTTGACTGTATTAGGAGCTGCGTGTTTACTCAGTGGTGATGTAGTCAAGGCCTACGACAGTCACAGACAAGCTCTAGTTATGCTGAGGCGGATCTATCAGGACGAAAGCCACCCGAAGATACAACAAGTGAAAGGCAACATAGATGCTATCATGAAGTGCATCCAGAATAAGATCAACAAATGAGAATCTCATTTTTGGCGACGTCTCAGGGAGGAGCCTAATGGTACAGTATTGTGTGCAGTTGTCAGGCATTTTGTCCACAGGCATGGAATGTCCACAGGAATGTCTCTGACCCACATCTATGCCCACATTCCTGGAAGCCTTTGGGAAGACCTGTCTGCCCCGGATGGCCATACTTTCGGTGACCCCGGGGCTCGTTCACTATACACTCAGGGGAGGAGTGCACAGTATCTGTACCAAGTCTTACTCAAAATCATGAAATGATGGCAGTGCCATGCAAACAATAACCCTAACACTACAGCAACCACCGTCACCATGGCAATGTGTTTTCATTGCCAGTCTTGTTTACCAAGATGATTATTAGTTTTAAATTAGTTTGTTGGTTTGGCTGTTCAATCCTCACAGCCAGGGCAGCCCAACTAGCCAGTGGCTATTACCAAAGGCATTACAATATCATATAAAAAAATATAATATGAGCATACAACGTAGCAGTCTATAACATTATTCTGTGTGTAAATACCAACTTGGTTCTCTCAAGTTAGAGGTGTACTGTACATGTATGTGTGGCAACATTAGCTCTCTAGATCTGGGAGGAGGCTCAATCAGCCCCTGACAGCAAGAGACTACATGTACTACATGTGTCTGCATCAGCTTACTTATACATGTTTCACCCAAACATCACCAGAGCATAAAGTTCATTTTTGGAAAAAGGTGCACTATCATTGAAAAACAAACAAACATACATATCGACTGGGTAGAATGTTTTTACGTAATTCAGTGTGTGTGTACTCTTACGCTATATCGTTTGTCTTTTTGTATGTTCGTTTGTTCTGTTGCATAAATATTAAAAAAAAAAAACATACAAGCTCCCACTCACCCTCTCCAGCATCCCCACCATGTACTTGGTGTCGTTAAACGTTCCGATCTCCTCGTAGCAGCGCCCGTACACGATGGTCATAGCCTGCAGACACATGCACTTCATCTGTACCTTAGGAGTCAGCAGGAACCGGTGGTACAGGTCGTTAAAGAACTCGTACCTGGGCGAGAGAATGATGGTACAGGTCATTAAAGAACTCGTACCTGTGGAGGGATAGATCATTCACTTACAGAAAATGACTTAGTTTGTGTGTGTATCGTGTTCACTGTGTCCTGTACCTGGATGTAGCATATGTGAAAACTCACTGACATCATGCTCATCGTGTAATTTGTACATAACAAAGACATTCAAATTATTAGTACAGTAGAGAAAGCAACAATACAAGCCGTATTGCAGGAAGACTTCCCTGAGTTTTATATCATATACTAGAGATTCTTAAGGAACTGTAAGAGTATTGAGATATCTGTTTTTGTTTATCAATACTGATTGTATTAATACATGACATTGTACATTCAAATGAAAGGGAACATGATGACTTACGATCTCTTGATCTGTGAGTTGTCTTCGTTGTCGTCTTCCTCCAGCAGCAGTCGCAGGTAGTACTCCCCGATCTTTATCTCCTCATTCAGACATTCATATCTCACCTGGGAAAACAGATGCAGCGGCATTAGAAATCTTTGGATCACAGGGTTAGGGGTTCTATTCCCATCATGATAGGGGTGGCATTTGGTAGCCATTTGGTAGCAAATGAACGTGTAACTTAAAGTATCAGTCTGTTGGCATCCTTCTGTCTATACTGTATACCACAATAATCTCTTTCTTCATTTTTTTTTTACTGGGTTACATACATGGTACATGTACATGTAGATACAATAGATACACAGACATTTTAGGTATAGGGTTCGTTTCCTG
>NW_017804063.1:37111-39748 GCF_001625305.1 Branchiostoma belcheri
AGTGATACGTACACATTTGATTTTCTTTACTACATGTAAAAATATTAATATAGGTTTAGCTATAGGCAGAAATGCCTTTAACACCGTTGGATTCTCAAGTTATTCTCAAGGTATACTGTATTACGTTACTTTGTATTTCATAGAGATTGCAAGTGGTAGGTAATTAAGCATCTGCTTGTGTACATGTGTTTACTGAATAAACTGTTATTCCATTTACTGCATGCATTCATTTTATTCATTCGTTCATTCATAACTGAAAAACAAAAGTGACAACCAGCATGTCGGCAAAACGTACTGCACCTGCGCAGAACCCTGGATTTTTGTGTTTTTCATTGGATTTTTGGTCAACGTTGCATTAGAATTTTGACTTTTGCAGAAGATATCTTTTCCGACACACCATTTGGAAACTATTGTTGAAATGCTAACCTTATATGAGCGAATACAACGGTTACCTTATATGAGACATTCTGCCAAAGTGCTATGTACAATACATTACGGGTTTCGCGCAGGTGCAGTACGTTCTGCCGACGTGCTGTGACAACCGCACCTCAAACTCTGAGTGGTTCCATGAGATGGTGTGTGTGGAGCCCAACTCCTTGTCCACATTGAAGGCTCGGATTTCAGCTTCCAGGTTATCTCTGAGCTCTTCTCTGGTCTGTGGGGGGGGGGAGAGTTTTTCAATGAAACTACATTTGCAAATACTGATCTGAGCTCTTCTCTGGTCTGTGGGGGGGGGGAGTTTTTCAATGAAACGACATTTTGTAAATACTGATCTGTTTACTCTTCCTCAAACACATATATGATTTATTATATATTGTGGAGACCAGTCCCTCCAACTTTGTCCTGCAACTTCCAAAATAAAGTACAATAAAGGTCATGTAACCCAACACCACAGGGTGTCTAGTACAGCAGCAGTTACCATGGTGACAGACGTCTGGTCTATGCTTAGTTTATTCTAGTGATTTAGTCTGTAACCAATAGGTAAATTACCAATCAGATAATCTTTATTGTCATACATGTACTTCTGAAAGTTTTTTGGCAACTACATGTAACGGAGAAGGCTAGCAAAAACAAATACAAAACAACAACCGTCTTAGTTTCACCACAGTTTGTCAAGTGAAGAAAAAAAACCTTAAGTCCAAGGCTTACCTTGTAGTTCCACAATAGGTTGGATCTTGAATGGTCTCTGTTGAACCTAAAAAGTGTGCAAACATAATGTTATAACACAAAATGTATGACTTGTTAAAAAAGCAAACCAGTATTAAAAACTGTATTGACCACCATGAAAACTGTATAACAACAAATAAAGAGTATAACTTTACTGCCATCCAAAATGTAATGTAGAGGTACTAAGTACTAGTAAATTTTGGATTTCTGCACATAAGACAGACTCACTGGTAGTAGAACAGCAGCCAGTTGGCTTCACTCTTGATTCGTTGTCTCCGTTTCCGTAAGACAATAGGTTTCTGGTTGGCCTGGAGAAACATTTGTAACCATCACTGTCTATTATCATTTCAAACAGTGAAGTTAGATCAAGGGCAAATTTACTAAGAAAAGTACATGCAGACTGCCAAGGATGGTTGTAATATTGATGTTGTTGTTGTATAATTAAGATTTAGTTCAATAATCTTGAAAACATATATGGGCAGTCGCTTCAGCCATTTCAAAGGGCTGATTTCCAAGGGAACACAAAAACATTTTGGGCAAATTTAAACTTACATCGACCAGAATTTTGCCATTTGGCATGACTTGTACAATGTACAGTGTAATGAAATTCTACGTGACTGTGCAAAAATTTGACAATACAAAATAAAAAACTCTAAACCTAGAAAGAATCTGAAAAAATTCTGGAAAAAACAGAAGATTGCAGGTGAATATTGTGAGCCCTGTACACGATGCCATGCACAACAGAAGTTAAAGAAATCTTGAGGTTAGTACAGTGAGATATTCCTAGCTCAACCAAGTGTCTCATGCAGGGATAGTCTGAACAAGGAGGCTAAACAGAAGAACCTTCCTGGTCAGAAGGAAGACGTCCATGCAGAAAGAAGGAGAAGGTTTGATAAGAAAAACTAGGCTTAAATCTGAACTCACCGCATCTCGAGGGTCCTGTGTGGAGAAGGAAAGCGGCATCAATCAACAGGTAATCATGGTACAGATACAGGTACATGTCATGTGTTGATTCATTGATTATGGTTTGAGCAAAGTATGCAAAAAAAGACATGAGAAGTTTACATGGACTTCAGGCTAGGCAGGCTTGGAGCTTAAACTGACCCTTGTCCTTTGATGTCCAGTTTTGATGCAGCCCTTCCTACCTATCTTTCCTAAAAAAACTAATCCTGACCCTTGTTCTTTTACCTTTTGTCACTAAAATAAGACACCTGCCCCTTCGCCTCTCACCTCCATAACCCCTGGACTAACTGACCACTGCCCCTTGACTTCTCACCTATCAGTATCACTCAAAACTCTCTAACATCTGCACTGACCCCTGCCCCTTGATCTTTCACCTGTTGTCACTAAAGCCTAATTCACAGAGTAGGTTAGCCTAGACCCTGGCCCCTGACCTCTCACCTACATGTAAAGTAACTCCCCTGCCCCTTGACCTCTCACCTACATGTAAAGCAGCCCCCCTGCCCCTTG
>NW_017804063.1:39817-51896 GCF_001625305.1 Branchiostoma belcheri
CCTCCAGTGCAGCAGGAGTTCCTCCACCTGTTTCCACTGGGGTTTCCTGCGCTGTGATTGGTCCTGGGCGATCTTCACGTTGTCTCTCACGTGCATCAGATCCACCTCCTTCTGCGGCACCTGATCCTCCGAGTCCAGGTAACCTAGCAACCCTGTGGGCTGGACAGGGGAGGGAGAGATGTGTGGTGTGAAATGTTTATTCATCTAAAACACTATAATTGGTCATGTTAGATTGGGAAGTTCAACAACATCAATTTGGAAGCCATACACACGTTTACCTGCTACGATAATAAATGTTCGCTTTGTCTCTGGTTCCAGTTAAAAAGGCATGCTTCCCTCTCTCTATAAAACATCTACAGTATTTCTATTAACATAATACCTGATGAAAGGTATATCTGTTTCAATATAGGTTACATTTACTAATAGATACCACACAATTGAAGACCTGGCTCATTACAGAAATGAATGATGCTCTTGAAACAACAAACTGAGTGGAACAGATGATTTGAAGACTGGTTCTTATTTACCACAATCCTCTTGAGCAGCCCCATAGCTGTCGGAGCTCCTGTTACCCACAGTCCCACCAGGTGTCTACTCAGCTGCCTGCAACAGGACAACACACAGTTGTTCAACAGTTAACTCTTTTCATATATAATTCTAATAAATGAAAGGATTCACACATTCACACTGCAAGATGCTTAGCCTAAGCAAACTGCAATCTTAGCAAGTACATTCAATATTGTAAAACTGCTGTAGGTTTTTCACATTCTTCAAATCATATTGATTCTAACAAGCAATCCAACTGACTGTTGACAGAAGTTATAAAACAAGGCTTGCTTTCCTTGCCAGTCGTAACATGCAGAATCATTTTTAATAAATTAATGGATTCACACATTCACACAACAAGATGCTTAGAACAGCAATCTTAGCCAATACATGACATTGTATTGCAAAACTTGCTGTAGGTTTTTCACATTCCTCAAATCATACCGATTTTTTTCAAGCAATCCAGCTCACTGTTGACAGAAGTTATAAAACATACACCACATTTTCAGGGCTAACAACTTACAATTGTTGTCCTTGCCAGTCGTAAACATGCAGAATTAATAGTCTACATATTTTTTTTCTAACAATGATTCTAGTCATCATGACATGAACCAGGGTGACTTTTGCCAGGCAACTTTTACCATGCCTACTTGAGTGCCAACATCTTGTTGTCTTTGCTAGATGTAAACATGACTGTACAATAAATAGTCAACATTTTACTGTTGCCAGGCAACTGTTACTAGGCAACTGTTACCATGCCTACCTGAGAGCCAGCATCCTGTTGTCCTTGCTGACGGTAAACACGTACAATAAATAGTCACCATTTTTACTGTTGCCAGGCAACTGTTGCCAGGCAACTGTTGCCAGGCAACTGTTACCATGCCTACCTGAGCGCCAGCATCCTGTTGTCCTTGCTGGCCGTAAACATGGCGATGTGCAAGTGTTTCAGCAGCGCCCCCTCAGCCAGGGCCAGGTCCTGCATCTTGGCAGCAATCTCCTGGTCCCCCTCCTCAATAATGGCCTTCATCACCAGGCCCGCGCCTTTTACTATGGCCATGGAGGGGTGCTGTATGGAGTTTTACATATATACGCATTAATGTACAGACTTTACTCAGAATCTAAAGGTGCTGGGTTTGAATCCCTGGCAGGCCCCAGTGTTATGTCCTTGGGAAAAGCACTTTACACTGATTTCCTTACTCTAAAATGAGCCCCGACATTAACTAAAGATTAATTATCTCTGCTTATTAATTACAGGTGTACATACATTTGTAATAGACTTTTAAGGGAATATCTAAGAAATCCAAAAGAGAGGGAAATGCTGCCTTGACATGAAGAGCTTTTCTATAGCTAGTTTTCCAACGTGACTTGTTTAAAATGTTACATTATGAAAGCTACAAACACCACAGGGATTCTTAAACAAGGTCATAAAATCTATGTCAGATCAAGCCTGAGAGAGCCCTACCTCATAATCATCAGTTGGCTGTGATAAACACTATCAAATTAGCTTGACCCTGACCTGAAATAACTTGAATATGGACCTCCCCATGTCTGCGACCATCTGTAACAAACTGTCGAAGTACGTCCCGTCCGTCGTCTCGCTGTATGGAGCGCACAGGGCAAAGGTCAGGAAATCCAACATGGCGGAGATGACCAGCGCACCCGTGCCTCTTGGCTGGGGGCAAAAAGAACATATAGGTTCAAAGGGTAAAGGTCAGGAAACAAGCAATCATTTTCTATCAGTGACATCACACTTTTGCCTCAGAGATATCGATGAGTCATGATCAGTGATATCAGATATCAGTATGCTACGGGATAGGATTAGTTCAACTTACATTAAAAAAATTACCAGAAAATTGTCTTTGAAAATTTATTAAGATTTTACTACCCTGCTTTGGGTGCCTTTGAGCAAAAGGCCAATAACCATTGCCTGGGTGCATACCTATGAAGTCTTCCTTACCAATTTAGCTGCCATTGTGCTCCCTCCACTAGGCAGGAGAGGGAGACATTTTCATACAGTCTTGCATAAACTAGGAACTGGCCATAACAAAGAAAACCTGTCCCTTGTACTCACCACATGAGCAGCGAACACGTCCAGCAGACTCTGTAGGAACTTCTTGGAGGATAAGATGGAGGCTTTGTTCAGCTGCTCCTGTCTCAGGTCATAGTCATCATGCATGGGCTGGGAGGGGGGCAACATGTGTGGGAGAGATTACAACTTTACAAGAAGATGGAAAAGGCAATCAGACATAAAGCTGAGGCTGCACACTTTTCAGGCCCTTTTCACTCCCCCCCCCCAAAAAAAAACAAAGCAGCTTCATTCTCTATCACTTCAAAGTCATCATGCATGGGCTGGAAGGGGGGCAACATGTGTGAGGATGATTACAACAAGGCAAGGAAAAAAGCAAAAATATACATGCAGTTGGCCTATCTTGGGCACAAAACTGAGGCTGCACACTTTTTATGCCTAGCAAATCAACCCAAAAAGCAAAGCAGCTTGATAATTGATACTTAATTGAAATATCGATAAGTTGCAAATTAAAGTGACAGCAATGCTTGATTTTTTACCACTTCAATCTTGATAATGTACTAGAACAATGCCTAAAGTTATTGGCAAAGTTCAGGTGTGACAGTTGTTTCATGTTATGGTAATAAAACCAACTGCTGGCACATTGGGCAGGTACATAATTATGAACCTCAGGTGATATAAAATACACCCTGCTGTATTCTACAAACACATGTATATCTGATCATATCCCCACCTGCATGAGAGCCCCCATCATGTCGATGGCAGCATGGATGACTCCGGTGTCGTTCCTCTTCAGGGCCTTCACCACCTTCAGACCGACCTTCTCACGGAACCTGGCAACACAGGGATTGAACCCATTGTTAGATTATCTTTAAAACTAGAAAGGCCAATGTGCAAAATGTTTTTACCTTTACATACATGTGGTCTAGCCTAACAAACTACTGCTCTGTTTATTGTTACCCAGACACATTCATAGTGACCAGCCCCTCTGTCCTGCCATTGCTACATAATGTATGTAATACAACACCACAGGGTGTATGTTAAAGCACTGGTTACCATGGTGACAGACATCTGGTCAAGGTAATTGACCTTATGTACATGTGTTTGTTGAAGAAGAAGAAACTGAGCAAAAACAACATGCTTTCCTTCTGCAAAGGTAAACATGGAAAAATGGGTTCGGAGTACAGCATCTGAACTAGTACCTGGAGTAGCAGTATTGACTAGTTTTTTACTTTAAATGAAGACTGTATTTTTGCTTTAGATACTGACTTTGGCTAATGTACATAGCTTAGCCACAGAATTTGATTAAAACAATTACTTTGGTAAGGTAGTGAAGGCTTTAGTTACTGACTTGGGTAAGGTAGTAAAGGAGCTATTACTGGTAAGGTAGTGAAGGCTTTAGTTACTGACTTTGGTAAGGTAGTGAAGGCACAGAAGCCAGCTTTAGAGGCGACCAGACGGCGGAGGGCGTGGAACTGGCTCTCCAGGTCCTCAGCAGGCAGCGTGGTCTGGTCTCCTGTGGAAGGGAAGTACAGTCTCATAGTACAGTCATCTTTATCAATCAACAATAATATATAGTGATGGATACATGGATGCATTACCCAGTATTACGAGTCTAATACAAAGTACCTAATATTCTATTTGTAGTGAACTAGAACTATATACATATAATTCTAACATGTACTACTGTTACAGTAAGATTATGACAATCAAAATGCACAGGAGACATTGTGTACATGACATTAGTTTGTGCTCTGAGATTTTACATTCTCTTCTGCATAAAGCACTTCATATACATGTATATTGGTCTAGATATAAGGAAAAAGAGCCAGGAAATTCTAAAAAAATAGATATATCCTGGCAGTGTCACTAATCTTGATGTTAAAAAATGGCATGATCGCATTCAAGAAAATGGAGATTTATAATGAAGAGAGAATGACATCTCCATAGTGGCCTAAGCTTTGACTGATAGTCCTTTATTCTGCTGTAGACCCAACGTAACCCACCTTCCCTCTCTAGTAGCACTGTGATGGCAATGTGGATCAACTTCTCCTTGTTCTCTGCAAAGAAACCCTGTAAAACAATAAAACCTTCAGGTTAACTAAGAAAAAAACAATAGCATACAACTACATGATGTTTCACTGCTGTGTTTACAAAAAAATGTTGTCCTGAGTATCTCTTAGTGTGCAAGTTGTTTAATTATGATAGAATATACATCATTGTACAATGTAGCAACATGTGTTACAAAGTTCAGTTACTGGCACTCATCACTCCATCAGTCCTTATGGAAAGATGCCACAACAAAAGGCTCCTCCGATTGCTGTTACATTTTTGCTACAACTGAGGCTATCAAATTTCAGAACAGTGCATTCTAGACATTCCCAGGTTGACCAAAATGCAATGTCTTTAAACCAATCTGCCAACATTTACATTTTTCAAAAATGCTCATCAAGCAAAAAAAAGAGGAGTGGAAATGAAAATGTGAGTATTTGCCCAAGGTAGCCCCAAATAATATTTCACGTTGTTTATCCTTGATAGAAGCGTGCCCTCAGCCCAGGTGTTTGGTCCCTGGCAGAAGAAAAGGAACAGGAGACATAGAAAAAACACATTTCCCTCTTTTCAACCTGCAATATCTCAAAAGGAAATTTCTCTTCATAATTTTCATTAACATATTCACAAAAATGCAATTCTGCAAAATCGCGAAAACTCTTTCAACTTCATCAGCATTTCTTCCTAAAAAGTATTCTTTCTCTTTGCTGCTCTTTACATCATGAACTATTGCTGCACTTTCAGTTCATGCCACAGCTGCATATGGTTTCCATGGTTACAGTCTCCATGGCAACAAGCAACATGGCAATATCATGAGAATAGGATGTGAATGTCTGCTCCCTTAATAAGAAAACATCCAAAATATGTAACAGGTAAGTTGCAGAATGTACAGTGTGACTTTGTGAGACCTGCTGTTTCCTACTTACATCTGCAGTGACTGCATGCAGCAGCCCGCTGTAGGACACATTGTTGTTGAATCTGTACACAGCTTCTGAGAACTTGGCATCTGCAGAGAGGGAAAACAACAACGCTTTAAATAAAATAGACCAAAATTCAAGACACATTCAGTACTGTTGGGGCACAGAGATCCAAAGGTACATGCACGCTTTGGGTGAAAAATTATGCAAGAAATATCATAATCATAATTAAAATCCACTGCAAAATTCCAAGATACAGGTCTGAATCCAAATCTCTTTTTTCAAAATTTTCATAACTAACTGTCTTCTAATATAAGATTGACCTGCTGTTCCACATTAAGGAAGAAAAATCATCCGCTTACATGTACCGGTACTCTACAGTAGATTCTCATAACTTGTTGACAAAGCAATAAGGATTCCAATCATAATATAAAGTAAATAACCCAAGACTAGAATAAAAAGAACCTATAAACTCAGTCTGGTGAAGTTTAACGTTACGTCATTGCCACAGATATAATCAGTTTTAAGACATTAGTCCTTACTTGGTGGCTGCTGCAGGAACTTGAGATGTAAACTCTCCACCTCCTCATCCACAGGGGTGAACAGGGGTCCTAACCTCTGACCCCGGTCAGTCGGGGTCATCTTCACACACACGTCCCGATTACCTGACGCACGTACACCGTCCAGCATACTGGCTATCAACGTGTCTCTACAAGAAGGCAAGAAAATACAGCAGTCAAACATACACCGTCCAACATACTGGCTATCAACGTGTCTCTACAGGAAGACAAAATGTACAGCAATCAGCAACTTTTTTCGCTCAATTTTGACAGCAAGCAAGTCTGTAGAATGTACTATGCCTGTGCGAAACCAAGACTTTTTATGTGATTTCGTTGGATGTTTTGTCAACGTGGCATTAGAATTGTGCCCATTGCGATATCTCTTCCGACACAACATTTTTGAAATCTATAGACAGATGTCATCCTTTAACACAAGAATATGGTCTTAAACAGATATAGAAGTGCTGTGGACAACACATCTCACTCAGTCTTGTGCTGCAAGTATTTTTACCAATAAACCATTACATGTCCTTCCTTGGTAACTTTCCTAAAGTGTCTCACCTGTCGGTGGAGCTGTACTGGCGTTTGGCCCCCTTCACATACTCCACAGTAAAGACCTGCGGGTTCTCCTGGCTTCTCACTATTGCAAACACCTGTGGGAGACAAGAACATGTGTTCTATTGGTAACCTGATAGCAGGACACCATGTCAGTCACAGAAGTGCAGTGAAGGACATACATAGAAATCTACACAGGTCAAGACACAAGTTAGGTTATTCAATAACAGATTCCCATTCCCTGTCCATGCAACTTACAAAGTTAACTGTTTCTCAGATAAAGTTCTGGCCTACATGTAACAGTAAGACTAAGAGACTTGATTTTACAGACAACAGAATATACAAATGTAATTGGATAAAGGAGACTTACATCACATAACGGCCTGAGTGTGATGATGGTGTAAGAAGCCGGATCTCTCTCCACTATACATGTCTCTGTCAGGCAGAAGATTCTTTTCACTGGGTCCTGGGACAAACAAGATATGGTCAGTGAAAAAAGTGTTCTGAGGAAAGCTTAAAGAGTACATTTTTCCAAAATAATCTACGAGACCACCAAAACAGGGCCACAATTGTTGTCTTAAGGCAGAGACGGTCACCTCTATAGGGTGGTTTGACTGTAGTACTTAACTACAAAACTGTGAAAACAAACTCACGGTGTTTCGTTGTGAGTGTTTCTGATGGTCAGGAGTACAAAAGGTTTGACTAAATCATACATGTATGATCCTTTATGCCTGAAACTCATGGTGTGGCATTATGAATGTTTCTAATAGTCATTTGTACAGAATGGATTGACAATTAGTACACTGTAGCTCTAAATCATACCGTGTAGAACTGTTTAAGCCTGAAACTCACAGTGTGTTGTTGTGAGTGTTTCTGATGGTCAGGAGTACAGAATGGACTGTAGCTCTAAACCTTACATGTAGATATGTTTAACTTAAAGCCTGAAACTCACAGTGTGTCATTGTGAGTGTTAGTACAGAATGGACTGTAGCTCTAAGCCTTACATGTAGATATGTTAAACTTAAAGCCTGAAACTCACATTGTGTCGTTGTGAGTGTTTCTGCACCACGAACTCGGCCAGCGAGGTGATGTGTTCGTCTCCGCTGTACTTGCCGAGTCTGTGCGAGGTGAACTGGTCGTGGACGATCGGGTCTTTTCTCCGCTTTATCGTGAGTCCCACGTACGTTCCCGCGTGCTCCATCACTGCTTTGATGATCTCATCCTTCTTTTCTGACGCAAAAAGGTGCTGAAGGGTCGGGGGAAAAGCAACAACATCATGAGACTAAACAACAAATTGAAACAAATTGAGTTGTTATGAATTTCTTAAAGGCTTGGCAGGGAAAGCAACAACATCAGAAAAAATCAGGTATCTTCAATGCTTACATAATGCTGATAACAGACTAGCATGATATCATAATATCATAATGACAATGTGAATCAATTAGGAGGAAACTTACCAGTCTGCTGAATCCACCATAGATCAGACAGAACCCACCAGGGTAGTCAGACACCTGGTAACAACAACAACATTTCATGATCTGCTGGCAAGAGCTCTGTTTAAAACTCATCAACATACAAGATGCTCAGAGTCAAATAATTATCAAAAAAAGGTATCAACTTTCGTTATCTTCCTAATAAAAATTGCAATTTTCCCACTAAAATGTTGGATGTAAATATATGTCAAGTATACCTTGTACAATTGTTGAGCAATAAAGTTTATTAACACTTTCATTACATTAGCCCAGCTATATAAGAAAAGGACAATATGTTGAGCACCTCTGAGTCTGTGTAAATCTGTACCACAGTTACACTGCCCCTAACACTTACCTCTGCCACCCCCTCCATGTCCTTATAGTCATAAGAACACAGGACCTTGTTAGTAGCAGGGTCAACCTGGTTCAACGACCCTGCAGTCACCTGGGGATGGAACACAAGTTTCATATTTTGAAAATGAACTATTTTTGCAGCCATCATACAAATATGAAAATCAAATATTGCAACTCCACTGATTCTTCAGCCAGGACCACATTTATGTGTTTGCTGACATGGTCATTCATGTTTGATCTTCTCCCTGCTGCCTAACCCTAGCCTGGGTACCATCCGGATTTTCTCGAGCATTGCGTAGCGAAAATCCGGATGGTACCCAGGCTAGCCTAACCCTGTTAAGTACTAGTATTGGTAGCAAAACAGATACTTCAGTGTGCCCAAGCTAGGTTAAAAGCTTGTCAATCTTTCTATCCCATTTATTAGTAAATATCTGAAGCTCATAACAAGATTTTTATGGCAAGGGTGGTAGTCCTTTTCAGGCCAATGTAATATGATATAATTGTATTCTACATATACATGTTCATGTACCACATAGAGATTAAACACCCCCGCAAATAATGCACCCTTCCAGACTAATCTCACCTCTAGAAGAATCTGTACCCTGTTGTCACTCCAGTGGTGTTTGTAGGCATTAAACCTCTGTAGAAACATAAACAAATAAACATTAGCTTTAAAAACTATCAGTTCATTTGTCATCTACACTAACGATTATACAATTACACTTCGACTCCTCCCTTACTTCCAAATTGTTCATAATTTAACAAATCTGTATGAATGTTTCAGTTTAATATATTTGTATATAACCACTTACCTTTTCACTCTGTGCCTTTGAGTCTGCAAACTGCTTTCTAAATCTCTGTAACACAGAAGGAAAAATGTCACTGAGTTTTCTAACTTAAGACAATGTAATATAAGAGCATTGTGTGTTAACTTACCAGATGATCCAGCAATAGGAATGAAGAGTAAGTAAGTGAGTAAGCTGTTTACTAACAAGATATTGCTTAAGTGAAAGTTGTTTACTAACCAGTGCCTCTGTGATGAGGTCTGCCCTGTACTCTGTGGAGAATCGCATGCTGTCGTTCTTCTTGTTCTGTTTCTTCATGGTGATGATGAATTCACTCGCAGCCTTGGGACTGGGCAGGATACTGACAAAGTCTGAGTACGCCCACTGCAGGGGGGGGGGGGTGACAGTCAACATACATAATTTACAAACTGGACACTGAACACTACATCAATGAACGATAGACATCCAGGTAGAACATAATAATATAATACAAAATTGATCGAGCAACTGAATAAATTTTCTGAGGAGTCAGACATTTCAGAAAGCATCCACCTTTCTTCCAATCGTTCATCAGTGTCATTTTTATCACAGAACGATGGATGTCTGACATTCCTCGACAATCCAACAAAAAAGGCAAGCAATGCCTCGCTGAATGCATACACATGTGTACGTGTACATCCAAAAACTTGCTACAGAAAAAGCATGGCTTGATGCCCAGTGTACCAGTGTAGACAGGAAAGGAACCAAACATCACATGTCACATGTTCACCCTTTAGAAATAATAGAATGATCTGCCCTTTTTTCCACTTCAACAGATGGGCCTGGAAAGTGCTGAACATAAATTATTAAAAATTCATGGTGCTGGCAACTCTGTGTGCATGCAAACCACAGTGTATCAAAATCATATCATCCACTAGGGGAATGCCATCCAAAATCTCCCCTTTCTTCAGCAATACTTAAAAATAAATATAAATGTACTAAAATATAGAAATACCATTTGCAAAATCTTAAGTGATGCAAAAGTGTAGGCTATCCTGATATCAAATTTCACCTGATCAACATGTCACACTTGTTTGATATTACCTAACGAAACAACCAGAAAAACAAGTCACACACAAAAATGTTTACATTGTCATATGTCATTGAATGTCATATTTTCTATCAAAGAGAAACATCTAATATTCCGTGTTTGTTGTACCTGATTGGTGACCTCCAGAGTCTGTGGGTTGTACGTCGTGATGCCTTTTGTTCCCACAGAGAAGATTCTTTTGTACCTGAAGATAAAAAAAATCACAGACTCGTTACCACCAGAAAGGGTTGACTAGATCATGTTGGAAACAATTGCATGCAAATGCAGCTTACATGCATCAGCAAAGCATTTGAAATTAAGAAGCCTAGTTAAATTTCACACAAATTTTCTTTTAATGAACAATCTTTTCTATGCATGTATCACACAATAAAATTAGATCTACCAAAGAAAATTTGAAACCATTTACAATGGCCCTATCATGTTTTTAAATTCTCTGCCTCTATAAATTTAAACAGGTAACATGACACAGACAGACATGCATGTATACAGTACATGAGGGTGCCCCCCCCCCCTTCTTAAGACACTTACTTGCCCCTCCATGAGTGTTTAGTTGTGAAGTAGGAGGCCACATCCTTATTCTCTACAAGAACTGTCTTGTCTGCCATTCTGGAGAGACTGAAACACAAGGAAAAACATCATCAGACTCAGAAACATATCAGAACATTCATATAGATGAGTTTTGTTATGAAATGCTGATGTATACAGTATAGTCTAACAGAGTCAAATCAGAACTGATGCTTCAGTTCAGGAAATCTACAAACTTGTACAAGGGAAACCAGTGGAGAATGAAATATCTTCAAACATACAGGCAAAGTGACAAGGGAGCACACGAAATATTGAGTTGTACTATGTAGGTTGAACTTTGCCTTTGGTAGGAAGTGTCATAGTTCAGTAATAGTTGGGGCATGATGATGATTATGATTATAACAAAACAAAATTAAATTTTTGTTTTGACATTCAGATCTAGTATAAACATGCATTTATCCGTGAAAGCTGCGAAAATGTAAAAATGAGTAACTCATTGCTTAGACAGATCAGACACACTGACGAACATTAACAAATAGAGTATCGACAACAAATCCGGACGTCAACCTACTTAAGTAACGTTGAGCATAATTTATGATATCAGTGTTTTTAGAAAACAATACCTCTTCTTCAAATTTCTAGCTGTGTGTCAGTGTTGTTAGATGACTTGGGCTTCGAGAAGGTTTTACGCTTAAGGTTTATCTCGAAATGTCACCAACTCGTCCTGGTATGGTGTATTTCCGGGCCTTTTTTTCACTCAGGTACCATTTGTGTAGTCATCTGACCCCACCCCCTCACATGATCATGATACTACACCGCTACATTCTAACAGTACCTGACGAAAACAACAGGTGAAGATGGCGCTAGCAAAACTCACAGTCACTTTCGTGTGTGTCACTTGACCTGAGCTTTCTCCGGGAACCGCCAAACCGGACTTGCAGGGCGCGAGATCTCTTTAAAAGCTTCTTATTTGGGTCCGAAGTTCTTCCGACTTGGACGGAGCGCCATGTTGGCTCTTAGAAAGGTACGGCGCAAGTCTGGCGACCTTTGACCGAGGGGAGGGAATCGATTTAGAACATATCAATAATTTATAGGGGAGAAAAGTATTAGTAAAAGCTTTATATTGTACACTTTTTAACAGGAGATTGTTTAGGCATTTTTATCATGAAGGGAAAGAAATGTTAGATCGCAAAAAGGTCA
>NW_017804063.1:51916-57338 GCF_001625305.1 Branchiostoma belcheri
ACCGTGAGCTGTTGCAAATCATCCAGTGATTTCAACATGGGCTGAGCAGCCTTTAACACATGCTCTTGTATCCCGCAAATTGTGTCGTCCAGCTTCACAGCTTGGACTTGGACTTTGAATTTGCCGTTGTGTTTGACAGTTTTCCACTTGTCTCTCAGTGAAGGCTGTAGCCTTGGAGCTGCAACTACTTCGAGCTGCTCAGCATCCAACTTGTGTGGCTTCTCTGCCTCCATAAACTCCTTGTCCCTCCAAGTCTGGCATCTCTGCCTTTTGAACCAGTTAAAAACTGGTTGGGAAATGCGAACCCCTGCCTCGCAAGATCGGAAATCCTGCAAAAATGCAGGCTGATCCAAAGTAGGGTTGGGACATAAAAGAGAAGTCTCCGCTGGGAGACTTACATTATCATTCTCATCCAGGCTCTCAGAACCAGAGGCTGGATGTATGCTTAAGGAATCATCATTATGGGATTCCAGTCTGGAGGATGTGCCCGGACTGGCAGATAGACTGGCAGTGGGCTGCTGGTTGGCTTTCCGACCGCGGCCGGCAGCTTGGCTGGCAGCCGGGATCGCCTTCTTCCTCCTTATAGCCTTAAAGGGTGAACGGGAACGTTCCCGAAAACGGTCTGCATAGGTCCGTATAAACCTATGTTTAGAGCGAGAACGTCGGCCATGATCAGAGTCCTCGCTGGTGGAAAACGAGTCTTGCTCGGAAACTATGGGTTGAGAAACTTGTTCTCTGGCAAAGCCCTGTGCCTGTAGGGACTGGGCTACAGCTTGTGACACCATGCTATTGATGTGTTGGAACAAAGCTGCGTTGTCAATGACAAAATTCTGGCCAAAAGGTTGAGACCCTTGGCCACCTGGCTCAGTCCTTGGCGGCACAAGAGTGGCACCAAGAAACCCGCCATGTTGTTGTTGTTCGCCCAAGGGCGAGAGCGCCGCGACCGAGGTCGACGCTACATATTTCGACATATCCACCAAACTAGCGGTTGTTTGCAACACAGCCGCAGTGGTGGAAACCACAGACGTGACTGGAGTAGTCATGTCTAAGAACTCTCACCAGAAAGGCAAAAATGCTCAAGAAAAAGCAAGAAAATTTCAAGAGCGAAAAATTGTACCTACCGCCTTAGCGAGCAACAATGAGAGAGAACGAAACCGAGGCTGAATGGGGCATTCTGGGTATTCTTTCTTCTAATCTTGACTGTAAAGTGCTGCCGCCTAGCGTCCTAAATGAGAACGCCATATATTCTGGAGATGCGATGGATAATATTGAGCTGTACTATGTAGGTTGAACTTTGCCTTTGGTAGGAAGTGTCATAGTTCAGTAGTAGTTGGGTCATGATGATGATTATGATTATGATAACAAAACAATTAAATTTTTGTTTTGACATTCAGATCTAGTATAAACATGCATTTATACGTGAAAGCTTCGAAAATGTAAAACGAATAACTCATTGCTTAGCTAGATTAGACACATTAACACATAGAGTATCGACAACAAAGCCGGACGTCAACCTACTTATATAATAAGTAACGTTGAGCATAATAAATAAATAATTTTTATATCAGTGTTTTTAGAAAACACTAAACTTTTCTTCAAATTTCTAGCTGTGTGTCATTGTTGTTAGATGACTTGGGCTTCGAGAAGGTTTTACCCTAAGGTTCATCTCGAAATATCACCAACACGTCCTGGTTTGGTGTATTTCCGGGCCTTTTTTTTACTCAGGTACCATTTGTGTAGTCATCTGACCCCACCCCCTCACATGATCATGATACTACACCGCTACATTCTAACAGTACCTGACGAAAACAACAGGTGAAGATGGCGCTAGCAAAACTCACAGTCACTTTCGTGTGTGTCAATTGACCTGAGCTTTCTCCGGGAACCGCCAAACCGGACTTGCAGGGCGCGAGATCTCTTTAAAAGCTTCTTATTTGGGTCCGAAGTTCTTCCTCTCGACTTGGACGGAGCGCCATGTTGGCTCTTAGAAAGGTACGGCGCAAGTCTGGCGACCTTTGACCGAGGGGAGGGAATCGATTTAGAACATATCAATAATTTATAGGGGAGAAAAGTATTAGTAAAAGCTTTATATTGTACACTTTTTAACAGGAGATTGTTTAGGCATTTTTATCATGAAGGGCAAGAAATGTTAGATCGCAAAAAGGTCAGCAATCTGACCAATCAAACAGCGACTTTCTCTATCAGCCAATCAGATGCCTGAACGGCGCCGATTTGGCGCGTGTTTTGTCTGCATTTCCGGCCCGCAGGACGCTGCCGGAGGTGTGCTCAGGCGGCTGTCCAAACTGTGTCTTCTAAGGAAAAGAGTTGTGTCCACTACAACAATGTTTGGGAGGAGAAGTGGCCTGTTTTCTGCCATTCATGAGCGTCGGGTATGGGGAGCCTCGGACAGGCATGGCGTGAAAGGTGGGCTCTCGTCAGGGACTCTATATTATTCTTATATATTATTCTTCCTAAACCATGAAATATCGTGTATATATATCCATATAAATAGGTATGTAACGTTATATTCAGTGGAGAATATTTTTTTCTATATACATGTATATATATATATATATACAGGCTTTTCACATGCGCCATGTTGGATTACAGTGAATGTCTGTTAAACTTGCCAACATGCTGCTACTTAATCAATTTACCCGCCAACACCTGGTCACCGGGATTCATATGGTAATTATCATGACGTCAATGAAAAGCCTCTATAGCAGAATTAAACAGCTGATATTCCCCGGCTTGGTCAAAGCCACGTCGTAGATATAGATAAATCGACCATGATGATGTAAATTGATATGTGTTAGCTCATTCATTTCTGCTGAAGTGAAATAATTATCGTTGGGTAATAATACCTTATTGCAGGAAGCACAAGAGGAAAGTTGGACAGTGTCATCAGTGGGTTCGTGTGTACCCGAGGGGACGAGTATGTCATGGAGGACCAGGTAGCAGGTCGTTTCCTCGTCACGTCTTTTCCCCGTCACGTCTCTTCCCCGTCACGTCTCTTCCCCGTCCACCCCCATGAAACTCCTTCCTCTTCGCCCCCGCCGTTCTGCTTCGCCCCCGCCCCGTTCTGCTTCGCCCCCGCAAAAAAATCTGCTTCGCCCCCGTCGTTCCTCTACGCCCCCGGCGCAATTCTGCTTTGCCCCCGTCCTTCTGCTTAGCCCCCAATGGCGGCACAGCTCACAGTCGACACGAAAATCGTCTGCAAAATAACAATAAAGGCTGTGCCGCCAAATTTAAAGTAGCCCATGCTCCGGCAAACATTCTGGACCACCTTTCTGCCAAGTGGCGTTGCACAAATCCTTCCCATTCAAAAGTTTACCCCTACCTCACGGCCCGTCAGTGGTTCTTACGTTTATAAGTACTGGCGGGAAATTTCACTCACGGCTGTACTTATAAACGCCAGTACTTATAAACGTAAGAACCACTGACGGGCCGTGAGGTAGGGGTAAACTTTTGAATGGGAAGGATTTGTGCAACGCCACTTGGCAGAAAGGTGGTCCAGAATGTTTGCCGGAGCATGGGCTACTTTAAATTTGGCGGCACAGCCTTTATTGTTATTTTGCAGACGATTTTCGTGTCGACTGTGAGCTGTGCCGCCATTGGGGGCTAAGCAGAAGGACGGGGGCAAAGCAGAATTGCGCCGGGGGCGTAGAGGAACGACGGGGGCGAAGCAGATTTTTTGCAGGGGCGAAGCAGAACGGGGCGGGGGCGAAGAGGAAGGAGTTTCATGGGGGTGCGTCAGTGTGGACGTTTCCCCGTCGGTGTGGATGTTTCCCCGTCAGTGGTTACTGTCCCCCCAAGTTGTGTTCAATTTAAGATGAAATTATGTTACTATAGGTGATTACATGTGATAGTCAACGTATTATCAGCGTTCAGCTAGTAATTTTTTTTCAATTTTGACAAATTTTACAGACTTACAAGCCGACAGATTTGCAGCGGCGGGACGCCTGGTTTCCCCGCCGTAACACAGCGCCGGATGCAGTGTCAAGTTGGAGATTTCAGCGCCTGTTTGCTTCAAAATATGCTTAACAGAACCCATGTAATTACTTATGTTTAAATGTTTTCAGTCGTAGATATGCGGCAAGGTTACTATGTTGTTGGAAGGTCGGCATACAGACGTGACAAACACCATTTCCTTTTTTTATTCCCTCCACAGGGAACGAGTAGCCCTTCAGCGACAGGCTTCTGCAAAGGTACGTTTTTTGCTCGCAAGATTTTAAGTTACAATGTCTTAATACAAACATCTCCCCCCACCACTCTTCTCCTGCCACCGTTGGTTGTGGACGACTTGAGTAATCCTTATTACCTTCGCCAAGAAGGTTATGTTTTCAGGGGCGTTCGTGTGTGTGTCTGTCTGTAAACACGATAACTTGAGAAGGTCTTGATGGATTGTCTTGATACTTGGTAGGTGGGTAGGTCTTGATGAGACCTCAAAATGATTAGATTTTGGGCCACCTGGCAGCTTGTCATGGTACTGCAGCAGAACTTCCGGTTTTGATATCTCATGATCCAGACATGCTAGGGTGACGAAATTTAGATGGTAGATAGCTCTTGTGCTGGGGATAAAGTGACCTGAGTTTGAGCCCCCTAGTTGCTTGCTCTAGAACTGCAGGGGGGTTTAATGGACACATGTTTAAAGGGGGATAACTCAAGAACCGATGGATGGATCATCGTGATTTTTGGTATGTAGGTAGCTTGAGTGATGATATTATAATTATGCAAATATGGATGTAATTTGCATAATTAATGAGGAAATTCTATTTGTCAGCTGCATTCCATAATAGGAAGTTCAAGCTTGTGACATATGTTATTAAGAATGAGAGAAACACAGGCAGATATCGATTATACAAATGAAGACTTGATTTGCATAATTAATGAGAAAATATTATAATTGCATAGTGGTAACTGCCTGGAATTTTATACTTGGGGTGTTTGAAAGTTAAGTTAAGGTGAACATAATTAAACATAACTTATTCAAATAAGGACCTCATTTGCATAATTCATGAGAAAATTTCATCATGGCATTCTTTGTTAAGATAAGACTGTCTTTTGGTGGAGAATATGATCAACAGATATAATTCATGCAATTGAGGATCCTATTTGCATAATTAGGGGGATTAATATATAATTTCTTAATCATAAAAGCTAACATCATTTGGCGAAGGTATGAGATCGTGGAACTCTAGTGTATGATAATACAGGATACTGAGTCGTGGAGCACTCTACATAGACCAGATTCAACTTTTGCCGTGCCGTAACTCCATACAAATCATCAGCGATCAGCACCATATTGAATTCAACGCTGCTAGAATCAGCCAGCAAAACAGGTCAGACCCTGATTTTACTACACATTACATCGTCTTACTTACAACTTGAACGTTGGAGAGTTGAAAATAACTCATAAAAT
>NW_017804064.1:0-25987 GCF_001625305.1 Branchiostoma belcheri
CCCTGCAGTTCCCAGGAATCCCGACAAGCGCACGTTCTTCCTCCCGGATGGGCAAGGCAAAGCTCCCGACATCCTCCATTGGACGAGGAACAGGCTGACATGCAGATAAATGAGCAAGTTAAGATTCCAGATATGATTGTGTAAAAATAAATTCTCAAACAGATCAGTGGTAAAAGTCAGTTGCTACAGATTGCAAGGTTTTTGCAGGTAAAATATACTATGACAGCTCAAGCTAGCAGAAGTTATAACAGCTAAGTATATTTTCACTAGCTACATGTTTCGTTATTAACTATGAACGTTATTTTTGCACAATATATGAATGTTTAAGCCATTATTGCTCGTGTCTCATACATGAAACCCTATCATTAACCAAGAGGTAACTGCACTATCCATAATTGTCTTTTTGCATTTGATCAATTTGAGGCTATCTATATAGGTTATTTATATATCATGTATCAACTTATTACTTATTTCCCATTGGTTATCAGGCTAAAACCTTAATTAACAGTGGTCTTTTTTTTAAATAACCGTACCCTCTTGGACCGGACCATTATACAGGGGACAGGACACTAACAGTAGTGTTACAACTCGTAATATTTATCTATTAGTTTATTTCAAACAATTGCATGACATGCGGATTGATTGATTTCGAACAAGGCAATTAATAAGATATAAATGGAATTTCAGCAGAAAAAGACTAAACATAGTTTTTGACACCCCCAATAAAAGTAGTACTGTTTCAATGTCACTTGGTGACCGTAGACGATCTCTTTTTTGTCCATGCCATCTTGTTTCGTTCGGCAATAAAGGGATTTTTCAGCAATGAGGGAATTTCATATAGGAATTTGTGTCAAATAACTGTGTAAGTTGGATAGGCTATATGATAACGCAAATTCCCCGCCTTATCCCCGGTGTATATAGTGAGGTAATCCCCCATGCCCGCTCACTCTGTGGTTTATCCGGTGGTTATCCCACCTGACTAGGATATCTCACCATATACACTTCGGGCGGGGCATTAACTCATTGTTATTGTTAGTCGCTCTGTAAATTGTGTCCTGATTTGTACTGTGTGATTTTTATTGATGTTTCGTCGCAGCTAGCCCTCCACATGCATTCAAGTCAAGCCAAGTCAAGTCAAGTCAAAGCGAAAGTTCATAGCAGAAAACTTGTAACAGGCACAAAGTTAGGCAGAGTTGTACAGGGCTACTGACTATTTAACCCTATTCAGACCAGGCTTTTTGGTCATACTGCGACCGGGGTATGGGGCCTTTAAGGTCCACCCCCTTTAACTCAACAACCACTTATGGTATGGCCACTAAATTTTAAGAGAATAATGTAGTAGTAAAATTAAAACATAACGACAACTTTGGTGTAATTATGGCGTCATTTATGTAATTTTTGTGGCGTATTTATGTTGTCGACCACCTTGGATCGTCAATCTCGAATTTTTAAAATTACATTTTTTGCGACATACAGCCTCAAAATGCAACGTTAAAGGACTAATGTATAGATGTTTATATAGACGTTTTATGTTAAAAAATCGGAGTTTTGATTAAAAAATAGTAAAAAAAACGCTGTTACACAAGAGCTAATGCTATGTTTCGCCATATTGGATTTTGACGCCTGACGTCATACATTATGAATTTAAAAAAAAAACAGCCTGTCACGTCAGAACCCCGTTGCCATGGCAATACGAATCTTTATCAACTTACCTAATCAATATAAAATTGTTGCCAGAATTTTTTTTGAAAAGTCGCAACGGTTCTAGCGCAAGCCATTCAGGCTGTAGCGTCATTATAGTAGGATTACCAGATATTTACTCTAAACTAGTACACGTTATATGTCGAATCTATGACGCACATTATTTATGGCAAATACATTATAAATTGTGAGGTAGATGGTTCTAAAAGACTAGTTATACACGTTAATCCTTCTGGTACAATCTGCACAAAAATTAATAGATAGAAGACACAATGAGGAATTGTGTGCTACACTTTTTTACTGTTTCTTTTTTGCTATGATATTAACTAAGATATATAAATTGTGTCAGGACGTAGCATAAGAACACGAGCATCATTCTGCTTGTCCTGTGTATGAAATGAAACATTACCAGAAGAATAAACTTTCACAATCACAAATCAAATACATGTAATTTGTGTTGACATAACCATATTTGATGGAGGTATGAGGTCTCCAAATTAAAGTTAATTTTTTATCTATGCAATGTCAGACTCAGCTTAGCAGCTGTCACAAGGGCGCTGTCCAATACCACTGAGGTGACGGTTTACACTGCTCTTAAATTTGTGTCTGTCCTTTAGAGCTACAATGTCCTGTGGGAGGGAGTTCCAGAGCTGTACTGTGGCTGGTAGGAATGTTCTTCTGTGTGATGTTGTGGATGACTTAACAGGTTCCAGAGCGTTGCTGTGTTGCGATCTTGACAGGCGGGTTTCACGACGGTGTACGTATGGGTTCGGGAGTAAGCTGATGAGTGGTGCTGGGGCATCCTGGTTGTACATGCGGTGCAGGAGAGTGAGGGCCCCAACCTGCCGGCGCTGTTTCAAGGGCTGAATCTGGTTTCTGTCCAACTCGGCCTGTGGGAGATTTATGATCCGTGTGGCCCTCCTTTGTATGGCGTCAAGCAAGTCCAGTAAAGTGTCGCTTGCTCCCATCCAGACTGTTGACGCATATTCCATGCAGGATCGCACCATGCTCTTATAGATGGTGGCTCTCTGTTGTGGGGATAAGTAAGGGGCGACCCTGCGCAGTAGTCCCAGGCGTTTTCCTGCGTCCGTTGCCATTTGCTTTATGTGGTGTGTCCAAGTCAATTCCTTACGAATTGTTACTCCTAGCAGTTCAGCTTCTTCCACTTCTGCAAGAGGAGTATCCATAAAGCTGAGTTCGGGGTGGTTGCCGACGGCGTCCCTCAGGTTACTGACGGTCAGACATTTACATTTTGTGGCCCCGAAGAGAACGTTCCAGCTTTCAGCCCAGTTCTGGATTTTGCAAGTCTGTGTTTAGCGACAGTGCTGCTCTGGCTCTTTCTCGTCTTTCTTTTATGATGCTCATGACCGATGAGTCGTCGGCGTACAGGATTGCCGTGTTGGTCAGCCTCTCAGTGAGGTCGTCGATGTAAATGAGAAAGAGTAGGGGGCCAAGGATGGAGCCTTGGGGTACTCCCGCGTTGGTGACTCTGGAGGTTGAGGTTTTCCCACCGACTGTGACTCTCAGTTCTCTGTCTGTCAGGTAGTTCTCAATCCATTTGAGCACATTACCATCGACGCCGATGACTTTCAGTTTAGCGATTAGTCCCCTGTGCCATACTTGGTCGAAGGCTCTGCTTATATCCAGGCATATCAGCCTGCTTTCCTGTCTCTTATCCTTGGCGTCATGTAGGTGTTGGGTGACGTATGTCAGTGCATCTGCTGTGGAGTGGCCAGCTCTGAATCCAAACTGTTTGTCACTTAAGAGTCTGTTCTTGTTAATGTGCTTCCACAGTGCCTTGTTTATTATTGATTCCATCACTTTGCTTATTATGCAAAGGAGCGAGATTGGTCTGTAGTTGTTTGGATCATGTTTGTTGTTCTTTTTGTGCACTGGGATTACGTGGGCAACTTTTCACTGCTTTGGCATGTAGTGCTTTTCCATCAGCACCCGAAAAAGCTTGGCTAGCGGTTTACACAGCTCTGGTGCAGCATGTTTCAAGACTCTGGCAGGTATTGTGTCGGGACCAGTGGCCTTACTGATGTCGAGCTTTGCCAAGACCTTGCGCACTTGTTTCGGCCAGAATACTATTTTCGTCAGATTGGAAGTAGTTCTACTCTCAGTATGTGGGACATCTTTGTCGTAATTAAGGTAATAATACTATGCTCTTTAAAATAACACTGACAGTAACACTCTTACAAACACACGCACATGCCACCGGGAATATAACCTTCCTGGCAAAGGTAATTACCATTGGTGACGTTAGGAGGCGACGCCGTGGACAGGAAGATGTCCCGTGGCCACCTCAGACCATCAACCAGAACAGTCTGATTCATGCTGGACTTGGATAACCTGGAGTTGTGATATATAACGTTATGTCAGCAAATCGTTTCACAGGGACACTAAAGGGAAAATGCATAACCTTTTCAATGGCAATTGCTTTTGAGGTCGTCTTAAAGTATCCATGATAACTACAATTCCTACGAGAGCGTAAAAATATATGAAGGGGGTTTTCTTGCCTTATGACTTCACCAGTCCAGTAATGTGTCCAGTAGATGTAATCAGCATCAGCCGCTATCCCCATGACACGTTCCCCTTCTCCAGACTTAACAAGTGGTATATTGTTTCCGAGCATGTCTGAGCTGTAGATTACCTCACGATCGGAATAGTACAGCCGATTCTCTGGTTGGAAGAAAAACACTCTTTAGAACAGAAAGACTTCCACATAACCATCGAATCATTACCTGCATGATAATGTTGTTCAGGTCTATAGAAAGTTCTAATATAGAATAAATTCTGTAGAGGACAAAACAAAAGATTTCAGCAAAAATGATTGTTAATATAGATAGTTTAGGTGTGATTTAAGCAATGGTAAGTCAAATTAGTTTATAAGTTGATGTGATCCAGCATTATTCGTGGTGTACACATAAACTAACATGAAGTAAAATTTAAGGAGTTTACATCTATTATCTATTATATCTATTGGCCCTAGTCAGGCCTATTTAGCCCTATTTAGTTACCTTCGCCAAGAAGGTTATGTTTTCAGGGGCGTTCGTGTATGTGTGTGTTTGTGTGTGTGTGTGTCTGTCTGTAAACAGGATAACTTGAGAAGGCCTTGATGGATTGTCTTGCTACTTGGTAGGTGGGTAGGTCTTGATGAGACCTCAAAATGATTAGATTTTGGACCCCCTATCGGCTTATTATGGTACTGCAGCTGAACTTCCGGTTTTGATATCTCATGATCTAGACATGCTATGGTATTGAAATTTAGATGGTAGGTAGCTCTTGTGCTGGGAAAGAAGTGGCGTGAGTTAGGCCCCCTAGAGGCTTGCTCTGGAACTGCAGGGATAAATTCTTGAAAATATTCAAAAGGGGATAACTCAAGAACCGGTTGACGGATCGTCGTGATTTTTGGTGTGTAGGTAGCTTACGTGATGCTTAATATAATTATGTGACAATTATGCAAATATGGATGTAATTTGCATAATTTATGGGGAAATTCTATAAATCAGCTGCATTCCATGATAGGACAATTGAAGCTTGTGACATTGGTAATTGATAACGAGAGAAACACAGGAAGATACTGATTATGTTAAAAAGAACTTAATTTGCATAATTAATGAGAAAATTTTATAATTATGTAATGATAACTGCCTGGAATTTCATACTTGTGGTATTTGAAAGTTAAATTGAGGTGAACATCATTAAACATAATTTATTGAAATCAGGACCTCATTTGCATAATTTATTAGGAAATGCTAGAATGCATTCTTTGTTAATATAAGACTTTTTGTCTTTTGGTTGAGATTATGATAAAACAATATAATTCATGAAAATTAGGTTCCTATTTCTTAAATCAGGGGGGGATAATCTAATCTAAACTTTGTCAGTCATAAAGATTAACATCATTTGGCGAAGGTATGAGATCGGGGAACTCTAGTTTTGTATTGTATATGAAATCACGTTATACTAGAGGTCGGAGATCTCATGTCTTCGTCAGAGGTACATTGTTCTAGAGAAATGAACATGTTTATTTTTTACGTTTTAATAACCAATGTAGTCTAAAGTAATAGAATCTCTGTACTCCCTTTTTATGCTACGGACACCCTGAAAGAGTTTGCCAGGTTTTACAGGCGCACAGGTCTCCAGTGGACGTCATCCATAACAATTACTTCGTGTGGCCGTATGAAATAACCTGACGCATGTCCAACCTTTCCTCCTCCAGCTGAAGTTATAATGAACAATCCCTAATTAAACGTTATTTGATCCCATCCCATTATGGGGTTCCCAATGCAGCTGTCTCCAAGCAGACGTTGGTCATTATTTTTAAACACAAAAGGTGCGCTGCAGTGACGTAGGGACCTCCACGAAGCCCATTTACAAACTTAAAATTGGTCTCAACAATAGTAACCTGTCCACCAAAAATGATGAATATCAATTTACATATACAAAAGTTACTTTGCTCACAAGCCACAAACACAAAAGGTGCACTAACATGCCGTACGAACCCCCCACAAAGCCCAGAATTTGCACTCAACATTGGCAACAACGGTAATCTGCCTGCTAAAAATCATGGACGTCGAATTATGCCTTCCATGGTTATTCCGCTAAATCCGCAGTCACCCACAATGCGGCGAGACAATTCTATAGTCTTTCTGAATAAGACAATAAGTTTACACTAGTGTTCCCTGGCCGGCCTGATCCCCAAATGTGTCTACGAAAGCGCCCATACTTTGCAAGGGCGCATCGGGCGCCAGGCGCCGAAGCGCAAGCAATAAAACGGGTCCTGGAATATGCACCCCCGAGAAATTTGGATTTTTTTTAACCTTCCATAACGCATTATCCTACATATTGCGACCTCTTGACGTTTCACTGTTAGTACGCAAGGCATACTACTGGAAAACGCAACTTAAGAGAAGGGGAAAAACACATACCCTATAGTTGAGGTCTCCAAGGAAACTCCACCATTAAAGAAATACTGTTAAGGCCTGTAACCTAGCTCATCGATAGCACACACAACACTTATATATAGCACAAATATCCTATGCAAACGAGGCTTACTGCCTATAACCAACCAATAGAAGAAAAAGGGACAGAAAACTGAATACCAAATAGTATACAAATAACATGGACAGCTAGCGCTGACAGCTGTTCTGGCCATAAGGTCGATGACCTACATAAAAGACAGATCTAGCACAACCAATACAGCTGTCCTACTCTAATTGGCCAAGAGGTCGTTGACCTACATACAAAACAACACCAGAACAACCAAAAAATAAGAACAATATAACTTTCAAACTTACACCACAAAATCTATATTACAATACCTTTACACCATACAAAAATCTAGACTCATGCCACATCGGTACTTGAACTACAAACAAAGAAACAAACACAAAAGATCTATTACGGGGACATAACGACCTCCACGACTCTCATCTTTGAACTCAATCTTGGAGACCACCACAGTAACATGCCTAATCAAATTTCATTAACTTCCATCCACACATACAAAAGTTATCCTGCTCACAAGAAAAATTAACAAAATGCCCCCTGTTGTCACAACGAAACCCCCCACGAAGCTCAGTAACGAACTTAACCTTGGTCCCGACAATAGTAACCACCACACCAAGAATTATAATCAACACTTTACAAATACTTGAGTTATTTTGCTAACAAGCCACAAACACAAAAGGTGCACCTACGTGACGCAAGGACCCCCCCCCCCACGAAGCCGAAACTTGTACTTGACTTTGGCCTCAACAATGGTAATCTGCCTGCCAAAAATCATGGACGTCGAGTCATGCCTTCCAGAGTTATATTGCAAAATCCGCAGTTCCCCACACTCCGGCGAGACAATTTCATAGTCCTTCTGACGAAGACAAAAAAAGTAGTTATCTAGCTCTTCTTTTTTTCCTAATGTTGCCATCATGTGACGTTCTAAGAACATTTTGGAGGGCAGATATCACCATTTACTTACTTTGGCTTGTTTCAAACATGTCTGATTAGAAATGGCTGTAACTTAAGTTCGACCCTTGTTTTCAGATCACACCATCTAGCCGTAAAGATGAAAACATGGCGTCCCTGATCAAAGGCTTGGCCTTACAAATAGAAGAAAGACACTAAAAATGTGAATAAATTTGTAATGTCTGACTTTACAGCAGCAGTATTTTATATTATAACAGACTTGTTCTTTGTGTACAAGATGTTTCTCTATTGCTTGTTTTCTCACCTGTGTAGTCTATTGTAATGGCATAGGAGGGACGAGTCAGGTTCCTGATGATTGTAGTCTGGTTGCTGCCGTCCATCGCTGCACGGCCAATATCACGGTTCGCCCAGTACATGAGACTGTAAAAACAGAGACCCATTTTATCTGAGATGTGAATAAAGAGCAAAATGAAATAACTTGGCACAGTGATTTCAAGTGATTACAGCAGAACTGTTTTCATC
Source organism: Branchiostoma belcheri (assembly GCF_001625305.1). Taxonomy (NCBI): domain Eukaryota; kingdom Metazoa; phylum Chordata; class Leptocardii; order Amphioxiformes; family Branchiostomatidae; genus Branchiostoma; species Branchiostoma belcheri. Next base: position 8,152 of record NW_017804064.1, read on the forward strand.
AGTTTAGAGTTCTTTTAATCCTATTCAGACTTGATTTTTAATGCCTATTCTATAATCGTAAAACTCAGCAGGTATACAACAAAAAGGGTGTGATAAAATGATGTGGGTATAATAAGAGGGTATGATAAAATCTTAGGGTCTGATAAGACTTAGGTTGCCCATGGCAACAACACCAACGTGATGCATTTTAGGCCATCCTTAATTTTGGACCGGTGTCACAGCGATTTCGAACCCAGCGATTTCGAACCCAGCGATTTCGCCCTCGGGGAGGGGATGTGAGTATCGGCAGTGTTTTCAGCGGTCCCCTTCTCTTTTCGGTATGTGTGATGGGTTCTTCAACGAGCGCGGGGTGTGGTTCTCCCAAATACGAAAGACTTCCAAAGACCTCCATTGAACATCCTATCCGAGAGACCTCCTTAACCAAAGCCAAGTACTCATTTACAACTGAGTGAAGTGAGGAAAGACGTGTAAAGTGCCTTTTCCAAGGGCATAAGCTCAGTGGCATGGGGCAGGGTTCGAACCCAGAATCACTTAGTTCTGAGCCAAACACTCTACTTACCGTTACACACGACCCCATCGCCCTGAATTTTGACCAATAACGTCATCGACATCATCGACATCAATTATGAATTCTTAGCAATAATAATTGCATCATTGGTCATACAATATTGGACATGGAACAAGGCTACTTCCTAAAAGGGGTGAAATAAGCTATCTACATCAGGGCCCATCACACATCACGACAGTGGCAGACATCGTACTAGATACCGTTGATCCAGTGCTACGTCACACCTCAATAAAGCCACGTGACAGTCTCACTGGGTCAGTCTACCGAGGAAGACCAGAGGTGCCGGTTGAAAGCTCTAAAGTGAGAAATTGACTATTGTATCGGATGACATGTTTTAACTTCTTTTAAACCATTGTATCAGATTGCATAGGATGCTAATAATGTAAGAAAGCATGTGTAATTTCATACGAAACTAGAGTTCCCCGATCTCATACCTTCGCCAAATGATGTTAATCTTTATTACTGACAAATTATAGATATAATTAGATTATTCCCCCCTGATTGAAGAAATAGGAACCTAATTTTCATGAATTATATCATTTTATCATAATCTCAACCAAAAGACAGTCTTATATTAACAAACAATGCATTCTAGCATTTCCTAATAAATTATGCAAATGAGGTCCTGATTTAAATAAATTATGTTTAATGATGTTCACCTCAATAAGCCTATTCGCCATTACTAGTGCGCCTGCGCGGAGTTTACTTAGCGACGCAGAATTGGAGATAAACAAACCCGCGGCCGCCATCGTCCCCAGCGCCAGCGTATGTCTCGATTTCCAGCTTACACACGGCGTTACCGGTGGTGGCCCGCCTTGGGCTGAGTTCCAACGATGTTCTGGACCTATCTTGCCTAAAATATCGCAATATCTTTATCTTCAAGTGGATTTACGGTACGCTTTTTGACGGTATCCAAGCTAGCGCTAGCGCCTAATTACTATGCATGCCCCCCTCCCCCATCCTGCACGCCTTCCGTCTTCACGTTTTCCGCTCAATTTTCCGGTCCAATCTCGATAAAACGAGTTTTGGAATACCTTTTTTCGTGTAAGAGTGGTTATTTGTGTAAGGTAATGGAGGAATTTTTCAGTTTTAGTCGTTAAAAATTGTAAATAAACTGCATGAGCTTTGTCTTCAGAAGACCGAAAATACACTACGTGTTCTTGTGTCACCCCAAGCACATAGAGCTTTCTAACCACTATCCTCACCGTCTCACCACGACATTATTACCGATTAAAATAATGATTTAGGAATAGTACAAGCAGTGATGACATCTATATGTTTATAAATATTTAGTGTGGTTTTCGTAGCGGGATACATAGGGCCATGGGGGTTTTGTGCATGCAAATGCCATTGCATTAGTGCATTCAAGACTTGATGTTTTGAACGTAAATCCATCAACTTTTGGTTCAATTTTTCTCTCTTCTTCTTTTTACAGTGTTACTTTCCCGACCTCAACATGAAGCTGTGTGCAGTAGTGAATTGCAGCAATTCAACTTACCATCTAGAAAAATGGAAGAGACATGCCAAATACATGGTACAAAAAGTGGACCATTTTCCTATGAGAAGAAAAAAACCTCATGCTAGGAGAAGAGGGAATAAACTTATGAACAAGCTTGAAGCCAAACCCAGATGGAATATACTAAAAATACAAGTACACTTAGGTTCTGAAATGGTTTCATGAAAGTATATTGTAACCCGCACATAAACAGTGCTGCAAATTGTAATCATGACAGATATTTTATGTACTGAATTTTGATAGTTCTGTGCAGTAATACTGCTAAACTGGTACAGACTTTTAGTCTAACAAGGGTCTGCTGTAAATAGATTCAATATGATTATCTTTTCACTTATTAACTTGAATTAGTGGAAAATAATATATTTGAACATGATGTCAAGTCATTAACACTATATTTACCACTTAAGATACCTTTTTCCGCATGCAGTTGAGAAAGCTGTGGTGAACTGGTGTAGTTGACTCCTTCGTGCCTGCACCACAGGTGCTACCAGTGATGGTCTAAGTACTAGTACTTAAGTTTAGATCTTTTCCACTGACTGTTGACCATAAGATCAGGTGTATGTAGAGAACTCCAGTCATTTACACTACTTACACCAAACACCTGGCTGACCCCTGCCTTTGGATCTTGAAAGTGGTATAATTTAATTTGTAACTACTCTCTTGTTGTTTTTCTGACCAAACACAAGAAAAACAAGTCAGTTAACTGCATCGACAGTACTACATACTCACTCACATTCACTATCCGGTTTATTGTCTAAATACTAAATAATATTTGCTAGACAGCATAGGTTGTACGATGGCGATTACTAGATTACTGTAAACATTCACACTGTGATAGAAAACATACAAGCACCGATAAACATAAACTTACTGTGTTAACACACAAACAGCTCTGCAATCAAAGTGATGTAGAAAATATAATGCCACAGCACTTGGCTCAGATAGTTGATGAAGACAGATATAGTTGAAAACTCAAATTTCTTGAGTTGTAGAACAGTTTTTTTTTTTTTAATAAAATATGTAACTTACCAACTCAGATAACCTTTCAATTACTATTTCCCTGGACACTGATTGTACTGTTACATACATGTATATACTATAAAGAAAACAAAACAAGCACCATTTTGATATTTTTCTTATTCCCATATCTCTCTATATGTGGACAGCACTTAATGAATGGTGCATAGGAAATATAATATTAACTAGAAAGGCCAATATTTGCTTTGGAGCAAATACAGCGATGGGTTCACCACATTTTACGACATGGCAGGGAAAGAATGAGAAACACAAGGGAAAACAATGATTTACATTGATATAACTATAATATGAAGTAAAATACAACTAAAACAACAGTTGGATAGCTATTCCCTACTTTATTGGTTAGGATTTTTAATTGCATAATGCAAACTGTTGATTTTTCAAAATAAAAAAAAAAAACGTCCATGCCCCGCATTCCAATGCTGGAGCAGGAAAGCTTGAAATACCTACCAAAACACTTGAATACAGACATACTGTCAGTATGGAAATGATCTGTGCAGGTGTTAATCAAGTTAAATCCCAACAGCCAATCAGCAAGAAATGCTCTGTGCAGGTGGAAATGCTCTGAGCAGGTGTTAATCAAGTTAAATCCCAACAGCCAATCAGCAAGAAGAATAGAGGAAAGCTGCATGCCTATTGGTTGATGCCCTGCATTCCATTGTGATGACTCATGCCCAAACGTGGTAAACAAGGCAGACTAACACAGTAATACATTTGCTATAACACAGCCAAAAAACTCAAATAAAACCATTCTAAAAGCCTGTATCACAATAATTTAAAAAACGCCTAGGGGTATTTGCCCACTGTACCTCCATACCAAATTTCAGGACCTTGGGCCCTAAAATGAAGAAGCTGAATCCATTTAAAAAATGGCAGGAGGAGAAGGAGGAGAAGAAGAAGAAGAAGAAACATCAGAAAAAGCAATATGGTTTCACCACACCACTTCGTGGTGTGGTGAACCCATAAATATACAATGCCATATATGTTGATAAAGACCTGTACACTAACACAAGTATTACTGGCAACATGCAACAATCCTTTATTAAACACAAGGTTCTTCAAAGAAAATTAATGCCATGGTTGCTTGAATACTACTGTTATGTCTTGGGTTCTGTATCCTGGGTCTGTGGACAAGTTCGTCTCCGCGGCCAAGACAGTGTGGACTAAGGAGGTAAGATGTGCCTAGTCGTTTGAGGAAGCAATTTCTGTCTGCAGTTGGGGTAATATGGTGGTAAGGGACTTCGCTTACCCAGTCAAAGTCGAAGTAGGAGTATGTTTTCTCCTCATCATAGTCGCCCGACAGCCGTTTACGTAGTATGGGAGGCACAGGGCCGGCTCGCTAAACTCATGATCAGTGCTGGGCCGATTTTTATGTGCGGGGGAGGGGCATCCTTTGACGTCATCCTTCGGTTCGACGAACTACCCTTCCGTGAAGCCCACCGGGCCGAGAATAGGTGAGTTTTTTTATTCTTGACTATAATTCTTGACATTCACAACTGAACCTGCTGCTGTCTTCGGCAACCGCGTCGTGATTCTTTTAAGCATACGAAGTTGTATGCGCCTTGAAGTTGTAGGCTTTTCCCCTTGGACGTGACTAGCGGAAACGCCTTGAAAACCGGCAGTTACCGGCAGTCTAACCTCAACCAAGAAACGTCTGTCATCTTTGCCGTCCAATAAGATATAAAATCTCCACTTACGGCCCGGGTAAACTCATTTTTTTTAGCTACGTAGCGGGATTCGACACCCGCGCTCGCTGTGTCGCGGGGCGACGCGGTTTTGTTTATCTCTCAAAATGGCGGATATTACCCATCATGCATTTCGCGCCGGTAATGGCGAATAGGCTTATTTAACTTTCAAATACCACAAGTGTGAAATTCCAGGCAGTTATCATTACATAATTATAAAATTTTCTAATTAATTATGCAAATTAAGTCATTATTAACATAATCAATATCTTCCTGTGTTTCTTTCGTTGTCAATTACCAATGTCACAAGCTTCAATTGTCCTATCATGGAATGCAGATGATTTATAGAATTTCCCCATAAATTATGCAAATTACATCCATATTTGCATAATTGTCACATAATTATATTAAGCATCACGTAAGCTACCTACGTACCAAAAATCACGACGATCCGTCAACTGGTTCTTGAGTTATCCCCTTTTGAATATTTTCAAGAATATATCCCTGCAGTTCCAGAGCAAGCCGGTAGGGGGCCTAAACTCACGTCACTTCTTCCCCAGCACAAGAGCTACCTACCATCCAAATTTCATCACCATAGCATGTCTAGATCATGAGATATCAAAACCGGAAGTTCAGCCGCAGTACCATAACAAGCCGCTAGGGGGTCCAAAATCTAATCATTTTGAGGTCTCATCAAGACCTACCCATCTACCAAGTATCAAGACAATCCATCAAGGCCTTCTCAAGTTATCGTGTTGACAGACACACACACACACACACACACACACACACACACACACACACACACACACACTCATACACGAACGCCCCTGAANACACACACACACATACACGAACGCCCCTGAAAACATAACCTTCTTGGCGAAGGTAATTAAAAACTTTATTGCTCCAATAGAAATTTACGAATTCTTTAAAAGGTAAAGTCACCAAGTTTGTTTTTAGTGCATACCGTTCAGACTTTATCTAACAGGTAATTTGGCGCGGGACTCAAACTCCCTCCTGGTCTGAATACTGTTTAACTTGCCCCAAGATAAAAGCAAACAATTTGAAACAATTGGGAACAATTTCTATGAGTATATGTCAATTATATTGAAGTTTATAGAAATAGTTCCTTTCTGAAAATTTTAAAGAGGAAAAAGAAAGAAGAAACTAACATTTTCCCAACAAATTTCAAATTATAATGTTACCGGACAATGTGTCTGTGCCCGCCTCTTTATGCCAAAGAATTAAAGGTAATAGGAATGGACACTATTAAATATTCTATTTACATGCTTTTAGTACTGAACTTCTATTGAACGTCGAAGTCGGACCCTGGGCCAGGCCGAATAGGCAATAATGTCTTCAGACATCTTTCTTTAACGCACCATTTCCTAGCCACCCTATACAACAAGATCGTCAGCGAAGAACAACCATGGAAGTCGTGACCAGATACCATCAGCATTCATAAATCGGGGCCTACAGACGACCCAGGCAACTTTAGATTGATCTCATTAATCAGCACCACTGCCAAACTGTACCGTTCAATCCTTGGAAACCGTATGATAGAGTTCTTCATTAAGAATGGATTCATTGCCAGTGAAGTACAAAAATGATTCTTGAAGGAAGTAACGGGGTGTGTCGATCATTTATTTACTCAATGAAATCAACGGGAATGGAATTAACTCGTCGTCAAATACCTTCCATGTGGCGTGGTTAGATATACAAAACGCTGTTTGTTTCCGTCCCTCATGACATTATGATCCACCTAGCACTACAGAGGTACCAAGTACCGCAACACATATGCAACTAGAGTTCCATGATCTCATACCTTCGCCAAATGATGTTGCCCTTGGGCCTTGACGAATGTTAACAAACTATAAAGGCATTTAATTGATGGTGAAAACAAGATTTGAAGATCTCCATTTACATTACTTACGAAAAATGGCTAATCTAGAATTTCTTCAAAAATTACGCAAATGAGGGCCTGATTTTAATATGTTATTTTTAGTGATGTTCGCCTTCAAAATGCCACGAGTATGTGATTCATGCAGTTGCTATGGAATTATAGTTTTTTGCATTATTTAATTATGCAAATAAGGCCTTGATTTGCATAACCAACATATGCCAATGTTCTTCTTGTTAACAATTACATATGTCACATGTTTGAATAACCCTATCATGGAAGGTACCAGAATTTCCTCATTAATTATGCAAATTAGCTATGAATTAGCATAACTATTATTTAAATCAAATAAAATAAAAAAACTATCATTTCAATATGTCAAGCATCACTTAAGCTACCCACATACCAAAAATCAGGATGATCCGTCAATCGGTTCTTTATATAATTAGTTCCTTCGAATATTTTTCCAGGGTTACATCAAATCTTTCCTAGCCCAAGAGCTGCCTACCATTCAAGTCTCGTGACCCTACCATGTCCAGATCACGAGATATCAAAACCGGAAGTTCAGCTGCAGTATCATAACAAGCCGCAACGGGGTCCAAAATCTTATCATCATTTCGAGGTCTCTTCAGAACCTACCGACCTACCAACTATGAAGACAATCCATCTAAGCTTTCTTGGGTTATCTTGTTCAAACACACACACACACAGACGCACGAACGCCAACTAAAACCGAACCTTCTTGGCGAAGGTATTTTTTACGAAATTACGTAAAACATTCCACAGCAATCTGACTGCCCAGATGAGATGTCCTGACTTCTCCTCGGACCCCTTCCAGCTGAGAGTTGGTACATTTCAGAGGGATACGCCGTCCGTGGCGATCTTCCTGCCGGTCATCAGCCTCCCTTTAGAACATCTGCGCACAGAACAATCACATGGCCATACACTGAGAAATAAAACACATTTGTCCGTAACATTTGCTGACCATCTGGCAGTACCGTAGGTAGGTCAGGATCCATGCAGCGGATTGTCAACACGACCGCAACCCCCGAAGCATCCATCTGACCCTGAAGCCCACAAAATGTAAAACCCTCAGCATATGCAGCGGACACGCTAAGGATGTTTCTTTCTCAATTGAGTGAGTATGGACAACATAATCACAACACCCTCCAAGTTGTTGGGTGGTTATATTTCTGCTAGGGGTCCGTCAGGCCCTGTCTGTGACATTCTGAAGGAGGAATTATTGGCTCAAGCACACAGCGTGGGATCAACATGAACGTGGACGCCTCTCCTGTCCGCGGAGAGTACAAGTGTGAGATATACAGGCTGTACGTCCAGAGTGTCATTAGGTACCTCCTGACTGTCCATAACGTAAACAGAACTCATCAGCAGGAACTTAACCACAGTGTCACCCAATACCTCAAGAAATGGACCAACTTGAAGAAGTAATATGACCCGGATACACTATGCCATAGTCAAGGACTAGAACTTACATCCGTTGAACAGCTGTACGTGCAACCACATGCCAATGTAATTGCAACTGTCCTAACCTCAAGTGGTGACTTTGTCATGTCAAGAATGCCATTCAGGCGAAAGTAGAAACGGAAGTCAACAGGAACGCTGGAATGCCACACGATCGTTGAATAAAGCCTAGAAACACTGTCCAACGGCCGCGGCGACTCCCAAAACAGTCAAGTAACCCCACAGCAAATAAAGAAGACGCTGCGCCAAACAGTCAAAGACCAGTTCCAAAGGGCCAATGGCACCAAATTTGAGGAACACTGTAGTACTCATCAGATACAAGGAAGGTGGACAGAACTACTTAAAGCCAAAAGAACCGACCTAAGTCTGTTAGATTAAGGCAGCCCAGACAGTTTTTCGTGTTCGAGCTCGGGCGCGTGTCTGCCAGCCCCAGACGTTTTTTGAACCCGAATCGTGTTCCACCATGTTCGATCTGACGTCATTGGAATAGAATGCGTGTTCGAATTCGGGTCGGGGGCACTGGCGGTCATTTGTATTTTACCCTGTAAACCCAGCAAATGTCAGCATATTCAAGAAGAGGTTGGATAAAAGATTTATAAATGACATCAAGTACAGTACGTGGTACTCGTTTGGATACATTAGCAATCATGTGTGAAATTTGAGTTTCTCATGACATGGTGGAGGTAAGTAACGTTCCTATATGCTTGTGAACTTAAACAGATTTAATAATGCAAAGGGGGGGCGTGATCTGGAAGATTAGCTTCAAGGGGCCGACCGAGGTGTTTTTGACTCTTCATCTTGTGTATTGCTTTAATTGTTTTGTCAATTCGATAAAGATGATGTCAAACACACTGCACTCATTTTTGAGCCCTGCTTATTTTAAATGATATTCCCACTTACGTCACAATGGACTGACATCTCGCGAGACTCTTGTTGAGCGAGATGTCAGGCCATGTGACCAACCCCTCATACTTCATCAGTTTTGTGAAGCCAGCCCCAGCGAAGGTAGCGTGTGGTTTAGATCCGGTTGATCCGGCCATTTTTCTGTGATTCCGGCGGTGGCAGCTTTTTTTCTGGTTCCATGCAGAATTCCCGCGTTGGTTACCTGGTTTAAAAGGTACTGTTGTGGTAATGTCTCGAGGAAACAGGTTTGTCTGATGGTATTTCGGAGCGCAGACTAGTTAAAGATTTGTCGACGTGGCAGCGCACGTGCATGCCTCGGCAGATAAGTACGTGTCCTATCCTTCTTACTCTGGGTAACGTGTTTTATATTTCACAGTTACAGACTCCCGGGGGAACACTGTGGCGACCCCGAACGCGAGTACAACACAGACCACGAGTGGAAACCAGCCCGCGGATCCGAGAGGGATTTCCCGCCCCGGGCGGAGCGTCTTGCCGCCCCGGGCGGAACGGGAGTGTGACCCGGCGGTAGCGCTGCAGCAACCCCTGCCACCGGATAGAGCGAACAGGCATCCCGAAGATAGTGACAGCTCTCTCGGGATCCAGTTCCGCGTTGTTGGCACTGGCCACCCCGCAGGGAGTCCCGGCTCGGAACGCAGAGACGCCGTGGGTAGGAGTTTTGCCTCCGTCATTTTACGACCTTATTTTTGCGTGCCCGCCCCGGAATCACGTGTGTGTACCTCGGGGCGTTTTACACTTCTTAACAGTCTCGTATTTTCCCCCTTTTCGTTGATGGTTCGTTTCTTCGGAGGGAAACGTTTATGAAATTTTGGTCAATTTTTCCGTTTGGCCCTGTGTTTGCTAGATTGTCGGATAATCAACGGTTTTGCATCGGGCTGGTAGTGGAACAACCTGAGGCCTACTTCGGGGAAAGACTGTGGGACAATTCTTTCTAAGTTTCCATTTGGTGTTGGCAGAGCTTCTCTGAGATTGTCGGACAGTCTCGAAGCGAGAAACTGTAGGACAGTTTCGTGTATCAGAGGTGGTAGGGACTGTCGGACAGTCTCAGAATTTGGGGCGTAAAACTGTTGGACAGTTTTATGGCATATCGCTTCCCCTGGATAGAGGTTGTTGGACAATCACGAAGCGAGAAACTGTGGGACAGTTTCGTGTACCAGAAGTGTTAGAGACTGTCGGACAGTCTCAGAATTTATTGCGGAAAACTGTTGGACAGTTTTATGGCTTATCGCTTTCCCGGGGGATAGAGGTTGTTGGACAATCTCGAGTTAGATGGGAAACTATTTGAATGGTTTCGCTCTCCCTATGCGTGGAGGTTTCCGACAACCTCAAGGGGGGTTGGAAATGGAGGGCAGATTTCGGTAGTCTTCTGATCGTCTTTTGGTCACTGGGCGACTATCGACAGCAGGAGGAGAGGCAGTAGAGCAGTTTTCGGTCGTCTTTCCTAGCGACAATCGACCGCTGGAGGAGAGACGGTAAGACAGCTTTCGGTCGTCTTTCATGGCGACAACCGACAGCAGAGGGTGGCAATAGGACATTTTTCGGTCGTCTTCCATAAAGGCTATCAATAGCAGAAGGGGAGACGGTGGGACAGTTTTTGGTCGTCTTCCTTTAGCCATTGACCTTTTGGTTTGGCCTTGCAATGGGTCATTTCTCTTTGTTTTGTACGTCGTATGGAGATGAGTACAGGTATCGTAAACGCATAGGAAGGCGCTTTGAGTAGTACAATTTTTCGGTTGTATGTATTTGAGATAGCTACCTAGTTTTGGCATTTTATGGCTGGTTAAGCCCTATCTCGTGGACCGTGCGTGCTTTTTCCAGGGTTTGCCGCCACCATATAGCTTCGGCTCGTGGCCCGGGAAGCGAGCGAGGGCCCCTCCAGACCTAAGTTTACTTAAGGTAGCCGACACATTTGAGTAAACGGAAGGGTTACCGTTTTAGATTAGAAAAACCGAAGGAGATGTACCCGTACCCGAGAGTTTGGGGTACACTTGAGGATGAGATAAGATTGAAGTGCTTTAGAAACAGGTGTGTATGCAGGATACCAGCATCACGTATACCGTCATCATCCCAGTGTTGGAAAGCAGGCGTAAGTAGCCCTTGATCCATTGAGGCTCTGGGAAGAGAGGGTGTCGGCTATCCAGTGGGTAAATGGGTCTGGAACGGGCCCCGCTCCTTTACGGACCACGGCCAGTAGTACAAGAACTGCTGGCAAGCTTGTTGCGAGCGAGGGCTCAGTGACTACAGTTCGGGGACTCAATAATTGTGCCCCAGGCGGGCGAGTTCCACAGGCATTAAATCGAGATTGAATAAAAAGAGAAGAAGACTACCCTCTCATGGTGTGTCTACGTGTCTTGGCCTACTGAGTGTCTTTGCCTTACGTGACACTTAGAGTAAGGAATGGGAGAGGAGAGGGTAAGGAATGGGAAGGATAAGGATTGGGGGATAATGAGGAAGAGGTTTGAGAGTGAGCCTATGACCAGGGGTTAAGGCACCCGATCACGGTAGCGTAGCCGAGGTCTTTTCCACCCAATCCTTAACCGATCACCTTGGCGAGAGTGGAAATATATAATTATTCCCACTTACGTCACAATGGACTGACATCTCGCGAGACTCTTGTTGAGCGAGATGTCAGGCCATGTGACCAACCCCTCATACTTCATCAGTTTTGTGAAGCGGGGCGACAGAGAGAAGGTAGCGGGGTTAGAGCGTACAACCCGTCTCGTGAGTAGCCTGGTAACTAGAGCGACGTGAACTCGGCGCGACGAGTACAAGGCGTCAGGGTAGATGATGTAGACACACTGATGGCTTTCATTAAGGGTAGGCGGGGAAATTCAATTTATTGACCGGCGGCGTCATGGGAGGCCCACGCCTGGCAGCTGGCCATCGATGCCTCACGCGCTGGCGGGTCAACCTCGGGAGGTACGAGCCGCCAGGTCGAGGTACTAAGTAATAGAGGGATGGACGATGAAGAGGAAAAACAGGAACAGCTAGAGATAGGTCCTCGGGTGTAGGTGGCGTATGTTTAGTCAAGGCCAGTATTAAAGGCCGGGGTAGCGAAGCACCCCCAAGTCGACCCTAATGTTCAGTACCCAGACTGTCTTTAGGGAGGAGGACGCAAGAAAGGAGAAGGCTGGACGGAAATGAGCGGGGACGCAAAAAAAATCCCCCCCGCCCCACCCCACACTCACTGTGAAAGTCGCAAGTATGACGGGGAACAGACACTCGACACTAGCTCGCCGAGGTCTTTTCCTCCCAATCCTTAACCGATCACCTTGGCGAGAGTGGAAATATATAATAACTAGAGTTCCACGATCTCATACCTTTGCCAAATGATGTTAGCTTTTATGATTAAGAAATTATATATTAATCCCCCTAATTATGCAAATAGGATCCTCAATTGCATGAATTATATCTGTTGATCTTTTCTCCACCAAAAGACAGTCTTATCTTAACAAAGAATGCCCTGATGACATTTTCTCATAAATTATGCAAATGAGGTCATTATTTGCATAAGTTATGTTTAATTATGTTCACCTTAACTTAACCTTTCAAACACCCCAAGAATAAAATTCCAGGCAGTTACCACTATGCAATTATAATATTTTCTCATTAATTATGCAAATTAAGTCTTCATTTGCATAATTGATATCTGCCTGTGTTTCTCTCATTCTTAATAACATATGTCACAAGCTTGAACTTCCTAGTATGGAATGCAGCTGATAAATAGAATTTCCTCATTAATTATGAAAATTACATCCATATTTCCATAATTGTAATATCATTATGTCAAGCATTACTCAAGCTACCTACATACCAAAAATCACGATGATCCATCAATCGGTTCTTGAGTTATCCCCCTTTAAACATTTGTCCATTAAACCCCCCTGCAGTTCTAGAGCAAGCAACTAGGGGGCTCAAACTTATGTCACTTCATCCCCAGCACAAGAGCTACCTACCATCCAAATTTCATCACCCTAGCATGTCTGGATCATGAGATATCAAAACCGGAAGTTCTGCTGCAGTACCATGACAAGCCGCCAGGTGGCCCAAAATCTAATCATTTTGAGGTCTCATCAAGACCTACCCACCTACCAAATATCAAGACAATCCATCAAGACCTACTCAAGTTATCGTGTTTACAGACAGACACACACACGAACGCCCCTGAAAACATAACCTTCTTGGCGAAGGTAATTACCCGTTTCTGGGATCCAGGACCAGCTGCCGGGCGGAGCGTTGTAATGTCAGAACTGTCCTGACAAACGATCCGTCCTTCCGGGCTACTGAGATGCGTCCTTTATTGTCGCCCCAGTACACATTCCCACCAGCATGGTCCAATCTTAGGCACAACACGCGTGCTACATTTAACAACAGACGGAGATATCGTTATATGTTGCAGTCAGTCAATAAGAACAAAATGCAGCGGGGGATGCATTTTTATTCAAATTGCGTTGAAAACTCAATATTTATGAAGATTTCACAAATGGTGACATTTTTACTTTAAGCTTGAAGTTGGAAGTTTTAAACTGAACAAAACAGCAAGGCAGTGATTTTTCTTGAAATGTTAGTCTACAACTAGAATTCCGAGATCTCATACCTCCATGAAATATGATCTTGATATGTAAATGTAAATTTCTTCTTTAATTGTGCAAATGACCTCTGCATTAACATGATATATGCATCGTGATGTATGTTAACTTTTGATTAACTTACAGATGTCCCAAGTATGACATTCTCATCATTCACCATTACGAAATCATAGAATTTTCGCATTAATTATGCAAATTAGGTAATCATTTGCATAATTAGTATCTGTTGAAGTTCCGCCTGCCATAGGTTACATACATTACATGTATGTAAGTAGTATAATGTAAAACAGTGTAATTATAGAATTTCCTCATTAATTATGCAAATAAAGTCCTCATTTGCATAATTTGCATTTAATTATGTACATCTCTCTCTCAGCTACCTACACACCAAAAATAATGAAAATATGTTGTTCCTGTCTGGACTTATTGGCTTTTAAACATTTCGCCAGAAAGTGCCTTGCAGTTCCAGAACAAGCCGCTAGGGGGCCCAAACTCATATGACTTCTTCCCAAGCACGAGAGCTACCTTCCATCAAAATTTCATGACCCTAGCATGTCCAGATCGCGAGATATCAAAACCGGAAGTTGCGCTGCAGTACCAAGGGAAGCCACTAGGGGGACCAAAATCTCATCATTTCCAGTTTTCGTCATACCCTACCAACACGCCAAGTATGAAACCAATCCATCCAGGCGTTCTTGAGTTATCTTGTTGACCAACAGACGGACAGATAAACGCAACTGAAACAAGAGTTCCACGATCTCATACCTTCGCCAAATTATGTTAACCCTTGCGGTTGAAGAATTATACAATTTTGATAATTGATTTTGCAAATAAGATCCTCATTTGCATGGGTTATATCAGTTGATCATATTCTCCACCCAATGACAGTCTTATCTTAACAAAAAGGCTATTATAGCACTTCCTCATAAATTATGCAAATGAGGTCATGACTTGAATAAATTATGTTTATTGGTGTTCGCCTTCACTTAACTTATAAATGTGGCAAGTATGAAATTCCCAGCAGTTACAACTATGAAATTATAAAAATTTTCCATTAATTATGCAAATTAGGTCTTCATATACAAAATCTATATCCTCAGATGTTTTTTTCATTCTCAATTACATGTCACAAGTGTTTCATAGTCCTATTATCGAACAAAGCAGATTTATAGAATTTCCTCATTAATTATGCAAATTAGCTTCTGATTTGCATAATTGTCATTTGATTATGTTAATCATCCCTTCAGCTACCTATATACCAAAAATCACAACAATACGTCAACCGGTTCTTGAGTTATCATCCATCGAAAATTTTTCAACAAATGCTCCTGCAGTTCCAGAACAAGCCGCTAGGTGGCCCAAACTCATGTCACTTCTTCCCTACCTCAAAAGCTATCTACTAACCATAATTCGTGACCCTAGCATGTCCAGATCGCGAGATATCAAAACCGGAAGTTCTGCTGCAGTACCAACAAAAGCCGCCAGGGGGCCCAAAATCTAATCATTTCTAGGTCTCATCAAGACCCACCCACCTACCAAGTTTCATGACAATGCATACTAAGCTTCCTGAGTTATGCTGTTCACAGACAAACAGACAGACAAACGCTACTGAAAACATAACCTTCTTGGCGAAGGTAAATATAACCTCCATGACACATTTCATGGAGGTAATAAGATGTTGTCAATATGTTTGTAAGTATATGTAATTGATACAAAGATGATTAAACAGTCCATGCCTGTACAACATTTAAAAATGAACGTACCTGTACACTCCACGCCTGCAGCTTGGCCGTGGCTACAGTTTAGATCGTTTATCGTCCATCCTGGGTACGAGCAGTTGAACAGGCTATTCTCGTCCCCATTACAGTGCAGGTTATCCACGTAGATTGGCCCTCTTCCTGTAAAGGAAGCGACACCAATAATACCAGGCAACATTGAGATATGGCGAAGGGATAGTTCTGAAATTCATGAATTTAAATGGTTGTGGTAAAATGTTTATTAATTTTATTCCAACACAAAGATGACACAAAGATACAATTTTCAATGACCACTGCACTGTCGCCTTCATCGGGATAATGAATGACCAATCACTTCAAAATGTAATTTCGCGGGAGTTACGGTTACAGACACGTGACCATATCAACGAGACTTTACGGATACGTGAAGTAAGCAATTTATCACAAGTGCTACGGAGTTAATATCGAACACAATTTTTGTTAGGTTATGGCTGGAGTGCCCTGATATTACCTGTATCCAGTATGATCTAACTTTGTCCAATGAGACCATTTCAATGGTTATTTATCTTTATGTTTATACACTTGCAATTAGGTTTAGGTCATGTATGCATATCAACGATTATTAGTAAAGGAGCCGGTGATAAAAAAATGTATCTACACTTTTTGGCCGTGTCTATACGGAACCACCCAAGGCGCGATTCGGGTAACTCACATTCCTCACATCTGGTCCACGTGCAACACACACCTGTGAAACCGTGTCCGAACACAATACGCTTGAGCTACATTTATTGCTGTTTGATGATAACACGCAAGGCGGCGTGTTATTAATGTCAGAGGTCAACGACCTGCTTGCTGATGCCCCCCTCCCAGCGTATCTCGGCCGAATGCCGACGTGGTCCCGGCAGAGGCGGTGAAGCTCGCCCAAGAAGGGACACATTATTTGACCATTACTGCTCTTTAAGTTGCTGCCACGTAAAAGTTGGTATTGCATATAAAAAAGAAATATCACTCCGTGATCCATGACCAGGCGAAGTCACATTGAAATCACATTGCGTTCAGACGCAAGTCGCGATGCGGGGAAAGCGATTCGAAACCACCTCTAGAAGTGGCTTGGGATCGAGGCGCTTTCAATGTGATTTCGGAGCGTTCAGATGGAGCCACTTGAAACCGGCTTCGGGGTAAACCACATGTAAACCGCCTTGGGTGGTTCCGTATAGATACGCCCTTTGTTTCTTCCCAGCCATACATTGTACCAGTTACAGATGTTGAGCAATAAAGTTGATTTGATTTGATCAAGTCTACATCTATATGGCCTAACATCGAATACATGAATGTTTGTAATAATGAATATACCATAGCTGTTGTGTTGTATATAAGGATATGTTGTTTTCTTTATACTTAGTAGATAGTAAGAAAATTAGTTGGAACAAGTTAAATCTCACCTGGGCCAAAATACGCATCGTTACGAACTAGTTGGGCACTGGGGTAGCCAAGCATTTTGCAAACAACGTCTGCATCCTTTATGTCAAACTGGTTGTGACAAACTGTGCCCCAGGTCATACTGTCGGCCGGTCGGACTTCCACACGTCCTTCTTTCCGACTGGAAACCTCCGACAAGACGGATTCTGCTGTGATCTAAATGTGAATTTTAACAAAGGCACAGAGTATATAGTTATCCCGCGTAAAACTATAATGTGTATGATAAATCATCAAAATTAGCTGAAAATTGATATATTCATGCGCGTGCATGCTGATGTCAGCCATAAAATTTAATTGCAGCCCAAGATAATGGCGTGACCTGACACGGGAGTGACACTGTGGCTAGGATCCAAGACCACAAATCGAAACAACATGACCTGAGTCTCCACATCAAAGAAGTTGAGGCCAAAATGAATCGTCTCGGAGCTGACATGAACACGATCGCCCACAAATCCGACTACCTGGAGAATCAGTCCCGTCGCAACAACATACTGTTTGACGGCGTTCCTGACAACAAGCAGGAGAATTGGTCTCGGTGCGAACAAAAGGTACGAGACATTCTTAAGAGCGAATGTCTGTAAGGATCAAACAATGGTGGCAGGGGTCAAAAAATCGATTTGGCTCAAACTTTGCGCAGTGATAGTACTTGGCCCACAACCCCTCAAAATAGCTTTCTTTCCGGTCAGCACCGATCGTTGCCATGGTAACGGGCCAAACAAGTTTCGGGGCCATTTTCCCTGATTTAGACATGTGAAAAACATGAAATTTGGCATAGTTTAAGGCACGATTTTGAGCAAGTGCTTTAATATTATGGAAAAACAAAGTATGGGCATAAAAGACCAACTAATCCGCTATTCTAGAATAGCTTTTGAAATTTTCAAGAAGTTAGTTTAAAAGACCTGGGCAACCCTAACACAAT
>NW_017804064.1:26630-48984 GCF_001625305.1 Branchiostoma belcheri
CCGTGGTTACCGCGGCGTTGAGCCG
Source organism: Branchiostoma belcheri (assembly GCF_001625305.1). Classification (NCBI taxonomy): domain Eukaryota; kingdom Metazoa; phylum Chordata; class Leptocardii; order Amphioxiformes; family Branchiostomatidae; genus Branchiostoma; species Branchiostoma belcheri. Next base: position 26,656 of record NW_017804064.1, read on the forward strand.
GTAGATCGCCGTGCTGTGGCAGAGCAGGTTTGGGTGCCGTAGGGGAGCTACCGGCGAAGTTTAGACACAGTTTTTGTTGGCTGTGTTTTGTTTTATAACTTGTTCGGCTAATATTGTCCTTGGATGTATGTTTCAAAGGGGCAGGAAGGAAGGATGCCTACGAGACGAGTCTGGCCATGGAGAGGTTTGTTTCTTTGCAGGATAGAATCCGTTGCCATCCTTCGCAGGGGAAAGCTAGAAACGTTTTCTGTCAGCGGGGACGGAACATTTAGACCAGGAACTAATCCAGGGTTATGTAATTTTTAGTTTTGCCTTCGATTCAGCAGTTTTCAGGTACGGTCGAGGCGACCAGCCCAGAGATGCAAGATGGCTGCCCCACTCGTCCTCTGGAAAGAGGGATCGCAATCCGTTGCAATCCTCGCCGTGGGCAATTCAGGGACGCCCAATTCTAGCAGGACCAGGCGAAGGTTGCAGGATTGCAATATATTTGACGGTCCTTTTTTGATTTCCGTTCAGATTTCTTGTAAATTATTCCGTTGGCGTTCTCAGACGTTTGTAGTCTCATCGACCCTGTTTGTTTAGGGTCCCCCAGTGGCAGACCTCGACCGAGTGTTCCGAGCTCGGGCTAGTTTTCTGTGGTCGTGTTTCTTTGTTTTCTTTTTTTACAGTGGTTTGCTGCTCTGGATTGATGGAATTATCAATCCGGTGGACCACTAAGCCAGGTGCCACGTGTTCGCTCATACCTCTCACAGCACATTTTGCGTGTGTGTAATGCTAATGTGATGTTGTGTCATGTTAATTTTTGGTGCGGTGCGCAAGAGCACTGGTATGTGTTAGCTGTGTGAGGTTTGAGTGGCCTGCGTTCGCTCATGCTAGCGTGGTAAATCCCACTATTGAGGTTCCAGGCAGGGGGGGAGAAAAGAGTGACTGATTGCGTGGCTGGTGTTGTGGTCTTGTCATGTAGAGGGGGTTTTAGTGTGTTGTGCATGGGTTCCTGCACTTCACCTGGAAGTTTGTGTTGAGATGGTGGTATGCACCATGTATTCTTATTTTGCAACATGTTTGGGCCAGCTGCAGGTTTCGCTTTGTTTCTACATCAGCAGCAAGGGCACAGTGGGCTACCGATGCAGCTCGCCGAGAAAACAGCAGCCGAATGAGCGGTGCCCCGATTCCAGTGACCACCGACTAGAAGCTCGCTGCAACTTTAAGGATGTAAGCACGCTGTGTTACGCTGTGTTGTCGGCACGCGGGGACTGAGATGCCGCGTGCCGGTGACGCAGAAGGCTGTAAGGCGGCGGGTGAGATGCCGCGTGCTAGCAACACAGAAGGCTGTAAGGCGGCCGGTGAGGGCCCACGTGCCAGTAACACAGAAGGCTATAAGGCGGCTGGAGGCCACGTGCCGGTAACAGAGAAGGCTATAAGTGCCGGTGACTCAGAAGGCTGTACGGCGGCTGGCGAGAGGCCGCGTGCTAGAAGCACAGAAGGCTGTAAGGCGGCCGGCGAGGTCCCGTGGGCCAGTAACGCAGAAGGCTGTAAGGCGGCTGAAGGCCGCGTGCCGGTAACAGAGAAGGCTGTGAGGCGGTTGACGAGAGGCCGCGTGCCAGTTAAAAAAGAGTAAGATGATTCAATGTGATGTTAGGAGACAAGGCTGGATGCCGGAGTTTCAAGGCAGTATGAGATTGGGGTAAGAAATCTGAGTCAAAGAAACGGGGATGAGAGCGACCGTACCGCAGAGTAAAGGTTTATAAGAGGGATCTCATAAGGGACTTGGTGAGAGAGGAAAGATGACAGAGGAAGAAAGAGGAAGGGGTGAACAAAGAGTGTGGAAAGGGTATCAGGATTGAAAAGATGAGAGAGGAAGGATGAGGAAGGGGGAGGAAAGAGTGTGGAAAGTGTATCANTAAGTCTTAGACCGGAAAATATATACTCATACACTAAGTTGTTTAAAGTCGTATAGTTCTTCTACTGTAGTCACACATAACTTGAAGTGTGTGTAAATACAAATACTCTCCGACATTCAGGAGGAATTCTCTCCCACACATACAACGAAAAGTTCTCTCCCACATACAGAAAAAGTTCTCTTCCACTTGCAGCCTCTACCACCACCGCGTTCTCTAAGTGGAAGAGAATTTAGCTCTCTGATTGGAAGAGCGATACTGGTCTGTCAGTCGGAGAACTTTCTTCCTTGGTGTGAGAGAGCATTTACAGTGTGGTAAAAAGAACGTTTAAGTCTTAGACCGGAAAATATATACTCATACACTAAGTTGTTTAAAGTCGTATACTTCACTTACTGTAGTGACACATAACTTGAACGTGTGTGTAAATACAAAATACTCTCCGACATTTCAGGAGGAATTCTCTCCCACACATACAACGAAAAGTTCTCTCCCACATACATGTACAGAAAAAGTTCTCTTCCACTTGCAGCCTCTACCACCACCGCGTTCTCTAAGTGGAAAAGAATTTTGCTCTCTGAGTGGAAGAGCGATATCGGTCTGTCAGTCGGAGAACTTTCTTACTTGGTGTGAGAGAGCATTTACAGTGTGGTAAAAAGAACGTTTAAGTCTTAGACCGGAAAATATATACTCATACACTAAATTCTCTTCCACTTAGAGAACGCGGTGGTGGTAGAGGCTGCAAGTGGAAGAGAACTTTTTCTGTATGTGGGAGAGAACTTTTTGCTGTATGTGGGAGAGAGTTCCTCTTGAATGTCGGAGAGAAATTAGTATTTTATAGATACTTTCAAGGTATGTGACCACGGTAAGCCTGGTATACAACTTTGTAGAACTTGGTGTACGAGTATGCATTTTACTGTCTAAGACATTTTTCCATCATACCGTAAAAGTAAAAATGGGTCTGTGGCATTCATTTATGTGTTGAACTCCTCCAGTGGTCGGTTTCTTAGAAACCAGCTGGGAGCGTACAAGGCACGAACAGATACCGGACTCAGCGGGGAACTTCCTCCATATGTCGGCAGCAGATAATTGGTTCCCGCTGTCGTAGATTCTTAATTAGTAGCGCATGTCATTCTGCACTCGGACGCACGCCGGTCAAGCTAGGCCGTCCATTCTTTTTTTCTAATGTGTGTCAATAAACTCCCAGTGTTTGAGGCCCAAAACCTGTCTTTGTAACTTCTCTACTCATAGCCTAGCCATTACGTAATGCATTAGGATTCAAAGTTCTCTCACACCAAGGAAGAAGGTTGTCCGACTCACAGACCGATTTCGCTCTCCCACTCAGACAACAGAATTCTCTTCCACTTAGAGAACGCGGTGGTGGTAGAGGCTGCAAGTGGAAGAGAACTTTTTCTGTATGTGGGAGAGAACTTTTCGTTGTATGTGTGGGAGAGAATTCCTCCTGAATGTCGGAGAGTATTTTGTATTTACACACACTTTCAAGTTATGTGTGACTACAGTAAGTGAAGTATACGACTTTAAACAACTTAGTGTATGAGTATATATTTTCCGGTCTAAGACTTAAACGTTCTTTTTACCACACTTTAAATGCTCTCTCACACCAAGTAAGAAAGTTCTCCGACTGACAGACCGATATCGCTCTTCCACTCAGAGAGCAAAATTCTCTTCCACTTAGAGAACGCGGTGGTGGTAGAGGCTGCAAGTGGAAGAGAACTTTTTCTGTATGTGGGAGAGAACTTTTCGTTGTATGTGTGGGAGAGAATTCCTCCTGAATGTCGGAGAGTATTTTGTATTTACACACACTGTCAAGTTATGTGTGACTACAGTAAGTGAAGTATACGACTTTAAACAACTTAGTGTATGAGTATATATTTTCCGGTCTAAGACTTAAACGTTCTTTTTACCACACTGTAAATGCTCTCTCACACCAAGGAAGAAAGTTCTCCGACTGACAGACCAGTATCGCTCTTCCACTCAGAGAGCAAAATTCTCTTCCACTTAGAGAACGCGGTGGTGGTAGAGGCTGCAAGTGGAAGAGAACTTTTTCTGTATGTGGGAGAGAATTTTTCGTTGTATGTGTGGGAGAGAATTCCTCTTGAATGTCGGAGAGTATTTTGTATTTTACACACACTTTCAAGTTATGTGTGACTACAGTAAGTAAAGTATACAACTTTGAACAATTTAGTGTATGAGCATATATTCTACGGTCTAAGACATCTAAGACTTTTTTCATTATGCAGAAAAAGCTCTCTTACACCAAGAAAGTAAGTTCTCCGACTCACAGACCAGTATCGTTCTGTCACTCAGAGGACAAAATACTCTCCCACTTAGAGAATGAGTCGGTGGTAGCGCCCCGAAGTGGAAGAGAACTTTTTCTGTATGTGGGAGAGAACTTTTCCGTATATGTGGGAGAGATTTTTTTTCAATGTCGAAGAGACGATCACTCTCTCACTCACAAGAGTGGAAGAGAACTTTTTGCTGTATGTGTGAGAGAACTTTTCGCCGTATATGTGGGAGAGAATTTTTTTCAACGTCGAAGAGACGATCACTCTCTCACTCACAAGAGAAAAGCGGAATGTGTCGCTGATAGAGACTGGAAGTGGGAGAGAATGTCGAGTTTTGTACGTATGTGGAGGAGAGTTTTTACATGTGTGTCGGAGAGAATGACTCTGTCTGTAAGAGACAACCTTTCTATCCTGCATGCAAAGTGTGCCTGCATGTCAAACAACTTTCTCTCACTGACAGTCACTCTTGCCAAGTCAAATTTCGCTCGTAGGAACACTGGGAGAGTCATGGGAATCTTGTGTCTGTTTGATATACACAGACTGTACAGGGAATTTTGTTTGAGTGTCAGAGATAAACATCTCACTTATAGACAATCTATAAGTGTCTCTCTCTCTTTATATATGATATGTATATATATACATACATATATCTATCGACGTACTATGGAATTAGAAATTGCAGCGGCCGCGGTGGTACGCCAGCTGGTCTCTGATATTAACGTAACGCACATAACTAGGTCGTTCGGCGATACAGCTAGCGGAGAATATTGTTTTTTTCCTCAGCATAGACCACACTGTACGGTAATGATGCTCCCGTTATTGTATGAGAATGACTTTCAACTCTTGTGTCGAGAGATGTAGAGAAAAACCTGTGTGTGTTCGACCCTTGTCAATACTTAAAGTGGAAAAGAAAACAACTGTGTCTGAGAGACCCTTTCCAACACTTGACAAAAAAAGCCCTGTGTGTGGGAGACCCTATTCAACACTTGTGTGGGAGAGACAGAAAGCTGTGTGTGTGGGGGAGAGAGAAAACTGCTGTATGTGAGAGACCGTTTTCCCTCACTTGTGTGGGAGAGAGAAAAATTCTGTATGAGTGAGACCCTAATCCTTACTTGAGTGGGAGAGAATATTTGTTCTCTATATGTGTATAATTTTGCAACACTTGGCCCTCGATAGCCCTCACCATGTGGCCTACCTCATTATGTGACATCATCACCAAACCAAATAGATCTAACCGTTCCCAGATTACTTGTTAGGAAAGCGAGTGTGGGAGCCCCGGCATACAAGTAGGGTGGTACCCAGGCTAAATCACAGATGCCATCCGAATTAAATTTTAAAATTGTTAAAATGTAAAATGGTTAAAATTGTTAAAAATGTTAAAATTGTTAAAAATGTTAAAAATGTTAAAATTGTTAAAAATGTTAAAATTGTTAAAAATGTTAAATTTGTTTAAAATGTTAAATTGTTAGAAATGTTAAAAATGTTAAAATTGTTAAAAATGTTAAAATTGTTAAAAAAATATCAGCTATACCGGGGTTCGAACTTGCAAAGCCTGGAATTGCCGCCCTGCGCGTTACCAACCGAGCTAATTAAGTGTGATTTCATTACGCACTGCCTTGTATGGCATATAAAGTACTTCTGAAACAAAATGGCGGTATCGATCGCTTTAAGTAAGGCACCAAGACTTTCAACTAACTACGAGATTTCCTTCTTTATCAGGTTTGCTTTCAAACCACCTTGATGTAACGTAACTATCAACCCGGCTAGCAGAAGCCGCCGGCTCCTTTCATATTACAGCCCCGCCCTGTCCAATCTTTGAAAACCCTCATGCAAGCCCTCGACTCTCACTTCAGGAAAATTTGCCACGAAGCCGTCTTGCGATGTTCTCAGCAACAACAAACGAACGACTGAACTGTACACTCTTCAATGTTGGTAATTCTTCGGAAATCGATGACAGAACATAGATAATACTAGTTGTAGATTATAGTCGGTAAAGATTGTGGAAAATTGTTGATACCGTGGCGCGCGCTCGCCGACGATACACATTACGTGTTTAACCGCGTAACTATTTGTCATGCTCGGCTATAGGGCCGGAAGGTATGACGTCATCACCCACAATGCAATACCAGCATGACGTCATTCTTCCGGGTCAGGCCCGGTTCCCCGTCCACGTCTGGCCTACGCTCTTCAAGCCCCCCACCCAGCAAAACCCGTTGAGGCGAGGCACCCCGGATTCAGGCGGGACTGTTCGTGCGGGGAGACCGTGGTTACCGCGGCGTTGAGCCGGTAGATCGCCGTGCTGTGGCAGAGCAGGTTTGGGTGCCGTAGGGGAGCTACCGGCGAAGTTTAGACACAGTCTTTGTTGGCTGTGTTTTGTTTTATAACTTGTTCGGCTAATATTGTCCTTGGATGTATGTTTCAAAGGAGCAGGAAGGAAGGATGCCTACGAGACGAGTCTGGCCATGGAGAGGTTTGTTTCTTTGCAGGATAGAATCCGTTGCCATCCTTCGCAGGGGGAAGCTTGAAACGTTTTCTATCAGCGGGGACGGAACATTTAGACCAGGAACTAATCCAGGGTTATGTAATTTTTAGTTTTGCCTTCGATTCAGCAGTTTTCAGGTACGGTCGAGGCGACCAGCCCAGAGATGCAAGATGGCTGCCCCACTCGTCCTCTGGAAAGAGGGATCGCAATCCGTTGCAATCCTCGCCGTGGGCAATTCAGGGACGCCCAATTCTAGCAGGACCAGGCGGCGGTTGCAGGACTGTAATATATTTGACGGTCCTTTTTTGATTTCCGTTCAGATTTCTTGTAAATTATTCCGTTGGCGTTCTCAGACGTTTGTAGTCTCATCGACCCTGTTTGTTTGTTTGTTTAGGGTCCCCCAGTGGCAGACCTCGTCCGAGTGTTCCGAGCTCGGGCTAGTTTTCTGTGGTCGTGTTTCTTTGTTTTCTTTTTTTACAGTGGTTTGCTGCTCTGGGTTGATGGAATTATCAATCCGGTGGACCACTAAGCCAGGTGCCACGTGTCCGCTCATACCTCTCACAGCACATTTTGCGTGTGTGTAATGCTAATGTGATGTTGTGTCATGTTAATTTTTGGTGCGGTGCGCAAGAACACTGGTATGTGTTAGCTGTGTGAGGTTTGAGTGGCCTGCGTTCGCTCATGCTAGCGTGGTAAATCCCACTATTGAGGTTCCAGGCAGGGGGGGGAGAAAAGAGTGACTGATTGCGTGGCTGGTGTTGTGGTCTTGTCATGTAGAGGGGGTTTTAGTGTGTTGTGCATGGGTTCCTGCACTTCACCTGGAAGTTTGTGTTGATATGGTGGTATGCACTATGTATTCTTATTTTGCAACATGTTTGGGCCAGCTGCAGGTTTCGCTTTGTTTCTACATCAGCAGCAAGGGCACAGTGGGCTACCGATGCAGCTCGCCGAGAAAACAGCAGCCGAATGAGCGGTGCCCCGATTCCAGTGACCACCGACTAGAAGCTCGCTGCAACTTAAGGATGCAAGCACGCTGTATTACGCTGTGTTGCGCTGTGTTGTCGGCACGCGGGGGCTGAGATGCCGCGTGCCGGTGACACAGAAGGCTGTAAGGCGGCGGGTGAGAAGCCGCGTGCTAGCAACACAGAAGGCTGTAAGGCGGCCGGCGAGGGCCCGCGTGCCAGTAACACAGAAGGCTATAAGGCGGCTGGAGGCCGCGTGCCGGTAACAGAAGGCTATAAGTGCCGGTGACTCAGAAGGCTGTACGGCGGCAGGCTAGAGGCCGCGTGCCAGGAGCACAGAAGGCTGTAAGGCGGCCGGCGAGGTCCCGTGGGCCAGTAACGCAGAATGCTGTAAGGCGGCTGGAGGCCGCGTGCCGGTAACAGAGAAGGCTGTGAGGCGGATGACAAGAGGCCGCGTGCCAGTTAAAAAGAAAACATAAGAGAGAGAGGAAAGTGGGCTGGAGGAACTGTAAGGCGGCGGTGTGGCCGCGGCCCAGTATCGAGAAGGTCGTAAGGTCTATAGTGCGGCGGGAGGCCACGTGCCAGTAATTCAGAAGGCCGAGGAAACCGGTAGGCGGCAAGGCCGCATGCGAGAGGCCGCATGTAAGCCGCGTAGAGGGCTGAAAGTACTGTAAGACGTTGTGGTTGCGGGAGACAGTGTTCAAGTTCAAGGTCAATAATCTGCAAATTCCCTGGACGGGACACCACGCAGATGGGGAGAGGCGCCGCGTCTGGACTACGGTCGGGATGACAGCCTGCTCTTGAAGGAGTCCAGTGAGGGGCTGTCCACTATACATGCCGAAAGGCTGTTCCACTCAGGGATTGTTCTGGCGTAGTATGCATATGTTGCAGGGTCACATGACGGTCGAAGTGTCTTGTATTTGTGTGAGTGGTTGGCACGGGTACGAGTAGACGCTGGGATCAGACGAGTGGGTGGAATGGCTACCAGTCCGTTAGTGATTTTGTACATCATGATCAGACGGAAATCCCGACGGCGCACTGGAGGTGACGGCCATCTCAGGTCTTGTAGGAGGGCTGTAGCACTGACGTCAGACCGTCTGTGATTACTGGTCACGAAGCGAGCAGCTCGTCTGTTGACCATTTCAAGAGTGTCAATGTCTTTCCTCCGGTAGGGGTCCCGGATAGCTGAACCATACTCGATGGTAGAGCGGACGAGACTAAAGTGAGCCGTCTCTCGCACTTTCCGGGGACAGAAGCGTAGGTTACGACTAAGGAAATGGAGCCTGTGGTTGGCTCGTTTCGCTACAGTGTTAAGGTCTCGGACCGGAGTTTTTTTCACGATTTTGGATCCGGCGGACACCCTCAGACCGAAGGGCTATAACTCCGCCAAAAAAAGTACGCCGGGAAATCTCATTACATCAGTCAACGGAGGTTTCCAACCGGCTTCCGATACAATTTTGGTTATTGTCCGTCGACTCTATAATTTGGGTAGAAACTGTAGTTAAACGTAAATTTTGGATACGAAAAATGTAGTTTTTTTGCAGTTTTTTCAACGGACCTGCTTGGAAAAAACGAATTTTCCCAGGCTAACGGCTTATATGCTGAAATAGCTTACTACTTCCTGTTTCTGAAAAACAGAAAAAAATATAGGTTGTTGCGATAAGTTTTTCGCAAAATCCGGTGACGCGAACCCCTAGAAATTCCACATAGAACGCAGCTATTTGGGTCATCATGATCAGGCGACAAACCGCATCACCCTTGCTCGCGGACTAATACCAAAAACGCTTCGCTGGCCGTCCAACTTCACCGCGCCGAAAAACACTACAATCCCAAGGCTTTTTGATCAATTCAAAACCTAGTTGAAAATCTACAGCGATCGCCGAGCTATGGGGAGCCAAACCTAGCGTGACAACCTCGCAGATCCGGCGATTTACTGCGCACTATTTGGAACCCTGGTCAGAATTAAACTCCGACCCGGAACCTTAATATGTGCTGACCATTTCAGATCTTGACTGATGGTAAGTCCCAGGTACTTGGCTTGTTCTCTCTGGTGGATGAACTCGCCACACATCTCGTACATCCTAGTGAGGGGGTTCCTGTTCCGTGTAATGGACATGGTGTTACACTTCTGTGGGTTGAACTTCATGCCCCAAGTGGTTGCCCAATCTTGTGATGCTATGAGGTCTCTCTGTAGGATGACTTGATCATCCTGTCCGCGAATCTCTCGATACACAAGACAGTCGTCTGCAAAGAGTCTAACGGTAGTTCCTGGTGTCAAACGGGACAGTAAGTCATTTATATATATCAAGAACAAAAGTGGTCCGAGTACTGTTTCTTGTGGAACCCCAGAGGCAACGCGTGTTGCTGGTGAGTGTTCACCGTCCACTACAGCCCACATGGACCTGTCTTGGAGGAATGATCTAATCCATTGGTGGATGGGACCTCTGATGCCGTAATGTGCAAGTTTACAAAGGAGTCCCTCGTGTGGCACCGTATTAAAGGCACGGCTAAATCCAGGATCCCCATGTCTACTTGGGTCTTCCTGTCGTATGCTGACACCAGATCGTCGATGGTTACTAAGAAGCAACTGGGTCTCACCTAAATGGGCTTTGCGGAAGCCATGTTGGAAGACCGTGAGAAGATTGCATGTCTCAAGGTGCCCCAGAATGTGTGCATAAGGCATGTTCCATGAGTTTGGAAATGACACAAGTCAATGAAACGGGCCTGTAATTCTCCGGGCCATGCACTCCACCCTTCTCAAACACGGGGGTTACCATGGGGGAACAAAGCTGGAGTCCTCTGAAGTGAAGATGGACTTGAATTCTTGTAACAAGATGTAAGCTTTGTCCTTAGCCCCTGAGAACAGATTTCCATTGTGCTTGAGGGGTGGGACTCCAATGAAGTCCTGTCGTTGAGCCTTAATGAACTTCTAGAACGGCTTCTGGGTCCCTTCTTCTAAACCCTCTTTGATGGAACTGTTTATGTACTGGCGCCTGGCACGCTTAAGGTCTCGTGCAGTCTCCTTTCTTCACCTGGCGAAAGCGTTCCTGATGTACTGGGTTTCTAGACTTGTTCGCTTTCTTGTACAGTCTGTGCTTTCTTCTTGTCTGGCGTTTCAGATCGAAGCTCATCCAAGGAAGGGGCTGACGTTGGGATGTGAACTTGGACGGTACATGTAAGGAAATAAGGTCATGGATTTCAGTCTTTACAGCCGTCCAATTCTTTTCGACAATGTGCTGATTAATCTTGGTGACAAATTCCTGGGTGAAAGCACCAACCGGCTTCCTATTCTCTCCCCAGATAGCTTTTGAGAAGATGTAGATCTTTCGTGGAGCCTTCTGTGAATATGCTGGTACAATGTCACAGTCTGCCATAATCATGTCGTGGTAATGGGCAATACCAGGCAGGTTTGTCGGTGTCTTAACAAGGCTGGGCTTAGATGTAACAAACAGGTCCAGTATGCGGCCAAATCTCGTTGGCTCGCGCTGCATCTGGGAAACACGGTTGTTATTAAAAATAGTAATTACTCCGTGAAGGAGGTCAGGGCCTCCGGACGGAGTGTTGTGAAGAGCTGTTTTTCGTGTTTGCAGTCAAAACACTGGGTTCTCTTTGTGTAATCGGCACGCAATTTTATACGCCGTCTGCGGGCATGCCCGTGTTGATGCACGAATGTGTATTTTTGCCGTTGCTGCTTTCGCGGTCAATGTAATATTGCAGATGCACCCCTACAATTATGAGGCAAATTGGAATGGTCCAGAAAAACCCATGGTTTGGAATAGCGGTTGGGGGTGGAACTTCAGGCAGATAGGGTGAGGGCCAGATGTTTTCCCCGTGCTTAAGAGATGCTTAAGGTTTTTGGAAGATGTCCGCAGCCAAAACGCACTCTTCCGTACGTCGCATTTCTGTGTAATTGGGCATGTGGTGTACCATTATGTCCGTGATGATGCACGTCTTTTTATTTTCACCGTAGCAGTTTTGATATTGAAGTAAATGCATACATTAGGAACATCCCTACTTTTACAATCCTGTGGAATAGGCCGTAGGTTTAGGCAGTTGTCTGGTAGCAGAGGTTTTCTAAGCAGATATTAGGTGGCTGTTGTGCATAATGGTGGCGAGTATCTTTTGGGATTGTGGTTTGCACCTACTGCGATACCTTGTCAATTGAATAATATGTAGTAAATGAAAGGTATTGTCACGAAAGCAGACTTTGTTCATCTATTTAGATTGTCGTGTTGTTGATTTTATGTAGCTTGTGTTTAGACTAGTTAGTATGCAACTGTTTCCCCAATGGGGTGTCAAACCTCTGGGCAGGTGGCCACCAGGAGCGTATCTGCCCGGGTATCTGGCCGGCGGTAGTAACACTCGCGGTGCTGGCCGCAACTGTTGCTGGATTTTGGCCTGGTTAGTCGCGCTTAATATGTAACAGGAACGGTAAGACGGTGGGGTTGTCTTTGTTACTAGTGACACGACCATCCGTGCCATCTGTAGGTTACTAGTGACACGACCGTCATCGATCTTTATGCGAATGCAATGATTGTGCGTGTGTAATTAAAATGAAATTCGAACTTGAAGCACAGTATCTTTACACGCCCTGGGAGCAGTAATGGATTGAGGTCTTGTTATGTTGTATGGTTGTGACGCGCCCTCATTCAATTAACCGTTGCCTAATGTCTGCACAGTAGGTCTGGCGTTGACGCTTGGGATTGTTTTTGTTGCAATATATAAAACTTCACGAAGGATTGTCGCCTGTGGCTTCTTGTTAAGCGTTCAGAGGACACTCGCTTCCTGGAGTTTGTGGGTATAGACTCTGTTTCGCAGTCTATATCTCCTAGATTAGAGTCTCCTCCAAGGATGATAGTGCTCCCGGGGTTGTTCTTGGTGAGACTTCTGATGTGTGTCAAGGATTTCTCAAGTTCTTCCAGCTGTTCACTGTGTTTACCACTGGGTGATCTGTAATAACTACCCAGGTAAAGTGAATTCTGATTTCTAAGGGAGACTTTGATCCATGCGATTTATGTGTTCTCTTCACTGGGTGAGATGACCTCTGTTGCTGTATAACAACCCTCACTGCGATCAGCACACCGCCTGCGCCACTAGCTCGGTCTCGCCTAACAGGAGTTGAGTAGCCAGGTGGCATGAATTCGGCACTGAAGTGATGTTGACCCAGCTTGGTCTCACACATCGGAGTGGCATCTGGTTTAGTGTAAGATACAAGGTTGGCAAACGGTGCCACCTTGCTGCTGATCCCGTCTGCGTTGATTACTAAAGTTCTCCAGTTCTGTGATTTAGCAGGGAGAAAGCCTGCTGTTACGCTGTCACTAGAACTGTCAGTGGAGTGACCTGTTCCAAGTGTAGCCATGTTGTTCGAGGGAGATGACAGTGGCCCAGCAGTTGGTAAGGTGCTTCCAGTGATGGAATATTCTACAGTGGGACTACTATGCTGACTGGGGCGAAAAGATGACGGCGAAGGAACTGAAGAAAGAGATTCACTTCTCTCGTGCAGTGTGTAGCTGTTCAAGTCCAATTCGAACGAGTGAAAGGTTGTACTATCACTATTGGACGAGTTGCAGTAAAAACAGGTCCAACGGACATTGTGTATGTCAGTAAACTCCCCACTAGACATATCATAGCAAGATCCATGGTACCATAAGTCACGATTGTTACAGCACAAAGCTAAGTCGCTCCAGTCTACTTTAAGGTCACAGTATCCACATACATGTAGGTCATTGTCTCGTTGTTTACCCCCCAGCTTGGTTGGCACGTGAAGTTTACATGGGCCCGGGTTCGGTTCTACGTCACCACACAACAGAAGCACGTATACAGCAAGGTTCTTTGTAGTAGCGGCATTTGGAGTACGAACGCGAAAAAGGGATGCATGTAGTGACAGGTTTAGATCGTAGCCTCTGGTGTACGAGCACAGTCCAAATACTTTGCTACCGGAGGGGTCTAAAGTAGGCATGCCAAAACTACACCACAAGTGTAAATCACTGTTTGGCACCATGGTACTACTATTGTTGTTGTCCAAGAAACGTGCAGTAATTGACAGCAGTATAAATGTAAAGAGAATCAGTCTACTTCCTGACGGTGAAGCCATTCTGCTGTTGTTGTCGGTTCAAGACGATACGCAAGTAGAAATTCAAGAGGGCGTCGCTTCGGCTCTCTTGACGCCGGGACAGCTTAGATTTTCAAGATGGAATATTGGCTCCGTAAGCGCTTGTATGGCTGCTTCGGGGGTTTCAGAAGTACCTTGGACTGCTACCGCTTCTATGTTTCTTCTTCAGGGCAGTTTCTTACTCACAATTTGCCAAATCTGGACGATAATCCGGACCAAGTACGGGAGCAAATCAAAACATGACCGTCTCTAGCGCACTCTCCCTAGTGTGCCAGTAATAATGAGAGTGGGGATGAGCCGTGCATCGGCAAGACGTTAGGAGGGCACGGGCGAAACCTTTGAGACGGTATGATCGGGTATGGTTGTAAGTGGTGGTAAGAAAACTGCTGGAAGGTTTGGTTCGAGGACATCGGGTGTGTAGTTTAGAGGGAGTCTACCTGTTGGCGCTGGAGACAGCCTGGAAAGTCTTCTGTATCTGTATCGGTATAGCCGCCCTTCGGCGTAACACACCAGCTTCGCAGGCACGCGGCGCGGCGGCAGCTAGCTATATCAAACCGAACGGCTTAGAAGAAGTGTCCCGGCAGATTTGGGTTAAAGTCGAAATAGGCCGGAGTAGGGGCAAAGATCCGCGACTTGGAGCCATTCAAGATTTTCCCTTGGGTGGATTTTATGCTAGAGTGATAGTTGGAAGCCGGAGTAAGATCACAATGGGGTAAGATGATTCAATGTGATGTTAGGAGACAAGGCTGGATGCCGGAGTTTCAAGGAAGTATGAGATTGGGGTAAGAAATCTGAGACAAAGAAAGGGGGATGAGAGCGATCGTACCGCAGAGTGAAGGTTATGAGAGGGATCTCATAAGGGACTTGGTGAGAGAGGAAAGATGAGAGAGGAAGAATGAGAAAGGGGTGAGCAAAGAGTGTGCACGGAAAGGGTATCAGGATTGGAAAGATGAGAGAGGAAGAATGAGGAAGGGGTGAGGAAAGAGTGTGGAACGTGTATCAGGATTGGGAAGACTGGTAGCAGAAGAAGAAAGGGATCAACAGCCAGAGAAGGGTGAAGGTGGAAGACGACTATTTCCGCATAACTTCATACCGGAGGTCCATGGCCGAGCATGATAAAAATGATACTATCAAACTCGCCAACGTTCCGATTTTCATATCCCCCTAGTAAAAACTTCTTTTGCCCAAATGTCGGTTAGATACAAAGTTGTCACCTTATGGAATGAACTAACTCCAGCCCAAAAGAACCCTTCCTTGTCTTTTCTCTCATTTAAACAAGCTCGGAAAAACCAGCTGATAATATAAACGAACCTAACCCCCTGTAGTAGTTTCATTTAGTGTTTTTCTCTTATTTTAACTCATACTAATTATTATCATTATCATTATTGAAGAAATCGGCAGTCACAGACCATGTTGCCAGACACAATTTTGTGATAGACTGGGAGGGAGCCAGGGTCATAGATAGGGAGGACAACAGGGGAATCCGGTGGATTAAACAAGCAGTCTGGATAAGGAAATCAGCCCCAGTGATGAACCGAGACGAGGGGGGATACAAGCTCAGCCACGTTTGGGATTGCATTCTCGCCGAAAAAGCGCCACCTACTTTGGCGATAAATAGCGCGCGCTAGCGGCGAGTTGCAGAACTCCAGTCAGAACCTCTGAGGAAGGTGTTTGATAGACATCGAAACGTAAGCAGGTGAGAACCATACTGTTTGGGTAAGAAAAAAATTCTATACCCCATCTTCAATTTTGTATAGTTTAGAAGAGGAGGGTCTTGTATAAGCATTCCATGCTTCTCCCCTCCTCCTGCACCTGTTTTTATCCTTGTTTTGTATTATTACTGTCTGTTTTGTTTAATGTGCAAACTAGTAAAAAAAAATCAAATTTTTATTGCTGTGGCCTAACAAGACTCTTTGTATATCAAAATAATTGCAAGATTATCTAAAAGTTCTCTAGTAGAAATCAGTCATCATGAACAGAACTAAATCAAGTTTAAGCCAGCTCTCCTGGAAGAATGCCTATCGAGTGTGGTTTTTGGCAGCTCTCATCCCCTCTCTTGGAAGAAAAGCTGTCAGCCATGGGTGGTCAGCTAAAGGAGAGTTGTTCCACGATGAACCTCAACATACCACAGTTTTAGCCAGCTGCCAGGATGTTTGTTAGTGCTGCTAATGTGTTTATTAAACAAGTCTTCTCTCACTGTTATCAAACGCCAAATGTTGAAATGGTAAGAAAATACCAAATGTCCAATGCACGTACCACAGACAACGCCGACGTCTTCCCAATGATACTTGCTGCAGTCATAAACCCTCCATCCCTTGTGCGAGCAGTTAAACAGGCTACTCTCTGTCCCATCACACTGTAGGTCCTCCATGTAGATCGGTCCCGTTCCTACAGTTTCAAAAAGTTAACAGATCAGATGTAGTCATTACAATAATTTTCCAATTTTGTAGATTAATTAATACATGTTGAAGGTATTACCTACGTTAAGCGAGGGTCACTATCCGCCGTACGCGCAACTACATGCTGTCTACGTGAAAAACGGAGCAAAAACATGGGCAAATTTTATGGATCTGTAAGTGGTGAGTACCGCCTCCGTACGGAATCCTACGGATTTGCTGCATGCAGACACTATTCAGAGCGGGGGGGGGGCTTTTGAGGCCCGCGCCCAATTTCATCTCAGATAACGCCTGAACGGCTTGTGCTAGAACTATCAAATTTGGTGACTTTTCCTAAAAAAAACATCTGAGAACAATTTCATATTAATTAGTTGAGTTCCTGATTTTTTGCGTTGCCATGGCAACGGGGTTCTGACAGGCAGTTTTGGGAAAATTCAGTAATTTTGGTTCAAACATAAAACATTTCTATGTTTTATTTTTAATGTAACTCCCTTTTTAACATTAATAACATCTTATATAATTATATATAATTTCTATCATTAAATATTTATAATTATGCTAATTTGATGACGTCATCGGACAAAATCCAAAATGGCGGACCATATGATTAGCCGTTGTGTAACCATGTTTTTTTCACTAATTTTTCGTATTAATTCCGTGGGGTTTTTTTAAATAAAACGTTTATATGAGCATCTTTAGCGCATTTGCGTTGCATTTTAAAGCAAAATCTTGAAAAAAATGCAATTTTCAAAATTCAAGATTTTCGACCCAAGATGGCCGACAGCTTAATTATGCAGTCATTTTATGACGTCATTTTGACGTCAGTGTTGTTGCCAAGGGCAACATAAGTATTAGCAGACATTAATATTCCATCATAGACACTTTTTCTGCAAGTTTGGTTGTATTCCATTAAGTTTTACGGAAAAAAACAATTTTTGACGGTTTTACCCCCAAAAATCATATAAATGACGTCATAATGACGTCAAATGACGTCATAAGTACGCAAAAATTGCTATTATGAATTAATTAAGTTAATTACTACACCATTCTCTGAAAATTTGGTGGCCCTACGATAAGTGGTTGTTGTGTTACAGGGGGCGGGCCTCAAAAGCCCCCCCCCCCGTCTGAGCATGCCCAAAAAAGCCCGGTCTGAGTAGGGTTAAGTGCATGCAAAACTTTCTCTGCGTGCAGGCTGCGGAGGCCATCCACACTAGGGCATTACAACCATTCCTCAACAGAGACGGGGGTTCCACAGACTTTCTGTAACCTATGACCCACTGCTCATGAATTCATGTGTGTTATCTGTGTGACGTCACGGAAGCGGTGGATTGCTCATTCCTTAACAAAGACTGAGGTTGTACAGTCGAAAATTTGGGTGAGTCCAATTTTTTTGTTGGATATTACAGTTTAAACCTGTTTCATAATGATTTCTACCAACACAGACGAACCGATGAACCTTTAAGATATAATAACAATGCTGTGGATGTCAGGAATTGTCAGCAGTCATTGTGCATTATATATTCCCGGATGTTTGGAATCTGAGATTTCTTGTTATTAATTCCATAAGTACAATACAGTGAGAAAATAGTTTCAAATGATGTGCATTATCATCATCATAAATACTCCTATGTGTAAAGGAAAGTGGTACCTCTGCCAAAATGGGCACCAGGGCGAACTCCATATACATTCGGATAGCCCAGCATTCTGCAGACAACTTCTGCATCCTTCAAGTCGAAACCGTTGTGACAAACTGTGCCCCATCTGGGACTGTCGGCCGGCCGGACTTCCACACGCCCCTCGTTTGGACCGGAACCTCCGACAAGACGGATTCTGCTGTAATCTGAAAATGAAACAATCATCCCTATTAACGATATCATAGTAAATACATAATTATTTTTATTAGAACATTTCATTGCTGTTCATCATGTTACGATGCTAAAATGTATTCAAACATCCGTGATCAAATTTTTAGCAACCACTATCGCCTTTATGATAATGATTAATGACCAATCACTTCCATACGTTAAACCCGCGAGGGTTACTGTTACAGACACGAGACCTTATTTACTTTACAGATACGTGATGTATAAGCAAACGTAATAGAGACGGAGGACGATATAAATTGTCACGTTTGATTAACTGTTGACGTCCCATATCGTTATGTCTCGTAAGGTCCTGTCTATGTAACCGTAACTCTTGCGCATTTCCGTTAGAAAGTGATTGTTCATTAATTATCCTGATGAATAAGGTGGTCGTTAAAGATTTGGTCCTTGTGTACCATCTGTGTTGGAATCAAGATTTTCCTTAGTACTGAGTATTGCTCTTTGTCAACTACAGGAAACGCGTTGCATCAGTAGCTTCTTGAGTTTTCGTGCTAAATCACATCTTAGGCCCGATTTAGACTAGAAACGCTTAAGGGGTTTTGGCCAGGGAAACGTTTCGGAACGGTTAACCGTTCCCGGTCTAAAGAGGAAAAAACGGTTTGTTATGGGTTTTCACGGACCGTTTCCGAAAACCACCTCCATCGTGGTTTTCGACCGTTTCAGAACCCTTCAGCGGGGGGGCCCGAAACGCTTTTTGCTAGGTCTAAAGTCAAAGGGTTTCTTGAAACGGTAAACCAGGTCACGCGCGTCCATTTTCTGGTAGATTCGCGCCATATTCGATCGTGTCCATTTTCGCCATTTGATATCCTGTATTTCTCGAATTTTCGTCATCCTTTATGTCTGGGGGGATGGCAGAAGGCCAGGGGAGGGTCTGGACCCAAGAGGAGATCCGCTGCTTGATCAGCTTGTGGGATGATCAAACTATACAATCCCGCTTGGAGACCTCGCGTAATAGGGAGGGCATACAGATGCTTGTGGACGGGCTGGCGGCTGAGGGGTATTTACGCACCCCAAAGCAGGTTCGGGCAAAGTTCAAGGCCCTGAAACACAAGTATCATAAGGCCAATGAGGCAAACCGTAGAAGCGGTTTGGGGAGGTCATCATAGGTCACTGTGGGTCAGAAACATCCTGCGCCACGGGCGGCCCGAAACGCTTCCGCCTCTGTGTCTAAAGACGAACTGTTTTCTGTGGCGAAACGTTTCGTACCGTTTCGAAACGGTATACCGTTTCTAGTCTAAATCGGGCCTAAATAACCAAACGCTACCCAAAACATATTTAACACGATGGTCCGGTTGCTAGCCTTTTGTTCGCGTTGCTATGGCTGAGTGCGCCGCCCACTCACCGCGGGGTGCCTACCTCGCACCCAGTCACTATACACAAGCAAACACTGCAAATATCTCTCAAAATAACGCATAATCGGAATATCATGTCGAGAAACAACCGTAAGAATTGAAAAGAAGACAGGTTGTTTTTGTAAATAAGAGGAGCTAAAAAGGTGACAGCAAATTACAGCGTTTAAAAAGTCCTTCTTATGCTAGTGTTTAGTTCCAGCAACTTTTAGCAATTGAACTTTGAACCTTGTGACCTTTCTAGTAAGGATTTTTTTTTCTATTTTACGGGCTAAACATTAGTTGAAGTCCCAATCTATAATCTTACCAATAATTTGGTAATTAGCATGTATTTAACCTCGAGCTCTTTGGTTGTAGTCAAGAACTTGTGAAGCGTGGCTTGCGATCGTAAGGTAACGATCTTGTATAGTCCAGCAAGATTCGGGGAAAGAGGGAGGGGGTGGAAACGATCAAATACTTGCGGTGATGAAATCTTTAATAGCGATGGAAGTAACTGCCAAAGTCCTAAAATTAACAAATCAGGAATTACAGTAACCATAGAGGTAAAATTGAAGACACAGATGAAGACCGGGCCATTGTTAAAACGTGCGAAGTGAAGAACAATGGAGGCGGAGACGAGGTACGCATTTCAAAAGACAAGCTCGCGGGTAAATCTTGCTGGGCGAGGTGCGATCAAAACATTTCTTGTCCACGCCTTCAAACCTGCGAACCAATCAGCTACTGTTGTCAATGGCGAAATGAGTGATTGACATTGAATATTTATGAGCAACGTGTTAGGAAAAATGGGACCAGATTTGACCATCGTGTAACGTCTTTCTTCTTCCTTTTGCGGTAATGCTTAACTGCCGTCCTTTGGTGGCCAATACAAAACGTGGATTCTTTAGGCCTCCGCCGGGTATTTTTTTAGTTTATTATTTTTTTATTGTTAAAATCAAAGACAAGTCACATGGTAGCCAACAGGCTGAATTGACAGACTCGTGTACAAATTGGCAGATCAATATTAATTCGCTTAAAATATCTAAAATCGTTAAAACGGCAGAACAATATTAATAAAAGCAATATTTAGTATGAGGAACATTGCTGGGTGTCGCCCCCAGAAGCACTGAACTACAAAAAAGTCAATCCGCGTGTGCATAAAACTCTGGCATAGACATATAAAGTGCACGCTTCTGCATAGTCAGTGTAGTCGGTTCCCAGAATTATTCGGACTGCCCTTCGCTGGACTCTCTCGAGTTTCTGACTCAGGGCGCTTGTCAGGCCAGCATGCCAGACTGGGGCAGCATACTCTGTGATAGGGCGAACATAGCACGTGTAAACAGTTACAAGGTCCTCCTTTGGAACATGGAAGTGTTTTAGTCTCCTCAGCAGGTATAACCGTTGACTTGCTCTGCTGCATACGTGCTCGACGTGGGCGTCTCATTTGAGGTCTGCCTGAAGGATGACACCCAGGACTCTCATTACTTCCACTTGTTTGAGTTCAATGTTGTTGAGTTGGAGAGAAGGGAGAGGACGGGAAACTTTACTGAACTGTACATGTAAAACTTTACATTTCCCGGGGTGCAAGACCATACTTTGATCGTGGGACCATTTATCAAGATCAGTCAGGTCCTGTTGTAAGGATGACGTTGGTGTTGAACGATGACGTATGTCCAGCAGATTTAGGTCGTCCACAAATTTCCATCTCTTGGATGATGCTTGCCGTGATGCGCTGTTTATATACGCGATAAAGATCAGGGGCCCGAGAATGGTTCCCTGTGGAAGACCACAGGTTACCGTAGAGCGCCCCGTGATATCGCACGACCTGTGTTCTATTCGTCAGAAAGTCCGATATCCACCTGACGAGCGATGGGCGGAGACCTAACTCGATCAGACGGTATATGGCGATGTTATGGCTGACCCGATCGAATGCCTTGCTAAAGTCCGTGGATACAAGTGAGCATAAAGTTCCTGGCTGATCTTTGGCCTTGAATATATATAGTTCATGTGTTAAATCCAACAGACAGTGGGTCGTCGATCTGCCTTTAAGGCATCCGGATTGTTGGGGGTCTACTTCAGGTGCGATGTCTGACACGGCCCACTCGGCTACAAAACTCTCAGCAACTTTGCCTAGAATGGAGATCAAAGATATCGGACGAAGCTCGGTGAACGAAGGGGGTCTGGATTTCGGTATGGGGACCACAATGGCGCTCGGTGACCATTCCACCGGTGTTGTGCCTTGTACAAGGGACGAGTTTAGTCGGTTTGGCCGGAATCCCGTCTGGTCCCGGGGCTTTTTTAGTCTTCACTTTCTGCAGTTTTTGATAGACTTCCCATGGTTTAACGTTCGGTGCTGGGTGTGCAGGTAAGTATGCTGGCAGTAGAGATGTGTCAAGTGGTGAGAGAGACTGGATGACGGCACATAGTGTTTTGGTTATTTCATCGGCGGTGGCACGGTAGTCGCTCGGGCTCAAACCTTCAATGTTCAGGCGGTTCTGACACGCTTAGACGATTACAATCGCTAAGCAGGGCCGCTGCTTAGTCGAGTCTGTCGACTAAGCACCGTAGGCTCATGGTCCAGCCTACGCGCTTAGCGACAAAATCACATCATTAAGCTAAGCGGATCTAGAGCGGCAGGAGCCGCGAAGCCTCACGGGATCGGGGTCCGGGTCACCGCAGCGGCCAGGTCACGGCCCGGCATACAGCCGACCGTTCTGTACACAGTACGTCTGGAAACTTCGCTACGCCACGCATATATACATTCTACGTCAACTATTTTACAGGTAAGTGTTGCTCCAGGTTATGATTTCAACTTGGGCTGACATGGGATTCGGAAAAAGCTCAAACAGTAACTAAACTTGGCTGTTAAAAATGATATATAATAAATGGGGAGGGGGCAAAAGTCAGGTTTGAATGAGGGTACGGCTTTGCGAAAATCTGAACTAGGAACTAACGTAAGGGAGGGTTT
>NW_017804064.1:53136-58390 GCF_001625305.1 Branchiostoma belcheri
AGAAGTTTGTCAAGTTCCTCCCTAATGAGCGCCTTGCGTTCAGGTGACTCGCGTCTTGGTCCCTGCCGAATGGGGGCTGCGTCCCCCGTGTCAATCACGTGTGACAGTCTGTTAGTCACGCCTACGTCTGTAGGGCTGCGGGAGACTACATCTTCATATTTGACAAGGAGGTCTAACAATTTCTCTTTGTCTTCAGCACTGTCAATGTGTGACAAATCAAACAACGATTCCATTTCGTCCCTTGTGGAAGCGGGTTCCCCCCCTTTTCTGTTAGGCTGGGGTGGGGGCGTCGAGGGGACATTTTCCTTGCTGAGAGAAATATTAGAAATGACGTTACCCATATTTTCCCTCTGTTTGCCAGCGGATGCAGGGCACTCATTGAAAGGGTGAAGGAGGCCGATTACCACCCCCTTGGGGATGAGCACTGGTTCTGGGTTTTCGTTCACTAGCAACGTGTGCGCCTTTCCGTTTCTCACTTCGTCTGCTACTAACTCACCCTTCAATCCAAATCGATTTAAAGATGTGACAGGCTCTATAATGCCAACTCTAGCTACCTCACCCTTTCTAGTGAGGACCTTTCCTTGTGCTAGAACCGAGGTTCGGCCGTCCACGACTGCGGGGCGATTGGTGACTATTCTCCGAATAAAATGGCTACCTTGTCTCATCAGGGGTACAGTCACTTCGGTGGACGCCTGCCTAATGGTCAATGTTTTCGCCTGAAAACTCATATCACAGTTATAGTGTGCCAAGAAATCGGTTCCGACAATACAGGAAGTGCTGGAGTTCTCCCCTACAACAAACTGGGTTGGAAAGTTTTGTCCGCCTATCTGTAAAGGCAGGGTAATCATGCCAATTATGTCTAGCTCTGTCCCAGAGACGGCCTTTATCGGTTCCCCCAGGTATGGTGGGAGACTGGGCAACTTTCCACCATAGATCTCCCCAAGTTTTGGTCTTGGAGATTAGGGACACATCTGCCCCCGAATCAACCAAGACCTCACACACAGTGTCGTGGATAGTCGCTCTCATTACAAAACTACCCAACGACCCCCATGCATTTACTTTGGGGCTACTTATGGAGGTGGTGCTGCTACCGGGTCTTTTGGTGTCTACTCGATGGCGGCGCCCACGACCCTTTATGCGCTGCCCCAGTCGTTTCCCTGGTTGTAGGGGCAGTCCGCCCGCCAGTGGCCAAGTTCATTGCACTCAGAACAAGGGTGCGTTTGGGGGAGGGTCGTGCGCGTCCCTGCGTGCGAGGTTTGCCCTTGTTTGCGTTTTTTGCATTGAGGGGACACTTCCCTGCCCAGTGCCCGAGCTGATGGCACAAGGTGCACGGATGGGTCTGCGGTGTTCTAACAGGCCCGCCACTAGCCTGCGGGGCTTGGGCATTAGATTTAGCCAACCCATTAATGGCCTGGGTAAACTGATTGCACAGGGTGGCAATTTGCTCCTGGTGAGCGCGTTGCATGTCCACTAACTGTTTCTGCGTTGCAGACACCAGTTCGACCAAGTTATCCTTGTCAGACGATTCAAACTGCCTAACTTGTTTGGTTCCTGACGGACCCTGTATGTCTTCCAGGAATTGTGCCTGAGTGCAAGCTTCGTGGAGTGTTTTGGGACGGAGTTTTTTACCTCCAAACTGAGTTCGGGATTTCCCAACCGGTCCATGAACAACTGTTTAGCTAGCCTGTCCCTGGTTTCTAGGGGGGTGTTTTGCACACGTGATATCACATGCATAAGACGGATCTCAAACTTTTGGAGAGACTCGCCCGTTTTGCGGCTGATTACATTAAGCTCCCCCTCGTAGTGTGTGGGGTCTTCAGGCCTGGCATAAATACCCCTGAGGTAAGCAAGCAATTTCTCAGGTTTGTTTACATCTTGGGTTGGTGCGGTTCGCAAAGTCTGCAAAGCCCCCCCGGCCAAATGTTTTCGGATCACGGCCAATGTGAGGGCATCTCCCCAAGCCCCATACTGCCGCTCATTTTCGATTTGGTCTTCAAACTCCTCCCAGTCCACGGACCCCTCCCCCGAGAACTTACACGCAAATTTGGGCACCGATCGGGGTGCTTGGGTGGCTACAGACGGACTGTTCTCTTCATTATCGACAGGCGGAATTACTTGGTTTTCATTATCGACAGGCGGAATTACTTGGTCTTCAATAACAACAGGCGGAATTACTTGCTGCTGTTCCATAGTGAACTACTGCCAAACGCGAATCTATCCTTGTTTAGAGTCGCAAAATTTTCAAAGCTCCGGTCAGACAACTTCCAAACCGGCAACTATACTGACTTAGACAACACTACGCGCAGGTCAATTGTAGTAGAAACCTCCTCTCAACCCCCCACGCGAGATAGAAATAGATTATCTGCTAGGGTCCTGATTTCACAAGGCTCCACAACCTACAAAACCACCCGGGGCAAATCTACCAATGAAAATAGCGACATAAACAACTACCGATAGGTGCACAAGCTCACGAGAACAATCAACGAAAGAACGAATGGCACTCTACCGAGGGAGCAGAATCCTGGTCACGGCACCAATTTGTAACAATAACCTTTTTGCTCTATGTTAGCTTACCTAAACATTCAAGCAAGCATGATTCGGATACTGGATTCTGCTCTCGGAGGAGTGTATTTATTCACAGTGTAACACAATAATAAACAACCACAGCATTGTAACGACAAGATATCCAACCTTTCTTCTACAGTTCCTGACAACTAACAAGAGCCTCAGTTACATTAACAATCGGACATTGCGTTGTGTACTTTTTTATAGACAAATGACTAAGGACTTACTTGTTCAGTTGGAACGGACACAGGACACTCAGAAGTCACTCCGCCTAGACTCTCTCGTAATCACTCACGACACACGACTGTGTCCTGCCTTTAAAGCTATCCTAATTATGCGCATAACTGACTCTGACCTTGATTGGTAGACAATACGGCAGCCCACATATAGGTGTTAACTGGGTTTGTCTAGCCACTTCTTTGTGGTGCATATTAATACTGGCAGACGGGCAAGATGTTTACAGAAGTACAAAGCTGTTGATATACATAATGCATTTTGGCACATAATATATTTTGACACATTATTAGGCTGGCCACCAAGCGTTACAGGTGGAAGGAAATGTCTGTACAGTTTGGATGTCACTGTTGGCAAACTTCAGTGTTAAGTTCGATCGACGTGTGTGTAGAGTTGGTAGGTCGAGAAGGGTGCACGCTTCTGCATAGTCAGTGTAGTCGGTTCCCAGAATTATTCGGACTGCCCTTCGCTGGACTCTCTCGAGTTTCTGACTCAGGGCGCTTGTCAGACCAGCATGCCAGACTGGGGCAGCATACTCTGTGATAGGGCGAACATAGTACGTGTAAACAGTTACAAGATCCTCCTTTGGAACATGGAAGTGTTTTAGTCTCCTCAGCAGGTATAACCGTTGACTTGCTCTGCTGCATACGTGCTCGACGTGGGCGTCCCATTTGAGGTCTGCCTGAAGGATGACACCCAGGACTCTCATTACTTCCACTTGTTTGAGTTCAATGTTGTTGAGTTGGAGAGAAGGGAGAGGATGGGAAACTTTACTGAACTGTACATGTAAAACTTTACATTTCCCGGGGTACAAGACCATACTTTGATCGTGGGACCATTTATCAAGATCAGTCAGGTCCTGTTGTAAGGATGACGTTGGTGTTGAACGATGACGTATGTCCAGCAGATTTAGGTCGTCCACAAATTTCCATCTCTTGGATGATGCTTGCCGTGATGCGCTGTTGATATACGCGATAAAGATCAGGGGCCCGAGAATGGTTCCCTGTGGAAGACCACAGGTTACCGTAGCACTGTCTGAGAGCGCCCCTTGATATCGCACGACCTGTGTTCTATTCGTCAGAAAGTCCGATATCCACCTGACGAGCGATGGGCGGAGACCTAACTCGATCAGACGGCATATGTTATGGCTGACCCGATCGAATGCCTTGCTAAAGTCCGTGGATACAAGTGAGCATAAAGTTCCTGGCTGATCTTTGGCCTTGAATATATATATAGTTCATGTGTTAAATCCAACAGACAGTGGGTCGTCGATCTGCCTTTAAGGCATCCGGATTGTTGGGGGTCTACTTCAGGTGCGATGTCTGACACGGCCCACTCGGCCATAAAACTCTCAGCAACTTTGCCTAGAATGGAGGTCAAAGATATCGGACGAAGCTCGGTGACCGAAGGGGGTCTGGATTTCGGTATGGGGACCACAATGGCGCGATTCCATCCGGTGTTGTGCCTTGTACAAGGGACGAGTTTAGTCGGTTTGGCCGGATTCCCGTCTGGTCCCGCGGCTTTTTTA
Source organism: Branchiostoma belcheri (assembly GCF_001625305.1). Classification (NCBI taxonomy): domain Eukaryota; kingdom Metazoa; phylum Chordata; class Leptocardii; order Amphioxiformes; family Branchiostomatidae; genus Branchiostoma; species Branchiostoma belcheri. The sequence continues at coordinate 57,464 of NW_017804064.1, forward strand.
GTCTTCACTTTCTGCAGTTTTTCATAGACTTCCCATGGTTTAACGTTCGGTGCTGGGCGTGCAGGTAAGTATGCTGGCAGTAGAGATGTGTCAAGTGGTGGGAGAGACTGAATGACGGCAGATAGTGTTTTGGTTATTTCATCGGCGGTGGCACGGTAGTCGCTAGGGCTCAAACCTTCAATGTTGATAACAGGTTCACAACGGTTCATGTTGGCCATAGCTTTGGTTTCCTTATGCCACTGGGAAGCATGTTGGTTTTTAAGATCTTTAATTTTGGTATTGTAGTGAGTCTTTTTAGACGCCTTGATTTTACGCTGGACTTTCTTTCGGAGTAGTTTCCACGTGGCAATGTCCCCTCTTGCGAAGGCTTGCGGACGTGTGCGGATTAGCGACTTTTTTACTTTTTATTTTGTAGTAAATCACCGACTTGCAGCCTGCCCCTACTCTTTTTCGAAATATGTGGTGGAGTGTGGCCCTCCCCAAATATACAACCTCCAGTTTATGTCCTATCCAAAGATGTACCTAACCGTATCAAAGTACTAATTACCTTTGGCAAGAAGGCTATGTCTTCAGAGGCGTTCGCGTGCATGTGTGTGTGTGTGTGTCCGTCCGTCCGTCTGTGGAGACGATAACTTGAGAAGGCTTAAATGAATGAATGAAGACCTTTATTGTACATTTGTGTTCTACAGAACTAAGTACAGGTCGCATGGGTACAGAACATGAACATAAACATATATACATTACATAAATATGAACATATAGGAGTGTAAATAAATGTCTAATTTCTATTATTTTCGGCTTCATCTCGCTTAGTAGTGATTGTATGGATATATGCGGCTGTGAGATTACTTAGAGTAGGTTTATCAAAAGTTAAAAGGAATACAAATTTCTCTTTACTAGTCAAATATCTGAAGTGGGGAAATATAC
>NW_017804065.1:0-1735 GCF_001625305.1 Branchiostoma belcheri
TCATCCATGACCTCTGACCTCTCCCCGTTCACTTAAGTTCAGATTTCAGTTAATGTTGTGTGCGTTATGTTATTTTTTTGATTAAGACTCACACCTTTTGTTATGTTGGTTTTACTTTCATGTACATTTGTTTTGTTCTGTTCTGTACATTTGTTTCATTGTAATTTTGTGACTCCAGGAAGAATAGATTTCATGTAAATCTAATGGAGATCTAATAAACAAACAAACAAACAAAACAAACCTGTGCTCTCCACTTTGTTGACATCGTACAGGTCGATGGCGGAGTCCAGTGTGTGGTACAGCCGGTTCAGCAGGTCCACCAGCCGGTGGGCGGACAGAACGGCCGAGATGTCAGCAAAGCCGACCACATCCGAGAACATGACTGTAGCCTGCAAGAAAGGACAAAGGAAAGATTAGTTAATAATTGAACACGCACGTACACACACACACACACACACACACACACATACACACATACATACATACATACATACATACATACATACATACATACATACATACATATATAAGTGTCCAGTTGGTGAAGATATTGGAACTTATAAGTAATCACTCCAGGAATGAAGATGCGAGAAGTGCTGGGATATGAAATGTATTCTTGTCAGAACATGTGCAGTCCGTGACCTCTGACCGGACTGGTCCAATAGTTTGTGGGGGTGTATATTGTATCCTTACACGCTTCCCCCCTATGTAGAAGAACTTAACTTCTCCTGAAGTTAACGATACATAACGTGGTGAATATATCAACTATGTAACATTGTTGGAACGACTAATTAACTACAGAATATAATGACGAATAACAATAATGGGATAACGAAACAACAAGAAAAAAAAATATATAACGTTAGGTATATATGTAGTTGTATAGAACTGTTCGGTTCTGCAGGCTGGTTGGTCCAGTTCTGCCCACTAATAGTCAAGTTCGGCAGAAGGACTGGTCTGCGGGTAATCCCATGGGTCCGCAACGCAGTAATATGTCCTGCACAGTCATGTGTCTGCGGGTAATCCCATGAATCTCCGCAACGCAGCAATATGTCCTGCAAAGACCCTTGTCCATCAAGGGGTGAATACATGTGGAGCTGGATGAAGGGCGGTGTCAGTCCCTAACAGCCACAAAGTCGTCGTATCGGGACGGTGGTCGCACCCGACGACCTCTTCTCGTTGTCACACCAGTCCCCTGGGACGGCGGGTTGGAGGCGTCACGCTGATTCACCGCTGGTGACAGCGGGTTGGAGGTGTCACGCTGATTCGTCGCTGGTGCGGCCCGCAAGTTCACAGCATGATCCCGCTGAGGTAGGGTATGGCATTTTTTTAGCCTATTGTAATGGACTATTTGTTTTCGGCCCTTGGTGTCTTGGATCCGATACGTGACGCCTGGTTCACCGTCTTGGAGGAGCCGCTCTATGACAGTGTAAGGCCCCTTCCATTTGGGCTTCAGCTTCTGTCGTACGGTAGTGGGATCGTGGAGCCATACCCGTTCGCCAGCCTGATAGGGCTTGTGCGAGACGTCGACGTCGTAGGCCAACTTCTGTTTGTTGCTTGCCTGCCGTGTGTTTTGCCGCACTTGTTTGAAGGCTGTCCGGAGGCTGGACGCCAAGGACCGGGCGTAGGCCATTGAGGTGACGGTTGATGATGCCTGCGGGTTTGGGCCGAATATCACATCTGCCGGCAAGTTCGCTTCCCTCCCATGGGTGAGGAAAAAGGGTGTGAAGCCTGT
>NW_017804065.1:6116-7451 GCF_001625305.1 Branchiostoma belcheri
GTCGTCGTGCTGGCGAGGTTCAAGCATGCCAACATACGTGGGAAGAGAAACCCCATGGGCATCCCGAGGAGTGAGGGTGACGGGAACGGCCATCACCGCGTGGGGTGGGACTGTGGTGATCCGGCACACGGATGCGTTGCAGACTTGTGGAATCAGTTCTGTGTCCGTCAGGAGAGGCACAATCTCGTCCCCTACCGTGAGGGTACCTCTACTGGCATTAAGAATTACGCAGTTGGAGACGCAGAAGTCCCATCCTAACAGGGCAGTCTGGTCAGCCCCTCGCACAATATGGACGGGGTGGCAGGTGTCGTAGTTACCAATACGGATGTGGATGTCCAACACGCCGAGGACATCAAGTGGTTCACCGGTGACTGATTTTGCTGTGGTGAAGGAAGGTTTGAGTTGGGATTGCCGGAGAGAAGGAATCGTATCACGTAAGGTTTCGCTGATTAGAGATATGGCTGAACCCGTGTCTATAAGAATGCGGGTGGCATGTCCGTCGAGGACTGCTGTAGTGTGAGCAGTAGGTGAGGCGTGGCGGGCCAGGTCAGCAACAGTACGGTGTAGGGAGGTATCGTTGCGGACGGCACTCACCGCGGGGTGATGGAAGGTAGGATCGACAGCATGAGCGTTGTTGGCCTCCCATGCAGCTGCTGTAGCGGCCTGTTCCAGCATGGTAGCGGTTTTGACTGCTTGGTCCACTGTTGTGGCCTGCACCTCGCGAAGCCGTCTGCGGATGGTAGGATCAATTCCCCTGAAGAAGTAGTCCAAGGTAAGCCCCTCAACCGCTGCTTCGTTGTACTCAGGATAGGCTTGGCTTACCAACCTGCGTAGATCAAGTGCAAATACGATCAAGGGTTCTCCAGGTTGGCGTGTTCGCTCCTGGAGCGACTGGCGGAACGTGTAAATGTAGTGTTCCTTGGAAAAGGCAGTGGCCAGACGCTGAGTCAGTGTTGAATAGGTAGCACGGGCCTGCCTCGGCAAACCAAGGTAGAAACGCAGGGCATGGTGGTCAAGGAAAGTTGGGAGGGCCATGGCACGTTCCTCAGGGGTGTACTTCTGGGAAGTGGCATAAAGGTCAAATTTGTTGAGCCACAAGGTGAAGTCATCATCAGTGCCGTTAAATGTGGGTGGCAGTCTTGTCTTGAGGCTGAGGTCTGACGAGGGTTGTTGGTTGGTGGTGTCCTGAGTCATGGCAGGGGGTGGAGCCTGGTGGTAAGAAGCCCGGCAGGGCTGGTCCCATGAGTGTTGGATTCAGCAACAGACGTGGCTGTGGGCACGGTACCCCTACCAGGAAAGGATCCTGTAGCGTAAGCAGACTGAGCATACTGATTG
>NW_017804065.1:7471-19220 GCF_001625305.1 Branchiostoma belcheri
TATTCGAAGGTGAACAAACATCTGTCATGCTCAAGATTGTGCACCCCAAAGTGGCTCATAGTTAGCCTTCTTTAGTGGTGGAACTGAAGTAAATGATAAAGGAATGAACAAAATATATAGAGAAAGAAGGACCATGATAATGTGTGACGAAAATATATGGGATTCAGCCGATGGCACCGGCGGGGCCCAAAAAGAGCCCGGCAGTCGTTGAAGGAACAGGAGGTTACGTCCGAAAGCCCCCCCAAAAAAGACAGCCCGTTAACTACCCGGCGGGGGCTCCATTGGGAAACCTAAGCGTTACCTGTGCTCTCCACTTTGTTGACATCGTACAGGTCGATGGCGGAGTCCAGTGTGTGGTACAGCCGGTTCAGCAGGTCCACCAGCCGGTGGGCGGACAGAACGGCCGAGATGTCAGCAAAGCCGACCACATCCGAGAACATGACTGTAGCCTGCAAGAAAGGACAAAAGGAAAGATTAGTAAATATTCTAATAAGCACACACACAAATATACACACCATACACACACACAAACATACACATACAAACGCACAAAGTCGATCATTGCTTGATACAACAAATCGGTGGATGCTCTGGATAAAATCCTATTCCTCACTTGTTTGAAATGCCGTGCTGACACCGCGTTGTTTTTCTTCATGCATTCAGCGACGCTTTTCGGGAAGATCTGGTACAGGATTCCGTCAGCCTTGTGCCGTTCCAGCTCCACCTTCTGCAGCCGACAGGCGATCGCCTGGGTGTCGGACGCCATCTTGTGAACCCCGTATGTGATGAGGGGACTCACGACAATCACCAAGATCAAGGTCACGATGTAGAAACTCAGTTGCACGTCGAGTTCTTGGACCCTGTTCTCCATCTTGTTCATGATCTTCTTGGACAGGTGTTCGTCAAGTCGCCGAAGAATGCTGATGTAAGACGTCATGTTGTCGAACCAGTGCAGCCCCATGTGCACGTTGCGGGCTCTGGCGGCGTCATTGGTGTGGATCTCCCGCCGCATCTTCAGGATGCCCTTCTCCAAGGTCGTGTTGACGTATTCGTTGCCGAAGATGGCGGCGACGTCGACCGCGTAGCTCAACGCCAGGTCCAGACATGTCTGTCCGAAGTACCTGACCTTGTTGTAGTACATACTGTCGTCGTCAGTCAGACCTCCTAGAGTTACAGACAAGAAAAATACTTTCGCCACAGATTTGTTGCAAATCATTTATGGAAATCTATTTCATACAACAAACTTGTTTTAAATGACAAATGAAATCAAGAGATAGGCATGCCTCTTGCCCCAACAAGTTTGAACTATAACTTCTAACACAAAAAGATGAACGCACCATAATTTTTGACTGGCCACCTCCAGTCTTTGTCAAATAATGAGCAATTCGTGGCATCATAGTAGAGGTGCGTTGCTCATTCCTTCACCAAGACAGGAGTCCGTGTTTTTTTGTATTGCATATTTGCAGTTCAACTTTTCCCTACCAACACAGATATATACTTTCGAGTAAAAGACTCTACCTCTTGCGTAGAAGACACTCCCGAGTGCCCTCTCCAGACCCGTGTACTCCTCGCTCATCACGATCATGTGGTACGCCACCACGTTGGTCCAGACCTGGGTGGTGTCGGCTTGTCGCACAGTCATACCCAGACGTGAGATGAAGAACGCGTTGATGTCCGTGTAAAACCTGGGCAAGGATCGGTAGAGATGGCATGTTTGGTCACTACAGTGGCAACGAGAGCTCATTCATTCCTTCATTCATTCCTTCATTCATTCCTTCATTCATTCCTTCATTCCTTCATTCATTCATTCATTCATTCATTCATTCATTCCTTCATTCATTCATTCATTCATTCATTCATTCATTCATTCATTCATTCATTCATCCATTCATTCGGTGGGGACTTCATATTGGCCGCCTGTATCCAACGTATCCAATAAAGTCCCTTAGCTTGCCCCACCGAATCTGCTTGGAGTCTAGCTATGGACATCATTCGTCAGACTGACGGACGAACATCATGGATGAATAAGCTCTCCTTGAGAGCTCTCGCTCGAGTTGTTCCTGTGAAGAAATCTAATTGTGCACCTCTTCCGTCATCCATGACGTGACAGACAAATAAGATTAACCAACCGTAGTAGTGTACTCACTTGAGCTGTTCCTCTAACGACGTGTGATTGACGGAGAGACTGGCTCTGTGTGCCCGGATGTAGGAGCGCAGGTTGCCCAGACTCTGGAACTCCCATGGATAGTCAGGCATCTGCGGCCACAGGTACTGCCGGAGCGCCGCCATGGCCGCGTCAGTGTTCCCATACAGCTGGAAACATAACAGTATACTGCAATTGATGGCAACCGCATCCTTTTATTATCTTAATTCAATCGCCAACGCGTACCAAGCGCCGAAGGCCGCTTCAAGGTTACCGGGGAAAATGAATCTACTGAAACAGCATCTCTTCCAGCCGGCCGTCTCTTCTCCCTATAGTACTGGCAGAATATCAACGCCCGAATCAATAAGCGTTTGGATTAACTTAGCCATACGGAAAATAGGGTTTACAAAGACTGCTTTTGCTTTGAAACACTCCCTAGTCCATTTAGAATCGGTTTTGATCCTCTCACACCAGGATGGGCTACTTTCTGTTCAGTTTGGAGGGCTCTTTGATGTGTTCGGAGTGTACTCTAGGGATTAGACTCAATTGACCTCAGTTATGTCAGGAAATTTGTGTTGAGTGTCTTCCTGAATTAGAAGGGCAAAAACATAGGGGCCTGTCAGGGGTGTGAACCCTAAACCTCTAGATCGCACGTCAAATACACGTACCTGTCCGTTCATCGCGTCCGACTAACCTCTTCCAAACTCATATCATCGAACAAAATCGGTTGCTAGTTCGCCTAAAGCACACCATCTAGCATGTCAAACCCTGCGATTTCACGTAGGAAGGTCTCGGTTGTTTCTAACAAGTTGTTTTCATACTAAAGATTGTTGTTTCTAACAAGTTGTTTTCATACTAAAGATTGTGGCAGTTCAGAAATGAAATGATCCACACGGCGGACCATTGCGGTGCCATTAAACAGTAAGTGGCGGTCGCATCACATTTCATTCTGTCGCCGCGTGGGCGGGCCGTCCAAAGCTAAAGTGGTTAGACTCATTTCGAACATGGGTTTTAAATTCGGAAGGGGGTCTAGATTTCCATTTCGTGCTTAACATGCAGCTTTTGAATAATGAAAACATTCTTTTTATATCTATTTAGATCAAACTGATCAGGGTTATTTATGTACCCACGTACTAGCGTGCAAGCCCTTGTTGTTGAATAAATATTCAACACTATTTTTTTGTTTGTTTAGAACGAAAGAAGAAGATGAAACGAACCTAAGCTAGATAACATATGGTGGATATAGAAACAGAAGTTGGTACGAGTATTTGGCTTCGGGCTGCGTCTTTATAAATATGTCGCCGCGTGAGCTGACCCAATTTAACCTGGGAAAATGAAAAACAACGTGATCCCTGCGGCACAGTCTGCTTGTTAGGCGGCGAACAACGTAGTAAGCCCATCTAGCTAAAATCCGCTGATAAATCAAAATGCTTCGATGATAATTACACACGGTTCTTAATGCCCGTATCAAAAGGGTAGCCGGGACAGTGGGTGGAATATTTGATCCCAGCCGAGTCATGCTATATATTCTGATAGTGACCATAATGTTACTACTTTTTTGCTTAGGGTTCAACAGTTTGGAAACTGTATGGAAGTTGAACACACAAACACCACTACCAATGAACTAGCCCACTGCTGTAGGAATTTCCCAACGTTCACATGGAAACGGCCGCCGCCCTATGTGCCATGTATGGTGCCGCATGAAGTTTTAACAGACATGTACGTCTAAAGTCGGGTATTTACGTTGTACTTCAAGCTAATACAGCGAAACAATCAATTTGCACTTTAGATGCGACTGAAGTGGATATAGCTGACACCAACATACGTCTAACTTACGTTCATAATCTCCATGTAAACAAGCCGGATATCCAAGTGTAATCGTATCAGTACTAATTCAAAAATATTCCATAGGAAGACAAATTAACATCACTGCGTGAAAAGTGGGATTTCCAACTATGATAGTCTGGTACTGAAAGTTGCTTAAAGTGATGATTATAACGGCGCCAGTATAGATTTCCTGCGTGCACAAATCGCATTGTTGGTAAATGGTTATGTGAATTGATCCGCACATTTCCTTACTATGAGTAAGGCTGAGTGTCAGCCGTATTACCTTTCGTCTGCTCCCCACGATCCGCTACCGGGCCGAAAGCTTAAAGGCTGACTCTCTACGCATATCTAACTGCTGGTGATCCCAAGTAAGTCTAATAACGGTTACCTAAATCACCAAAGGTCAAACGCAGCCATTACCAGATTACCTGACATTTATCGTCAGTATTGTTGATAACTACCACTTTTCATGCAGCCGTGTAACATTTGTTTAACTTTGTGCGCGTGTGTGCATGTGCGTGTCTGTGTGTGTGTCTGTGTCTGTGTTACTCTCCAAGCAGAGGTTTGGGTTTTGGGGTATTTTTAGTGGGTTTGGTGGGGAAAAAATTCAGTGCAAAAGAGAAACCCCGATAAAAAGCCTAAAAACACGCTAAAAATACCCCCAAAACCCAAACCTCTGCATGGAGAGTATGTGTGTGTGTGTAGTGTGTGTGTGTGTGTGTGTGTGTGTGTGTGTGTGTGTGTGTGTGTGTGTGTGTGTGTGTGTGTGTCTGTGTGTGTCTGTGTTTCCGCATATTTGTTGTTCGTGAGCATAGCTTCAGAAGGCCTGAATTGATTGTGCTGTTATTTGGTATGTGGGTAGGTCTTGGGAAGACAAAGTTCAAGATCAATTATGGGCCTCCTGGTGGCTGACCTTGGTACTGCATCAGAACTTCCAATTTTACTATCTTTTGTCCCGCACAAGCTATTATCAAAGAATCTTTTGTTCTCTTCGTTTTACAATCAGCATAACCGATAAAATAGGTGTGGCGCCGGCAAATTATCATCAGTATACATCTTATTCACACCGCCAAACACCAGGTTTTAGGTGTCCTTGTTAATTCTAGAACATGTATCAACCGAATTCCTGTTAATCTTAACACGATACTCGTAACAGTTAACAATATATATGTTGCATGTTTTGGGACGCCGGCTCCCATCGTCATCGCCATCATCATCAATCTTCCTCTTCCCGTTAAACACCCGGTTTTAGCGGAAATCATGGCAAACACGCACTGACCTCATATCACCGATCTATACATCTATCATCACAAATCAATAAAGCATCACAAAGCACCCGATTAGCCCGTGCATGGAGTACTATATACAACATGTCAATGGGGAAACCGTACTTGCTCATTAATCGCTCTGTGATGAGAATGCATGTTGTCATGCAAGCTGCGCACCCGGAACGCTGTTGTCACATCTCGTTATCTCAACACGCCTTAGATATAAGCTACGGGGTTTCTACACAGAAGGTAACGTCTCAGTATACGTTGAGTAAATGTGAAAATCACATAATTGTTATAACATGTGACTGAATATATTCACTTCGAGCTGTATGTGTATGTCGCAAATATTGAGTCTCCATCAATTATCAATGGCTTAGTACATCCTCTATGTGTGCTAATTAGAAATGCAAAGACTTACTGTCTCTCTCTCTCACTCACTGATATGGTATTTTCTTTTCGAAACCTTTTCAACACTTGTATGGGAGAGAATATCTGCTCTCTACATGAGTAATTTTAGTATTGTGGTTAGGGTTCTTGACTGCAGGATTTAATCCCTGCCAGGCAATGCTGCATCCTTGGAAAATAAACCTTGACACATAATCCCTCACTCAAGCTCATTGATGATCACAAAACACTTACATGTATTGGAAAGAGAAACGGATTCATCCCCATAAAATTTGGTCTAATTTCCTACGTTTACAAACAAATAAAAAGTGCTCTTCTCTGAACATCACAGAACACACCCACTACAAACAAGCGGACCGGGGCTTCGCCGCTTTGAAAAAAGAAGAAACGATCTCTGGACGAGTGTCCTATAATGATCGGAGAGTATTGATGCGAGGAATGACGTCCGAGAAACACAGCATCAAAAGAAGCCCGTCACGTTTCTTCATGTATGACTAATTATAATATTCGCTAAGTGGGTTCATTTTTTTTCGTTAGCGCTTGTCTGGATGTTGTATATCAAACTTTACTGATGTATTAGAAGCTTTTGATGGATTGTCATTAAATTTCATATGAGAATCAGAGATTAAGTCTTGTTTAGACAAAGACTTTTTGGCCCCTGATGACTTTTATATATACCGCAGTAGCATCGTCCTAATCTCATCTGGACACCTCTTAGGTTGTAGCTCTTGTGCTCGGGAAAAAGTGGCGTAGGTTTGGGCTTTTAGCAGCTTCTTTCGAAACTGGGACGTTTTAGTAGCATATCTAAAAACAATGAGTTTTTTAATGACTTGTTGGCTGCTTAGGGGTGGATTTATTTCTAGATTTGCAAACGGAGAAACTTTCGCAGTGGTTTGATTTTTTGCGGTTTTCGTGGTGTACAATCCACCGCGAATTCATGACAACACGAACATGCCTTGCTTGTATGACTGCTTTACTATAGCATTGTTTCCACCTCTAATTCAATACTCATTTTTCCTTCTACCGCGAACTATATAACCACCGCGAAATAAATGCATTTACAGTAGCTGGTTTCTCACCTTTGGAAACCGTTCATACACCAGCGGATCGCCGCCCGAGCCCACGTACAGCGCCGTGGTGCCTCTCTCCACCGCCACGTTCACCACCACCTTCCCCTGCTGCGTGCTCAGGAAGATGTCAGTAGAGACCGCCTCCCCGGTGTCTCTCTGCTGCTTGGCATCCCGGAGGTTGAGGGTGCTCTGGACGACCATCCCCACCACAGGAATCGCCACCAGGACGAGCATGCAGAACATTCTCAGGCTCAACCGCCGCCGGGACAGAGCTCGGGCCTCGTCCTCCGTCTGGTCTTCCATCTCCCCACCAACTGACGAAGATTCGCTCACCCAGCCCTGTTTGCGGTAAGGACGCCTGGAGCGGCTGTCTGACGCAGCTGCCCGCATGTCGTGCGCGCACAACACTCGGCCGTCTTTACGTCTGAAAGAAGACCATGCTGCACCGCGGAGCTATGGATGTTATTTCCGCTAAGCGGAAGGATTAGGCATGTTGTAAAGCTGAATAACACGATCCCTGATTGAGGTCACTGCGCATTGCGCCTCGCGCTATATGAAGGTCAACCAAACAATCAATGAGCATTTTTGAAACAGGTTTGAACAGTATCATGCATGAACGTTCTTCTGTGTTGGTTGTAATCATAGTAAAATGTAATTAACAACACAAAAGTTGGACCTCACGCTTCAGGCTCCACGCTTGTGTGGCGTCACGTTATGCAGACAGAACATACAAAAGCGGCAAGTTGCCCATTCCTTGACAAAGACTTGGGTTGAAAAGTCAAAAATTTTGGTGTAAGTCATTTTTTGTGTTGGAAATTACAGTTCAAACCTTGAGAGTGTCAGCAGGACGCAGGTTGAACTTTGAAGCTAATGAGCATTTTTTTGTAAATAAACTTTAATTTATTGTACAACATCTGTACGAAATGCAGCGCATAGCATCTCCTGCCCCGATGTTTATATGGTGTCATAATGTCTGGTCATTTCCTATAACCATCGATTAAAAGGTGGTTATAGGAAACCTCTGATGCCGATGTTTGTTCCTAACACGCCAACGAACAAGTCAAAATCTACTTCTTGGAGGTAAAATTGCGTGACGCATTCCCCGCAAAGATGGGGACAAACTGTTGCCTGATCTCGTGCCCAGAGGCTGAACTCGTGCCCGGGGGTCTGTGAATCGGGCGACCCTATTGGTCGGATGGTTTATGGGATTTGACCTCTCTACTTGTGAGTATTATTCACCACTGGTAAGGCTTAATGCATGGCGTCATAACCAATATGAAATGGGAACTTCTGATCCTGGCTATGTGATAATCTACCTCACAGACGACTATGTAGTATGTGCTTTTAGAATTATATTGGTGGAATTTCTACCGTTTAGGAATGTTTTGAAATATTAATATATCATCTCTGTGTCTACCGCCATGCTGGTGTCCCTATTTGTATTTCACCGAATCACTAAGGTACGATCCAGTGCAATGTAAACAGGGAAACTAAAATGACGGTCAGCAACTGTCTGCCCAATTGGTATGGAAAGCGAGTGACCAGACATTTTTAATCTTCTGTGGAATCCTTTCTCGTGCATTTACTAAGATAACATGCAAAACACTTTCGTGCATCCTCTTATTGAAAATTCATACGTTGAAGCTTCTGTTCATTATTCAAAATGCTGCAGATGATTGCAGTAGATATTGATTATTACCACCCATTGTCAAACATGAATATCAACATTCAAGTCCGTATACATCAGTCGCATATGTAATATCTCTGTACGAAATATGCTTGGTACATTTTGTGGAGAAAGAACATATTCAAAAGGAAAGTGCGTGACAAAGCTCGACAGGTGATTGTGGAATGGACTGTACCCCCTCTTGCATGTATATGAATACATGCCAAGAATGTTGAGTGATTGCTAGCGCTTAGATCAGTGATCTTTTAATATTCTATACACATATCACAGATACACGCCCGGGAATCGTTACATTTAGCATTACAATCGCCATACAATGTTGATGTTATAAACTTAAACATCGTGTGCTACACGCGGGGTTTACTGAAATCCAACGACAGTTAGTTTCAGCATTTTGCCTCATAGGTCATAAACACACGCTTATCACAACAACGGCCAAATGGGAGGCTAGCTGGCTGTAATCCTCATGTCGTATCTTAATGTAAATCTCTGTCTGCCTCACTGCACCTTAAACATGCTCTCTACCACCGGAAAGATCAAAGTTGTTTTAAAGGTTTCATCAAAGACTGGCTGACCTTTAGTATGGTTATGGTTTTATTGAAATATTAGTGTCAGCCCCTAGCAATACAAGAATGGATTTCTGAACGTGTAATGAGGAGTGCGCCACACCAGCAATCGCTGCCGGGTGCTCCTTTTGTATTGCGCCCTGAAAACCCCAAACGAGAGTACGGAGATCTCATACCTCCGTGAATAATACTTCGAGCTTTTGTCAATTATAGTTCAATCCAGTCCACAGGTATGATATCCGATAGATGCGTGTCCATCGAGTTCTCATTGGTGAACAAAAGGTCGTGTTTTGAACGTTCTTGTCGGCGTGGAAACGAGCAACGTTCTGGCACCGACATGTCTGAAAGTTAAGCCCCTGTCACACAGAGCCGAATGTGGCCTCTCGAACACTAGCCGAACTCCAGGATGGCTGGGGGTTGAAGAATGGTTAGAAGTAGGTCCGGAGCAGGGTCGCCTGGGTCGGCTGGTGTTGTCGGAGAGTAGTTGGCAGTGAAATTTGACTCAAATTTAACTCAATTCCGATTCGATTCGTATTAGCGAAAGGTAGGCGTGACCTAAATCTGGCGAGACTGCTCGATCTTTAGCCAACCTTGATCGGCTGGTGTTCCGAATGTGTGACAATGGCTTTACGTAAGTCTTAAAGGTAAGGCTGACATACGGAAAAAAACATCTTCATGTTCACAGAGGTTAAACAATCAGTCACACCGACCAATGGCATAAAGAACGACGGCACGCGCTGTTCTATTACATGTACCCAGAAGCTTATGGCTTGTTGTCATGTTAACATCATTATGTGTAGAGATTGTCTTCCATATGGTTGGAAATTAGAATTCAATCACGAATTTATCAGAAACCTGGAGGTGACGTATAATGAAATCATGTCCTCAAATGATTTAATTTCACACATATGATCGCCTCCAGGACTCTAAAAGACTCCTCTGTTACTAATAAGCAATATCAGGACAAGGGAGAGAAATGTTGTTATTGGAGTGTCTGTCTGTAAGCCTCTGTCTCTCTCTTGGGTGTGTTTAACTTCACATGATACAGTGTTGCTATACATACTGAGTGCTGTTGTTATTGTCTGCGGGACCAAAGATGTCACAGAGCGGCATAGGTAACAGGGTGAAGGTCGCCATCTCTGATTGTTTTTTCTCTACTCCCCTCCATCATCTATTATTATTATCACCCAAACATTTATCACTGAAATCCACAATGACCATAACAGAGGTACATCTTCTAGTAACAAGTTACGAAAGTACCGTTTGTTTAAAACTATATATAAAGAAGAAGAGTACCTATCGGTTAACAACATACAATACAGGATAGCTGCAACAAAACTCCGAATAAGTTGCCACAAATTACTCATAGAAACGGGACGGCATAACCGCATTCCTCTCCAGAACAGACTCTGTCAATACTGTAACATGAATAGAATAGAAGATGAACAACACTTTATTTTAGACTGTACTTTATATTCTAATGAAAGATCTGTCCTTTTTAATTATATCAAAGAGAAGTTCCCATACTTTGAACACCTAAGCGCAAATGATAAATTTATATTTTTGATGCGTCTAGACAAACCCTGTATCACAAACATGATCTGCTCCCACATTTTTCACTGTACAAAAAAGCGAGAAGAAGTTGACCTGTCTGTATTAGCTCAGTGACTAGAACACTATGTATTAGCCTAGTATAGTACCCTTGTATGTTCCTTATGTATGTATGTCTAAGTCAAGTAGTGCATCTTTTGTCTCCAATTTTCTATATACGTTTGTTATGTGTCTGTCATACTCAGTATCTTGACCTGTACCTAGCCCGTCGTGGCATGAATGTACAATAAAGGTATTTCAATTTCAATTATTTGACGCAGGCCTATAGAAAGATGTCAGCCACTTTACAGCTCTTCCTGTCACACGAGCTTGTTTTCTCGCCTGTGAAAGCCGACGCGATATTCCTGTCCAGATCCTCTCTCAAGGGCTCGGAATTAGATGCAAATTGATAGCGCAACCCTTGGTCGGCTGTACACTATACTTCGCTGAATGAAAACGGGTTGCCAGTAAATGATGTACCCTGGGATTACCGTGTCTCGTACATGTTCAAATCCAGACAGAAAGACAGGAGGTCAAGGGTCTAGGAATCTGGCCACATACAGCGTACGATGCACCTAAGATGATATTTTATTTAATTTCCGCGACAATCGGGCCATATGCCATAGGTTTCGATGGAAACTGATACAATAGGTTAATCATTAATAAACTCTTGCACCCGATTCTTCTCAAATCTACAACGTAAATGTGCGGCACCATGATTTAAAAAAAACAACGTATAGGTGCACTGTGCCATGTGTGTGGCCGAGCAGAACAGTCCATACGTAATTGATGTAATTAAGGTACAACTTATTTAGCGAACCCTCTTTTCACAGACTACATGCATGAATAAGGAAGACTTTGGGCTTTTTGGTGAGGTCAGACATAAGGAGATCGTACTATTCTATAGAAAGTATGTAAATGTATGTATGACCCAGGTTTCCATGACAAGGTTTGTAATTTGACCCAGCCTACACAAACCCAAACTGTTACTTAATCGTTTCCGTAACAAGAAGCGTGCTGGGGATTTACCGCCCGGTGCAGTCACATTCTCCGTACAATTTTCGTGCCGTAGAATTTTCCAGCAGGCTGTGACAGAACCAAATGCCGACAAAGATTCAAGACAGGCTTTTTTTTCGTAACTAACGCAGCTAGATTTTGTACTACATGTATGTATGCACGGATATCTCAAG
>NW_017804065.1:19240-38866 GCF_001625305.1 Branchiostoma belcheri
CCACGCCCCGGGAATCTTTACATTTAGCATTACAATCGCCATACAATGTTGATGTTATAAACTTAAACATCGTGTGCTACACGCGGGGTTTACTGAAATCCAACGACAGTTAGTTTCAGCATTTTGCCTCATAGGTCATAAACATACGCTTATCACAACAACGCGGCCAAATGGGAGGCTAGCTGGCTGTAATCCTCATGTCGTATCTTAATGTAAATCTCTGTCTGCCTCACTGCACCTTAAACATGCTCTCTACCACCGGAAAGATCAAAGTTGTTTTAAAGGTTTCATCAAAGACTGGCTGACCTTTAGTATGGTTATGGTTTTATTGAAATATTAGTGTCAGCCCCTAGCAATACAAGAATGGATTTCTGAACGTGTAATGAGGAGTGCGCCACACCAGCAATCGCTGCCGGGTGCTCCTTTTGTATTGCGCCCTGAAATCCAAACGAGAGTACGGAGATCTCATACCTCCGTGAATAATACTTCGAGCTTTTGTCAATTATAGTTCAATTCAGTCCACAGGTATGATATCCGATAGATGTGTGTCCATCGAGTTCTCATTGGTGAACAAAAGGTCGTGTTTTGAACGTTCTTGTCGGCGTGGAAACGACCAACGTTCTGGCACCGACATGTCTGAAAGTTAAGCCCCTGTCACACAGAGCCGAATGTGGCCTCTCGAACACTAGCCGAACTCCAGGATGGCTGGGGGTTGAAGAATGGTTAGAAGTAGGTCCGGAGCAGGGTCGCCTGGGTCGGCTGGTGTTGTCGGAGAGTAGTTGGCAGTGAAATTTGACTCAAATTTAACTCAATTCCGATTCGATTCGTATTAGCGAAAGGTAGGCGTGACCTAAATCTGGCGAGACTGCTCGATCTTTAGCCAACCTTGATCGGCTGGTGTTCCGAATGTGTGACAATGGCTTTACGTAAGTCTTAAAGGTAAGGCTGACATACGGAAAAAAACATCTTCATGTTCACAGAGGTTAGGCCACACCGATTTAATTTTATGGATGACATCCTCTGAAGACCCCCAAACTAGTGCGTGCGGGCGAAAAAAAGAAAAATCCGGCCAAAAATAAAAATGCTACTAAAACCACAGGAGTACAAAGCTGGTATTGTGAATTTGGCGCATTACATAGTGACGTATACATGCTGGCTTTTTTCGGAATTTATGAATCGGTACTGTACGTATGTACTGAGTTCTTGAGTCGTGGAGCTTCGGTAGCCTGGGTGCCCGGCTCCGTATTGTCTCTGACTACCATGGACTACCCAGGCTTAAAGCCAGTCCAGAGCCTCGGAAGACGTGATGTTTTTTTTTTTTTTGAGATCGGGCGAAAATCAATGCGCGCGCGGATGTCATCCATAAAATTAAATCGGTGTGGCCTTAAACAATCAGTCACACCGACCAATGGCATAAGGAACGACGGCACGCGCTGTTCTATTACATGTACCCAGAAGCTTATGGCTTGTTGTCATGTTAACATCATTATGTGTAGAGATTGTCTTCCATATGGTTGGAAATTAGAATTCAATCACGAATTTATCAGAAACCTGGAGGTGACGTATATGTGTAAAATGAAATCATGTCCTCAAATGATTTAATTTCACACATATGATAGCCTCCAGGACTCTGAAAGACTCCTCTGTTACTAATAAGCAATATCAGGACGAGGGAGAGAAATGTTGTTATTGGAGTGTCTGTCTGTAAGCCTCTGTCTCTCTCTTGGGTGTGTTTAACTTCACATGATACAGTGTTGCTATACATGCTGAGTGCTGTTGTTATTGTCTGCGGGACCAAAGATGTCACAGAGCGGCATAGGTAACAGGTGAAGGTCGCCATCTCTGATTGCCTTGTTTTTTCTCTACTCTCCCCCCCCCCATCATCTATTATTTGACGCAGGCCTATAGAAATATGTCAGCAACTTTACAGCTCTTCCTGTCACACGAGCTTGTTTTCTCGCCTGTGAAAGCCGACGCGATATTCCTGTCCAGATCCTCTCTCAAGGGCTCGGAATTAGATGCAAATTGATAGCGCAACCCTTGGTCGGCTGTACACTGTACTTCGCTGAATGAAAACGGGTTGCCAGTAAATGATGTACCCTGGGATTACCGTGTCTCGTACATGTTCAAATCCAGACAGAAAGACAGGAGGTCAAGGGTCTAGGAATCTGGCCACATACAGCGTACGATGCTTCTAAGATGATATTTTATTTAATTCCGCGACGATCGTGCCATATGCCATAGGTTTCGATAGAAACTGATACAATAGGTTAATCATTAATAAACCCTTGCACCCGATTCTTCTCAGATCTACAACGTAAATGTGCGGCACCATGATTAAAAAAAAACAACGTATATGTGCACTGTGCCATGTGTGTGGCCGAGCACAGCAGTCCATACGTAATTGATGTAATTAAGGTACAACTTATTTAGCGAAGCCTCTTTTCACAGACTACATGCATGAATAAGGAAGAGTTTGGGCTTTTTGGTGAGGTCAGACATAAGGAGATCGTACTATTCTATAGAAAGTATGTAAATGTATGTGTGACGCAGGTTTCCATGACAAGGTTTGTAATTTGACCCAGCCTACACAAACTCAAACTGTTACTTAATCGTTTCCGTAACAAGAAGCGTGCTGGGGATTTACCGCCCGGTGCAGTCACATTCTCCGTACAATTTTCGTGTCGTAGAATTTTCCAGCAGGCTGTGACAGAACCAAATGCCGACAAAGATTCAAGACAGGCTTTTTTTTTCGTAACAACGCAGCTAGATTTTGTACTACATGTATGTATGCACGGATATCTCAAGAATGCCCTAAGTTTACGATCGTACGAATTTGACGAGATCCTAAGTATGAATAATGAGATGCTGTAGGGAAATGTTGTACTTTTTAGCAGGCTATTTTATATTGTAGGGCAAAATGTGACCTTTTGAAAGCCACATTTCCGGTAGCTCTTCCTCTTTCTACGGATCAAATTACAGGTCGACCGTAATTAACCTGAATTGCGTATAACTTGGTTTTCATCGCTTCCCGTCCTTGATTGGGTGTGATGGGGTCCATTCTAGCTTCTCGTTTTACTATTTGACCATGAGTCAAAATTACGCGTGGAATTTTCCACAAGGTACTTTCTAGCTGTGAAAATAGAATCCAACAGGTGTCATTGCACAGACTGACCTGGGAACGGGACTTCCCCCACTGACGCATCGTTCCCAGAAGCACAAATTCCTGGATTTCAGCATATTGGTCATTCAAACGGTGAACTGAAAATGTCCCGTACAATGATGATGAATCAGGTACTAAAATTATACTCAAATCTGGGGAAACACATGACTTGGAGTATAAAATGCCACGATTTTGTCGTCTATCAAGTATTGAGGTTCTCCGAATTTCAGGTATAGTTCAGCCTTTCTTCGATTTATCAATTATCTTTTTTCAATCATTTCCTCATTGATGAAGTATTTGTATCTTTGTGACAGAAATTCATGTGTATCTGTTGTGCTTTTCATGGAGTATTATCTTGAATGATGATTGCTTATACATTATTGTAAGTCATGATCATTGTATGTGTATAATATCTACATACTTTTCCGAGTTCACCAAATATTTCTTGTAGGCATTTTCTTCCTCTACCAGTTGAACTTACTATTTTATTCAAATCATAAAGGATTTAGCATTTGTAGTTAAACCCTAGTAAGACCGTAATTCTCTCTGGTGTTTTTCCTACATTCTAGTTGCAGGACTAGGTGTAATCATTGTAACAAACTTCGTTTCCCCATTCTGTGTACCTAAACTCTGTCATGACAACATGTAGCGGCTAATAGAAGAGTTTTCTACCGAATAATCCATGTGTTTTCACGATGCGACGAACTAGTCAATGCTACTAGGGTCAGTACAAATGTATTTTACCAAGATTTGAGTTGACGGATTGCTTTATTAGTTATAAGGTGATGTAATGTAGAGACAAAAGTTCTCAGGTGCTTGTTGAACAAAGGTCGAGTCGGAAACCTTATTTTCTGCTACACGGAAGTAACCTAAATTTCAGACTTGTTGAAGTAGAGTGTACAAGGTGGACATGATTCTCTTCTTCGCAAGCTCCGAAGAGAGAAGACCACTTCCTGTCTGTGTACACTAACACAGAAAATGAGGTAGTCGCCACCGTCACGAGCGCACACACACACACACTGACGGGGCTACGAATGCCGGGCTGGGGAGAGATAGGAGGGGACGAGGGGAGAAATGATGGAAGTAATAGTAGGAGAGTGGGTAGGGATCGAATGTGTACGCCGACAGGAAGTGGAATTTTCCGCGGTCTCAAGCCAGCAAAGCCCATTATTGCTAACAATTGCGCTACATGTATATAAGTACTGGTAACTTGCAACGTCCTCCAAAGAACGATCGTTTGTCTAACTAAATCCGAGACTTTTTATGTCAATTCTTTTTCAGTACGGATAATGTTTTTATAGTAAACATTGTTGGTAAACCCAAAACAAACGCTAACAATGAACGGTATTCCGTACTCGTAACAGACTTACAATCTTTGACCCCACCTGCTTGGAGTTTACTCATTGTCAGCCCTAGTAGTCACGTGATTTGCACCGGTCATTGACTACAAATAAATCTTGAGGCCGGCGTTTTTTGCGTTTATGTTTTTATTTAGGGGGGGGAGCTTATTTCCTATACTCAACCTTCGGCCGACGTTTACTTTGAGGGTAGCGCTAATTTGAGCTGTTGAACATGTACCACGACTTTCAGTGTTTGCACTGGAGGCTTCTCGCCTACACCACGGTAAAACGTAGTTTCACATGACACATGCGCAGGCGCTGTAGGGGATTCCCCGCCCACACAACTGCTAAAAGGGGGCATGACCTTATATAAGGGCTTATGGGGAGGAATACAGCCTTTGGCACATACGTTGAATACATTTGGTTACAGAAATAACAACACTCCCATTAATTGATACTTTCCTCAGGCTTACCATCCATACATTTGTAGCTCACCAGTTTGACCTTTATCTACTGCTTTGAAAGCAAACGTTTGGAGAACTGTAGAAAATTCAATAAAATGTAATTTTGCTGAGGTCATTTTTAGTTTTTCCGCTCTTCACATTTCCCTGAATGAATCACGGCGACTTACCATCTCATTTCCTCGGTATATACACTATGGAACCGAGCCTAGTTCTAACGTCTCTCTTGCAACAACGCTCTACATAGGTAGTAAATAATCGCGCGGGCCCGAGTGCCTCATCAGTCATCTATCCCTCAGTCTACTTAAGATCTGACCGTTGGGGCACCACAGAGGATTTCTTGACTAGTTTTCTCCACCCTTCTTTATTAGTTTTGTTATTCTTAAGTGCCATGCCGTTCTATCAGTCTCTCCCGCTGCTATCCCCTCTACGTTTCTTCTTGAGTCTGTTAATTTTAATTGTTGAACGAAGGAAAACAAAATTATATAACTAACTTCTCCTTTCTCCCAGAGTAACAATGTATCTGCGCGGGATCGCTGTATGCCTTGTACTGACCATGTTGGTCCTGGAGCTCGCAGAAGCGAAGGGCGAGGGGAGAAGACGAAAAGCGGGACGCAAGAAAGACCGCAAGAAGACGGAGCAGGATGAAGACATGAATCCTGCTGAGCTGATGTGTAAAATTTACCAAGAGGAGAAGGACCCGCTGGCTGGCTTCCACACAGCAGCAAACGATTCCAATGACAAATACGTAAGTACGGGACATACAGTGCGGTATAACACTCATCTTGTAGGTCATCACAGGAATTTTCCAAGCAGGTTATGATAGACCCAACTGTTGACGAGAGAGTCGCTTCCGTGACAAGACAGCTGAGTTTTATGGCTCGTGCTCAATATAAACGGATAGCGGAAAGCTAGAAACCGAATCAAAGGTTAAAGGAATACTGTGTGTTTGAATCCAAATCATTAAAATGATGGTTCTGAATCGAATTAGAATCTCGTCTCGCATAATTCTGTACAACGTACGTGCCCTCAGTCAATTCTTATTCATCTCTGTCAAACTGTTAATCAAAGGTTTGGTTCCAAAGCATTGGGAGGTAAATGAGTTGTGAGCTAACGTATATTATCACAGTTCGTTCGTTGATCCGATACAACGTGCGTCAGTCGCCACCCACGCATATTCCAAACGCTGCTTCGCAGGCAACGCGCATTACTTGCATTTTGGCCGACGCAGGTATTTTCATGACGTACCAGTGAGAGAAACCTTTTGTGAATGTGCATTTTTGGTTTATTCTTTTCAGAAAAAAGCTCTTCAAGAGGTCGTGAAGATTCGGCCGAGAGACTTCAGGAGACGGAAAGATTCCCTGATGATCAACAAAGCTGACATGAACGGCACGGATGTATGTTGTTTGTTTGTTTGTTTGTTTGTTTGTTTGTTTGTTTGTTTGTTTGTTTGTTTTATTAAACTACATAAAGAGTACAAAACATGGTGGTGGACAACGTTACTCTGGCAAATTACTAATTTAAGGCTTACCATTGAAACAGAAGAATACAAATCAATAACAAATAACGAAACATAATAGACTTCCACGATCTTATACCTTCGCCAAATAATATGTTAACCTTTATGATTGACAAACTTAAATGCTTCATTGTCTCATTGATTACGCATTTGCATGTATTATATAAGTTGTTTCTATTCTCCATCCAATAATAGTCGTATTTTAAACAAACAAAGAAAGATAGTCTAGCATTTCCTCATAAATTATGCAAATGAAGTCCTGATTGGAATAAGTTACGTTTGATAATGAAGTGGCATGGCTACGTATAAGATCATCGGCACTTGCCAAAACTTATCTCTACTGTTGTTAGGATCTTTTTTATATGTTTAATCCAAAATAATTCTAACTTTCAAAATCCCAACAGCCATTCCAGAGAATGGAGCTGATGACAGAGGAAATGGGGGTCGCCGCAAAAGTTCTAGGCATTCTGGAAAAGAGTCCTATCGTCACCGACAACACAGAGATGAAAACGGACCTGGGCAAGCTTGTTGAGTCGCTGCAGAAGAGAAAGAGCTCCCTCAGCATTCACGTAAGTCTCCGTCACGGTGTACCGTAAGCGCTGGGTCAAAAGTGCTTGGAAGTCTATACCTGCCCCCGTCTCTTGGTTAAAGTACCAGTAGAGTTTCATCGCATTGCCTACATATGATTATTTTTCGTCTATTGCCTGATTAACCTCTGTATTGAACTGTACTTAAATGCTTTTGCACACTGCTGTAGTACGTCTGAGTACTACATTCGTTCTTTTACTCTGTGTGTGCAGCTCGATAACATCTCTGACGCCCTGGAGAAAACAGCAGCCGAGTGCTTCTCATTCGTGCCTTCCCTGAGCCAGGAGGAATACGATGGTCTTCAGAGTCGGTACAAGAGGAAGATGAGAAAAGTCGTCAGGAAGCTGAAGCGAAGTGTAAGTGGGAGCACAGTACAGTACTACTCCTCAACACGAGTAACACAACACAACACAACACAACACAACACAATACACGTGTTGTCTATTGAATAGATGTCTTGAAAACATTGTGGAAGTTTTATCTCAAGGTGCTGGTGACCTCGCATACGTGTAAGATACAACATATGACAACTTCTGTTTGAAGGGAGGGACTGGGGTTGGTTTGGAAATATGACTATAGTGTGCCGGTGTCGGGGTGCAGAGTCCGGCCGTATACGTAGCTACATCCCTTGGAAACGTTACAACACTGAATCTACATCCTTGTATTCTTACAGGTGAAGAAGCCTTTTGAGAAGCTACGCGGCAAAGCTCGCAAGAAGTTCGGCGTCTTACACATGGGGCTCCTGGACGACATCACCAAGCTGGTCCACGGATCACGTGGCTTTGACGTCATATCCACACTGGAGACGTTCCGAACCACCGCAAGGGAAGTCGGGAAGTGTTACGGGAAAGGCGTTCCCTGTCCGAAGTAGTAGACATGTTCAAATGTCAAGAAACCAAAACAGTGAAATTTTACATGTCGCGAAAATGTCAACACAGTCATAGCCATAGTATATTAGATGGGGAAGTACAGCTCTAGATGCAACCGTTGAGAAAACGTTGAGCGTTCAAAAATGATAAAGATCTCTCAACGCTTTTTCAGCGAGCGCCGAATAATCTCCCTGGTCTGTCAATGATATTGATGACCAATAATTTTTGGTCGCTCGTCGGTTGTCCAGCGGTGATCATCCTGTGGAAATGGGGCAAAATTTGACGTTTGCCAAAACATTACCCGGCATCCTTTGCTACTGGCGTATTAACCACTCTCGGTAGGAGATTAGATGTGAAAAAGCCAATGACTGATAAACATTTAAACCACGCACACTTCGCATACAGGTGGGTGGGCGTATTCAAGACGTATAAAGGATATGTAACGTTACATGTACATGTATACTTTTGCAGACTGTGTTGTGAGTGATAGCGACATTGGACAGAAAGTACCCAATATTTGGATATATAGTGACACCGTTTAATGGTGATAAAGATAATTTCATATAACGCACACTTCGTGATGGTAAATAGGAAATCCTACATGTTAGTTAAATGTTTAAGACCAAGGAGCTGATAGATTATACCAGCTTAAAATAAAGAGATGAGATCGAACAAAATAAGCTCTCTGTAGTGCCTTAAGGTAGCATCCGCCTTCTTTCATCTTTCTCAGTCACTGATAAATGATAGCGGATGTTCTCTGAGACTAGAGAATTTATTCAGTTGTTTGATTCACTTTATATTACATGTGTACCCAATGTTCTACCCGGATGTCTAACTTTCATCGACGTAATCTGATAAGAGGTTTTGTCCATATGGAGGAAGCGGTGCTAGTAAAATAGTTTGAAGAGCATGGTGTGCTAAGGAATAAGAAAACCATTGAGTGTTTTGTTTAACGATGATTCTTCAGATTAAAAGAGAGTGCATTATGCAATATGTTGCATTTGTTTAAAGATAGCTTGATTAAATAAAAGATTTTAACACATGACTGTCTATGTGCGTGTACATGTATTTTGCGCTGTACAGTGAAAAAGGTATATTTTGCAGGGGTTTTTCTAGAAAAATTTAGCATGAGGGAGAAGATCACAAGCATGGCAAGGGAGTGAAGCGACTGAGGGAGGATTTTTTAATAAGAGTAACACAGTTTGTAATGCTAGAATGCATTGTTGTATTGTGTTTACATATTTACTGGCAAAATATCATTTTGAGAAAGACTACATGGTGTGTAAGTAGCCACTTAGGGTTCAAACTTAAAATTGATTACAGATATAAGGGAGCTGACTGGTTACATAAGGGAGCAGCACCCTTATTCCCCTTTTTAGAAAAACCCCTGTTGTGTGTATTCGGATTACTTTAAAGGAACAATGGGAATGGTGGGAATGGAAGCAAAAAAGACAGGAGGACAAAAATAGAATTAATAGTGAATGGAAGAAATAATTGCAATCTGGTTGCACCTTTCATTCAACAAAAACGTATGTGTACATATTAATCAGACTTATTTAGTTATCAAAAATAACTTTCTGATACTGTATAGATATGGGAGATGACGCATGCTACCCAGAATATCGCTTTAATAACACAGATTCTAGTTATGAATGTGAGTGTGCTTAGCTAAAAAAAGATTGGACAAGAACGGGAATGAGGAGAAAAGGGGATGTAGTAGATACATCCACACTGTGATGTTGTTTCTCTGTGTAGTACTGGATGTTTTAAGCCCCTCTCACACATAGACGACCCTATTCCCGAATTTCTCCAGACCGTATCTGCATCTGTAAAGTCTGTATAATCGCCCTTCGGCACAACACACCATCTAGTAAGTACTTTATGTTCAATTTGGTAATTAGTTGTGAGCAAGGTCATCTGTGGTCGGGTTTTCTTGGTGAAGCTGACTACGAGTCTTTGAATTAGGTGAGTTTGAAAAATCAAAGTCGGTCAGGACCCAACGCCGATCTTGGTTGTGGAGTGATCGGGAGCGTAGTCGTTGGAAGGCCCTATAATTGAATGAAAGACCTTTATTGTACATTTGTGCTCTTAACAAGCTAAGTACAGGTCATGAATAGACAAGGAGAAAGATACAGCAATTGCACTTAAACTATACATACTAATGCGATCTACTATTTACATGTTCAACTTCTTCTCGCTTCTTGACGCAGTTAAATATGTACGAGCATATAGAACTAATAATACATGATATAATATGTGAGGTCTAACTTAGAAATGACCTCACCTGGGTACTGAAGTATTTTCAGACAGCAAGGACTGAAATTTGCGGAACGGATTAGTGAATTAAAAGTGAAAATGTTCTTCAATTCTCCTATAATAATGTCAACCGGTCTACATGATCTCTTTACGGAACTGGTCTAGTGAATAAAATTCGTCGTGACAGCTCTGTTTGTATTGATCACAGTCAAGGTTAGAAAAATAGATGTGGCGTCAGATATCTAGGATAGAAGTGACGTCAGTTGTACTGAAAAAACAGCACACCACATCGAGTCACAGATGGTATATTTGTCAGTGCTATTTTGTAAGCTTTACGAATAGGTCCACACCTAATTATGAATAACTATGTATATCGTAACTATGTCGCTGTATACCGGGAAAGAAATTAATTGAAATAGTTCCTGTCACTTAAGAATGAAAGGTTTTTTGTTAGTTGTTCAAATATGCGGAGGAGTAATTACAGCATACTTCGCTGCTCTATGAAATGAAAATACGTCAAATAGAGAGCATGATTCACTGGAACACTATAATGCCGAGAGTTTCTAATGATCGATGTCGTGTCAAACCCACCTACCATTTACCGTCCTGAGCATGAGTTGGGATTTTGTATGACTCATATGTGCTGTTTTCAGTGTTCATTGTACCCGATTACGGAAGGTCGACTGTTAGAAATATGATACATGTATAATCAAAACGGATATGCGATCAGGAAACAGCACATAATGAGCAAAAAGAAACGTAAGCTAGATCCGGTCGTAAACGTAAGCCATCTATCATTTACTGCTAGCCGTTGCGTAATCATAACAAGACAGAATAGACTTCGTTTAGGGGACATTTTTGACGGAGAATTTTGATCCAAGCGTTTACGAATAAATGAATACTTAATTGTTTGAGTGGCTCTATCTGATTCAACTTTTTGTTTCGAATTCTACCCTAGGTCATTTCTATGAAATGGATAGAGATGGGGGGAATTACATAAAATATATCTTCCACACCCAGCATGAAAATGTAGAAGTGATTTGAAAGGGTTTATCCACTTATAGGAGTGACATAGCTCTCTTCAAATTTTCCCGATAATTTTGAGACGAATTTGGAAAATGCTTACGCGCTAGGCTTTAAAAAGACCCCATGGTATGGAATAAAACAGGCAAACGAAGTTTTGAACACCGCCATTGACAGAGGTAATATAGATACGTACAGCGGACAAGTCTCGAAGTTGAACAAATGCTTTCTCAGGTGAGAATTTTTTGTTATCATTTTTATTATTCGTACATTTAAATGGTGCGTATGTCACGTTTATCTAATTTTTCTGTCTTTTTTTTTTATTTTCTTAATTTTATATGTACATTGAAATTACAAAGCTATATTCAACCAGAATGGAAGCCTGAGAATGGGGGAAATTTCTTTTAGCGCAGACTGATTAGATTTTACTTCCTTTGTATTTTACAAGCTTTGTCACATGTTGTGATCAAATTATTTGTACGCTTTAGTACGTTACCAAGTCTTTCCTTTTATCATTGGATTTTGCTTTATCGTCTTACTTCAGAAATGATCTTAGACGCAACCACTTTGAAGTTATTTTTACCAAAAGTGTGGAACCCTTTTTTGCTGTGTACGCAAATGTGTGTTTTCAAATTTGTAAAAAGGTCTATCTGTGACGGTACAATAAGAAAATTTGATACGCTATTTCCGTACACAGATTAAAGCGCTTACCGACAAGCTTTTCATCAGTGCTCTGATTCTTCTCCAGTCTGATCCTGATCGTTTCAACTTGAGAAGGATCAGCAAAATTGATCGAAAGCTTATTAGAAGGCGTTTTACTTTGTGAGCGGAAATAGCACATAAAATTTTATTCTGTGATCATCTCACATCCTCACAATGTGTAAAAGATACATGTTGGTTAGCGATCGGTGCAAATTCGATATTACCACCTTACACATGAATAGAAAGTTGGAAGCCAGCCATTGAGTAAATAAAATGTTGACTTTGGACGACTGCATTGGATGTACATTTTGCAGAGTTTCCAATGCAATTTACATAACAATGAAGCGGGAAGGTGCCAGGCGCCATGTTGCTGGCCTTGCATTGCATTTCAAGGACCCGTAGGGTCAGAACATCTCTGGATGTTGAAAAATAAAATGTGTGAACTATTATTCAGTGATAGGCTCTTTGCTGCTAGCACGTCGGCAGAATCTACTGCGTCTGCGCGAAACCACGGTTTTTGTTGGATATTTGGTCAATGTTGCATCAGAATTTTGTCCGTTACAGTCGATACAATGTACTAGTATATTTTCCCGCACAGCATTTTAAAACTGCAGACGGGTATTATCATTGATTACACCAACACGACCTCGACAATATGATCTGTAGAAGTGCTATACGCAGTGCGTTCTGCCCACGCGCTATGTGGTGTTCCTATGACGTCACGTGAAACGTTCTGTTCACCATGGTTACAGAAGTTGGTACGTTCGGCGCACGTGCGTCTGCTTGTGCTGGTGTGCGTGGCGACCATAGCTCTGCCCTTCGCGTCGGTGGAAGCCAGAAAAAGACCGCGTAAAACGATGAGGACGAATCCCGCCTACGTTGCATGCAAGCTCGTCAACAGGACCCGCGGGCCTTTAGATCTCATGGCGAGAAGACAGAGGGCCATAGTTCGCCTATATGTAAGTGTTCAGTTGTTCTTCTGCAATTCTTAGCTATCTCGCAAGGCGGCTCTGGTGCCTTGATATTGTTTTCAGCTGACTTCATAACAACTAATTGACAAGATCATTGGTCCCTTCCCTTTTACCGTTTTGTAACAGAAGCCTCCATTACATCTTTCAAGATTGCAAACTGTGTAATATATATATTCGTGGAAAACTCAGATCAAACCCACAATCTGTACAACCTTTCGAATAATTCAGCCCTCCCAATTTTTAAGACTTTTGCACATCTTTTTGTTGCCAGAATAACGTGACACTGACGCCTGATAACGTGGAGAGCTCAAAACTGCTCTTCAGTAGGTACATCATCAAGAACACAGAGGTAAGAGTCGACATTTGTCCACACATTTTACATTTGCGATAATGATACGACTAACAAGACATGGAAAAGCCGACTATAGACTTGTTATACCAATCCCTCCTCAAAAAAAGCTCAATAAACAAATAGATTAATATTTCGGAAGCATCTTCTGTTTCTTACATGTAAATTGCACTCTCATATTCTCCATTCATTCATTCATTCATTCATTCATTCATTTTCATTCATTCATTCATTCATTCATTCATTCATTCATTCATTCATTTGTTCTTCCCTTCAACAAGCCATTCTTTCATTCGTTCCTTCATCCCACAGCCAGTAGAACGTATGCAGCTCCTTCTGACGGAGCTGAGGGTGTTTCAGGCCGCTATGGAGGAGATCCGGCGGCAGATGAGGAGGGACGGGAGAGCCGCCCCGCGACCTGTCTACCGGAAACTCTATCAACAGGTGGAGGCCATGGACACGTACGGGGACATCGCCAAGGGACTGGTGAGTGTAGTTTTTATGCACGGTACTTTATATCATAGAAAGGGTACATCTTGCGACATCAAACTTAGACAAATCCAACGTGTCTAGCTATGGCCAGCACTACACGTGGTATTTGAATTAGCCGATGTTACAATCGCTGTCGTTGTCACTTGCATGTTTTCCACATCTTCGTAATTGCAATTTGCTTTCAGCCAACAAATAAACTACGTACCGGTAACTTAAACAAGGTGATTGTGAGCACATGTGAGAACTTTTTGTCGTCCTTTTTTATTTTCAAATCGGCAATTCTTTTTCTTTTATGTCCTCATATTCTTCTTCTTTGGATAGGTTAACAGTCTACAGCGTAAGAAAAAGAAGTTGTCCCACTGCATGGCGTTTGTTGGTGAGTTCATCACTGTGGACACTGCCATGAGAGATCAATACAAGCGAAGGGTCCAGGAGACGCGAAGGGTACGTATGGATTCATGACATACTACTCACGGGATCTTTAACGTAGTCTAGGTGTGGATCTCCTCAAACATGTGCCCGCTAACTTTACATCCCTAATCAGAGGACGTCCCAAACGTAACGTTAACTGAAGCTATAGGTGCTCATTTTGACCTGCCAGTAAAGTGAAGTTACTGTACAATGTCTTCCCCGAAAACCACAACATTGGGGTCTGCTAGGGATTCGAACCAAGAACCTTTACATTTTAAGTCTAACCACAAGACGGCCTTGCTTATCGCCTGCAGGAGAAGTCCGGCTCCGCAGACTGGCGGCGCGCGGTACTGCGGGACGGCAGGGGCCTGCTGCGGGACCTGAGGAGCACCACAGCCGTCCTGCGCCAGGCAGCCAGCACCACAACATGCAATGGCGGCCGGAAACCCTTCAAGTGCTGACCTAGACGCACTAAACTACGACGTCACAGTATTTAGCTCACGTAGAACGCACCAATCAACCATTTAATGATATAGTTCTGCTGTAATTTAGATTTAGTGACTTAATTAATTGCTATTTATTGTCGACGGAAAATGTGTCGATAATACACTGCACAATGTATATGAGTAATGACTGTACTAGAGTTGGTTAACATACAAATAGGACGCTTAGCTTCCACAAGCTTACGTCAAAGCATGTAATATATATGTGTTGTCGTAACTGACATCACTTGGTATTTTTGAGACTGCAATCTGGAGATGAAATAATTATTGTGGTAACAATATACTAACAGAAAACATTGAGTGAATGCATAACATAACCAGTAGAACGGACACGGTTTTTTTCTCAATCATTCAACTCCACGCCGAAGTATTGTCGACTTTCATCACAAAACAGATATTTACCTCCCCATCTTCGACTGAACTGCATCGATCATGATGTCGGCAACAGCTTAAAACGCAGTACGTTGAAAGGTAAAATACTTGAAGTTTTCTCACAAACCAGCAGACTAACAGAGATGTAAACTCCTTTTTTTCAGACAAATCTGGACTATTCTATCAAGTGTATTAGAATGTATGACAGTAGTTTACATTACTACTGTTAGATGCCAGAATGAGGTACAGTGCATGGAAAATAGATTGTCATATATATAAAACATGTAAAAATTCGCTTAAAGTAGGAAAATGCTGTTTCGAGATCTAGACATTACAGGCACCCTATATAGTGTGCCGTACCGTGGCTTCAATATTACTCGGGTCAGTGCATTTACGCAAACGCAAGACAACCGTACTAGACACATCACAGGCCATGGAACGCCTTCTGGGACTCCTTGAGACTGAGCTCGGTGTCGGAGGCCTTCAGCTCCGTCTTACGGAACACGAACATCGGCTGCTGCTGCAGGAAGCTGGCGGCGATCGGCTTGGCGAAGGTGTAGTTGGTCCGCACAGTGCCGTGGTAGCGCTTGCCACTGGTAGTGCTGTAAGTGTAAGGATACAAAGGGAGGTACACATTTAGTTTTAATTACCATACGCTATAGCCTGTCTGTGGGAAGTTTTAACTTCTTATAACTTAGCTGAATCACGTTTTTCGGATCCATTAGAAATGCCATTTAACCAGATCTGCACAGCTGAGGTACTGAAATGATATCCATTAAAATTGTGTCGACGAAAATTTTCCCACATTTAACAGTTCTCAACAAAACAAAACTATTTTTCATTTTTGATGCTGATGAATGAATCAAGTCTGACAACACACGTACGTGCAACTCCAGTCAATGGTGGAAACAACAGTGGTGTCGTTGGGACAGAACACCGTGGCCACGCTGGGGTCCACTGCCGTCAGCGAGTTGGTCATCACAGGGCCGTCAGCGGGAAAACCGCTCCCGGTCACCTGAAACATACAGGTTGTTCAAACTAACTTACCGGCCTGTATTACTTTTACAGCTAGCGTGTTATACTGGCTATACAGATACAGATACTTGTACGTATTTTTGGAAGGGGAGATACGGTATAATCACTAGTATTTCAACCATTCAACATGTAGAACAAAATATACCAACGAAAAAAAAACATGACGAACAATTTGATTAGAAGGTGAAGTTATTATATACAACAAGCTATATAACATACGTTAAACTCTCCTTTGATGTGGCTTCCGTCGTAGGAATATCGGTAGATCCCCGTCACAGATCCACCGTCCTCAAACTGCAATGTACGATGGACTACGTACCTGAAACAAACCATGTAAAGTATAGTAGCATTTTATCATCTGATGTGTAAATGTTCCCTAATTTGCGTCCTCTATACCTAATATTTTGAACATTTACTTATTAAACTTCCAAACGCCGCAAGTATGAAACGTCCGTCAATTTTTTTCTTCTTCTTTCAGTCATTTACCACTATGGTATTACAGCATTTTCTCGTTAGTCATAGACAGACAGACAGCCACACACACACACAAGTTATAATTATAAGGCTCCAAAATTATAAACACTTTGCAATATTGGCGAGGGTAAAAACACCTCTATCCCTTACCCCGAGCCGTCGTCCGCGGCGGCCTGGAAAGGCGACATCCCGTCCGGATAGGGCAGGTACTGGTGGAAGCCGTACCCGAGGTTCGGCACCAGGAGGACCGGGGAGAAACCCAGAGCACCCTTGGTGGACTTCACCTGGATCTCCTCTGAACCCTGCAATACAGCGGGATAGAACAGTGTGACTCAGGTAGTATTATATACTTCTTCATACTATCCATTGTTACTATTTGATAATTATTTGCTACGATGAAAATCAAATAAATGAGTACCGAAAGTGTACTTTGATATATTTCACGTTTATAAGCTGTCTCAGTTTAACATGTCTGTTACCATGTTTGCACACACACAGGTCAATAGCTTTGTTCCAAAAGACCAAATACTGCAAACGTAAAGATGATAACTGCACTCTTATGTTATCAATAAAATATAATAGTCATAAATTTAGGATAAATTGGTCTTGGAGTCTTGCTGTTTAATAGTTGTTGCCATAAACTATACCCTGTACGATTGGCGTGCAATTATGTTTATTCACTACTACTTTGTTTAACACATGTGAAAAGGACAGACATTGTGTTAAATCATAATCTGTTTTTCCTCTCATCACAGTTGAAGGCATACTTACATCCTTTGCGTTGCCTGTGCCCCGCCCGGCCAGGTCAAACTCCCGGCCGTTGATGGAGCCGGAGACGTGCAGCTCGTGGGTCGCTGGGACAGGCTGCAGAAATACATGGATGATCGTCATCTTTATCTGCATGTTCTTACCCACATGGGTTAAATGGTGTACTATAATATCACAGGCTAAAGGCAGAATGATATTCCCTGTAGTGTCGATAGTGCAAAGAGAGAGACGAAACATTTTAGATAGTAAAGTACGTTTTCAAAGCAAGGGCACACTGAAAGAAAACATTTACATCAGGTATCGAAAGAACAGTGTAATACATTGCATATAATATACGGTGCAAACTAATAAAATCAAGGGCAGAATGGATGTATAAAATACCTACATAGAATATAGTTTACGACTAAGTGCTTGAGCGCCCATGGTAAAGATTTTAATGATGTCTGTTTTCCAAGCCTCCAACATTTATGAATATGGTTGGCGCCAAAAAAAACAGGTGTATAGTGGACACGTGCACAGGTCCATAAATAAATCTGGGTCGCACAGTTTAACCCTATCGCGTGTTCCAAGAGCAAGCTTGTGACATCTGACCACGGCGGTCTGCTCCGAAAAATTTTGTTTGGATGAACTTGTGTGATGAACATGACCTGAGAACATACTTTTCTCTGCCAACATGGTAACAAGATGCCTTTTGAAACCTTTTTAGTTCGTTCATTTGGCACTTGCTGAAATAGGACTCAGTGAACGCTGCCAACTGGTCCATGCTTGTTCTGCCAAATTTTTTATCCTTTGGGGTTGACGGCCGTGAGGTTACTGC
The DNA here is from genome assembly GCF_001625305.1 of Branchiostoma belcheri. Lineage (NCBI taxonomy): Eukaryota > Metazoa > Chordata > Leptocardii > Amphioxiformes > Branchiostomatidae > Branchiostoma > Branchiostoma belcheri. Next base: position 37,354 of record NW_017804065.1, read on the forward strand.
AAGCGCCGCGGCTACCATAATCATGTTAGGAAAATACGATAAAGGACCATCGTATCCACGGATGGAGTGGAGATATCTTCCGTTTAGCGTTGATGACCAACATTTTAGTATACAAGGTCTTGCAAGAAAGTTACGTCTGTTCCCAACAGAATCGTTCAAAATGTAAACCCCAGAGCTCTGTTTGCAATGACCACACCTTAGTAAGTTAAACTGATTGTAAAACGCGACGCTGATACCATAGTTATACCACAGGTGTTGGTTTTCTTTCTTTGGCAATTCAGTCTAGTAGTTATTACACTGTATAATACGAGGGGTGTTCAAAAAGTTCTCGGCCTCACCTGGAAAATAAAGGTCAAACTCCTATTCTTTGGTATAGCTGTATACTATGACGTCTTACATCACTGCACACAAAAATTCAAATTTTTATATTCATTAATAAGCACGTGACGCCCCATGAAAATGGGGCGGGTGAGGGAAAATCACAAAATGGCCGCAACAGACGCGTGAGCTCTGATCAAGTGTATCGGTAAAAAAGGATGTCTCCTAAGGACATCCATAAACACATGGTCAAGACACTCGGTGATGACTCCCCTTCTTATTCAACTATAAAGAAATGGGTTACTAGCTACAAGCGCGGCAAGGAGAGCACAAAAGATGAACATATGTCAGGATGCCACAAATCAGCACCACAGACAATCCAGTTGAGGCCATCCATCACATGGTAGTGAATGACAGATTTGAGACTGGCCAACATGTAGCAGGTTCTTTGGCCTGTGTTATGACTCAGTTCACAATGTTTTGTCGAACATCCTGGGGATGAAAAACTGTCTGCATGGTGGGTGCCTCTAATGTTTTTTGAACATCAGAAGTTAAACAGGCTGGACATTTCAAGGAACGAATTCAGTCCAATCCATGCAATTTCCTCAAAACATTTGTAACCCAAGACGAGCTGGGTTCGCCACTTTCAGCCCGAATAAAAACAGCAGAGCAAACAATGGATGAAGAATTTTTCCCGGCCCCCCAAGAAGTTTTAGCGAGTTTCGTCCGTTGACAGGGTTTTTGCCTCTGTTTTCTGGGACAGTAAGGAAGTAATCATAATTGACTACATGCGAAGGGGTTAAAGCATCAATGGGGAGTACTATTCAACAGAATTGCGACAGTTGAGTACAACAGTCAAAGAGAAAAGGGAGGAAAGCACCAGCAGCAAACGAATTTGGCTTTGAAGTCTAACCCCACCCTTCCAATTCACCTGAACTAGCACCCTTGGACTTCTACCTGTTTCCTAAACTCAAGTTCCACTTATGTGGTCAACGTTTTGATGGTAATGATGACGTCATCTATGCGGTATAGGCCAATCTGGGGGGTCCAGATGCAACCTTCTTCCACAATGGGAAAATAAAGCTGGAACATCACTGGACCAAGTGCATTGCAGTTAGAGAGGACTATATTAAAAAATAGTGTAAGAAAAATTTTACTGCCCTAACGTTTTCTAGGTGAGGCCGAGAACTTTTTG
>NW_017804065.1:38886-48981 GCF_001625305.1 Branchiostoma belcheri
CCTTTGCGTTGCCTGTGCCCCGCCCGGCCAGGTCAAACTCCCGGCCGTTGATGGAGCCGGAGACGTGCAGCTCGTGAGTCGCTGGGACAGGCTGCGGAAATACATGGAGGATCGTCATCTTTATCTGCATGTTCTTACCCACATGGGTTAAATGGTGTACTATAATATCACAGGCTAAAGGCAGAATGATATTCCCTGTAGTGTCGATAGTGCAAAGAGAGAGACGAAACATTTTAGATAGTAAAGTACGTTTTCAAAGCAAGGGCACACTGAAAGAAAACATTTACATCAGGTATCGAAAGAACAGTGTAATACATTGCATATAATATACGGTGCAAACTAATAAAATCAAGGGCAGAATGGATGTATAAAATACCTACATAGAATATAGTTTACGACTAAGTGCTTGAGCGCCCATGGTAAAGATTTTAATGATGTCTGTTTTCCAAGCCTCCAACATTTATGAATATGGTTGGCGCCAAAAAAAAACAGGTGTAAAGTGGACACGTGCACAGGTCCATAAATAAATCTGGGTCGCACGGTTTAACCCTATCGCGTGTTCCAAGAGCAAGCTTGTGACATCTGACCACGGCGGTCTGCTCCGAAAAATTTTGTTTGGATGAACTTGTGTGATGAACATGACCTTAGAACATACTTTTCTCTGCCAACATAGTAACAAGATGCCTTCTGAAACCTTTTTAGTTCGCTCATTTGGCACTAGCTGAAAAAGGACTCAGTGGACGCTGCCAACTGGTCCATGCTTGTTCTGACAATTTAAGATCCTTCGGTCAGACGAGTGGGTGGAATGGCTACAAGTCCGTTAGTGATTTTGTGCATCATAATCAGACGAGAATCCCGCCTCTTTAATGGAGAATCTTTAATGGAGAAAAGATATCTTCCGTTTAGCGTTGCTGACCAACTTTTCAGTATAGAAGGTCTTGCAAGAAAGTTACTTCTGTTCACAACAGAATCGTTCCGAAAATGTAACCCCCAGAGCTCTGTTTGCAATGACCACACCTTAGTAAGTTAAACTAACGAAACTGGAGTAATTTTCCTACTTCCTACCTACGCGACGCTAATACCATAGTTATACCACAGTTGTTGGTTTTCTTTCTTTTCAATTCAGCAATTCAGTCTAGTAGTTATTACTGTATAATACACTTTTAAATTAAATGTGCACATGACTCATTGTAAATGTCAACTGGTGATTCACGAAAGAAGCAGAGGAAAGTAATGATAGAATGCTAAGAAGATGGTTGCAGATGCCTTACCATGTCGGGGTAGATTTCTTCGGTTAGGTTGATGACTTCGCCGGTTGACTGTTTGGAGTCCGCCCAGAATTATCCCATCTCTACCGTCACGTACTTCAATATATACTGAAAAACGGAATGTGGGCGGGGCCAAGTTTAATTTTAGTACTGCAACGTTAGAAATCTTAGAATTCTAACAGTGGGAGCCCTAATTCCAACCTACCTCTAATTCCGAACTAGTTTGAAAAAAATCATCGTTGTGGCGTTATGCATGGGTGCATGTGCCTCCAGGAATGGACAAAGCTGTTATGTTGATAATGACAAGCTCACAAAGTTTGTTCCAGTCCGTACGCTCCAACAAAAGAGGAGTGAAAAATCTGTTTGAATTCGACGCTTCTTTTGGGGTTGACGAGCGTGTTAAAAAATGCAGTTTTGATTTTTTTTTTAAACAGGTGCTTTGGAGCAAGTTGGGGGCAGAAAAACAGTTGTAGATTGTTTTAGTCATAAGTTGTGTATTTTAAATACTAAACTCTCTCCTCAGACCTGTGTTTAATAGGGCACCCCTATTGCGACAGAACGTTCCACTGGAAAAATGACCTGCCGTACGTTTCGTGAACCATTACGCTTCTGTGCAAGGCGCTACACTAAAGTGAAATACACACCAGTGCAGCTTTAATCGTCGTGATCTTTATCTGTCAATTTAAACCTCATGTTGCGCAGGTTTTTGGTCAGATAAACTATTATCAAAGGTATGTGCGTTTGCATGGAACATTAGAATCCCTCCCCTTTACAATTGGTACATACTTTTGATACAAGAACGGGGCCTGGCAACCCTGGCTTATCTATCAATGTGATTTAATTTAGTTTATTCTCGCCAAGTATACCATTTGAATAAAATGATTCGCAGATCAATGAAACTAGAATGAAGTTTCGAAATATTTGTCAAATCTGTATTAAGAAATCCATTCTCGTTACATTTGAATTACTTGTTTGATACTAGTTATGCCAATTTATTTAATGGTGTTTATATACCTATTTATCAAACCATACAACCCGCGTGGACACATAATTGTCGACGCTCACACTTAATGGTGGTTTCAGGGTCACCAACGGTCACCAGACACAGACTGTAGGATTATAAATCTTTATATAATCATGGCGCGGGACGCGTATTTGGTTTGACACATCTACAATCTGTCTGTGTCCAAATATGTACATAGTAGTACCGTGTTTTGGCAGCAAAGTGCCTTTCCAATCTGTGCCACGTTGTCTGCCCTGAGATGACCCTCCTCCCCGCTATAATTACACAATACATATCTGCACGAGCACTGGGGTATAGAGGTGCAGGCAGCACAGACTAAAATGTGGATGACATCCGCGCACGCATATCCATTTTGTCCGTTTCCACCGACAAAAAAGGAGACCATGCAGTTTCTTTTGGGGTGCTCATCAAAGGATTACAGAGGTCGAACGGAAAAGAAAAAGATGCCAGAGGGGAAGAAGGTCTCGATACCTACATGCTTGCACCACCAAATCATTTCAAAGATAAAAAAAACAACGTGAAATAACAACAATAAAGAAGTCATTGTCTGGTATATCATGATGATGCTCCGTGTGTTCAGTCATTTACAAAATGTATTTCAATTACCTGACCGTTTCATGACGAAGGCAACTTTTTTTGCCCAACTAGTTTTCGCTCACGCTCGCATCACTTTTGGGGTGCTCAAAGGATGTCATCCATAACATAAAACAAGTGCCCACCCCATTTTTGGCCACGTCGCCTGTACACAGTCAGTCCGCCTCGGCCGCTATAATTACTCAAACACATATTTGCACGAGGACCCAATGGCAACAGGTGCCCAAAACGGTCATAGTAGTCACTAGTTCTCAAGTACATACAGTAACTGTCCCTAGCCTGACTACATTTGGCGTCTAGAAACCTGCCAGCTCGGCGCCCCTAGAAGCTTGCGGCGAGAACGCATCTGTGTGGGTCGTCGTACGATTTTGTGGCGGACAGATTAATTTTTGTTTTGTTATGTTTGGACAGATGCACGGGTATCTGTTTGTGATCGTGCGACGAACGTACGACGTACGTGACCGAACCATTACTGGCCAACACACCTCATGAGGATTGGGACACCCTACAGTCAGTCCTCTTGTGTCGATGAAGGTTAGACAACCGAATAGGACATTGCGTAATACAAAAATGAATTAAGGATATGAATAAACATACGTTATTTCAATCAGTTTTGATTGAGTAAATCGATTAGGTGCACTGCCATGGGAGCGGTTGGGTGAATGCCAAATATATTGAGTATTGATAATAGTTATTGATTAAATAAAAATTGATTGATTAACAAATGTCCTTTATGAAGTACCCGAGTTCTTGTCAGTGTGGTTGTCTCTCTTGAAACAAAATGCCCTAGGGCGCCCTTTCCACTAGCTGGCACGACCACTGGGCACGTCTTTGAGCGATCAGAAGTGGGAGAACAGTGGCATCACCTGTTAATTGAGTACAAAACTACAGTGACTCTGTCGACTTGCGAGATGATTCGGGACTACAGGACAGTACTGAAGATTCGCGTTTTACTCCCAGTACCAACCCAAAAAGTAACATAAGGCTGCATAAAGATGTGTTCATAATGGTAGAAAATGAACTTAAGCATGCTAGCAAGAAATATCAATGGTCATGGATGCTACGTATTAATGTGTTCTACTTTTCAGATTTTGTGTTTCTCAAGAATATGTAGTTTTAATCTGGATGTGGCTGTGCAATACCAATTTAGCAGGTTGTTTTCTGTGTGTTTGTCTGTCTGTTTGTTTGTTTGTTTGTTTGTTTCTTTGTTTGTTTGCTCTCTGTGTTCATATGCATTTGAGTACAGTTAAGTCACCGCGGGAGTGAGGGGGAATGTTGTAACCGCAGACTGGCAGGAAGAATTCGTTCGATGTCAAAATGGTCTCCCCAAAGGTTGGGTGGTGGAGGAACTCTGGGATTGTATGTGATTGACGGTGAAAAATACACAGGAATAAAACCAGAAATTTATAACAACAGTTAATACTTCACGGTGGTGTGAAATCTTCGATTTCTTGTTTCCTTAGCTGTGATATCCTGACTGGTGAGTACACGTTAGTCTTGCCGAGTGGCCCGCTATCGATGTTTACTTGTCAAGAGTGGAAACAGAATACGTTATTCAGCAAGGGTAGAAGCAGAGGAACTTAATCATCAGCAGTTGTTCTGTTCTAGGCGTTTTGACACCGAGATATTTTCACCCGACAGGCGTCCAACATAAGGCTGGCGAGTGAAAATATCACGGTGTGAAAACTCCCAGAACAACACGACTGCTGGTGATTATGCTGGGGTGACCTTGAACTACACACGCACATCTGTCGTCAGTTAGCCTTCTTCTGGGCCGTTTTCTCACTAGACGACGATAGCTGAGTGACCGATGAGCGACTAAAGTGAGATTTGTGTCACCCTTGATGTTATGATTAAAATATAATTAACGTTGTTAATTACGTTAGATCCAAGTAGATTGTGAAAACTGTCGTTTAGAAATAATTATATTTCAGGACAACTATCCAGTACTTTAGTTATTAAAACATCGTCTTCATCACCTCACGTCATGAGAACATCAGTGTCTTTATACAGAAGACCACTGTTATTGGTTGGATGACAGTGTACAATAGTGGTACTCTACCGTCCACATGTACACAAACTATATGTACTTAGACATTGTGGCGTCGTGTGTATATAACAATAAACCATATTTTCTACACTTGGGTTGGCACATTTTTTTCAATAAACAAATGTTTAAGACAAAAGTAGCCGTCTTGTGGTAACCTGTCTATTCAGACCACCTGTCCGACCGACCGATTTTGCTCTGTCCCTTGAGCGGTGGCCGTATATCATATCAATAATTAATGATATGCACAGCTACAGTTCGTCTTTACCGCTGCCACTCGCAGGGTTGTTGATGATGGCTATGACCCTGGCCGGGCCCCCGCTCCCCTCCCCTATCTTGAGCGGCAGAGCGTACACAGTGGCTCCTGTGGTCGGTAGTTTGTCTATGTTGGCGACACACTCCAATCCGATGATGTCAGCTTCGCACAATACCTGATGCGCACTGAAGGTCTAGGAAGGTATAAAAACGTATATTGCAATGCATGCATGGTCCCTGCATCAAATTAAAAAAAACTAAACCCCTGACCTAATGATAAGGCAGAAACAGCACAAATGACTGATTTTGTAGCCAGTAGTAAAGATGAATAGGTTTTCACAAATAATCATGCAAATACTGTCGTATTTGGTACGTTTTGTATCTTATGACTGTAAATGTTGTAATCATCATTTGTATTCAGCACTTTTCATTCCAGAGTAAAGAGAAATGCGTCGAACTCACATGGGATTGTCCAGGACTGAGAGATCCGGTGTCAATTCCAACAGCGTGCATCCCTCTGTTCTGTACCAGCCAACGAGCGCCCTCTGGGTCTATACCGGGGAAGTGCAGCAGGGACGTGTCGGTGGTGTCTGTTCCAAGGAATTTTCGTTTGTCTGACCAGTACTGGCCCCAGCCGGTTCGAACTGACAAAGATGCAAGCAAAACGTTTCCATTTAAATTTAGTGATTTCTTCCTCCAACAACTTATAAACAACAAATTCTATCTAGTGTTAGACATTTTAGATAACTTCCGCTATTTGTATCATCTATGTACAGGTTTTCAGAGGCTCCTTAGCTCAGCCACTGATGAAAGATGACTGTTATCGGATGTTGAAGCGTTTAACTAGAAAGGTTATGTAGTTGTCTGATTTATTTTGTATTACGTAACGACCCACCTAACACGATGGATCCGTCGGGGATTCTGCCGTTGCTGACCTCCCAGTCCTGGAAGTCCTGAGCCGTTACTGCGTAGTCCGCGTTGTTATCGGTCTTGTTGGACACGTCCACAACCACAGCCGGGCCCATCAGGCGTTCTAGTGGAACAGCGTCCACTGGAAGACGGGAGATAGCATTGTATCTTTCAGCGTAGCGCTGCGTACCTAAACGTAACATCGGATACTCCCAGACAGAAGGGGAAGATTGCGACCTTCTTCTATGTTTTCCAACAGCCAGTCCAATCATCGGGACCAACTTTTATTAAATATTTTTAGATTTTACATGTTACATTTTGCCTTGCTGTTTGGTTATGACTTTGCCACAGAAAGATCTGCTTGAGATTAAAAGGTACAGGTAGAGGTTTCGGTACAGAGATTTACCTGAACAATTTCACATAGTAAGCAGCGTTCTTCAATAGTGAAAGAAACAAGAATAAACAGAATACTTATTTAGATTTCGATGACGTCGTGTAGAAGTTTGATCACTCACTTCGCCACTTGTCCTTACAGAAGTGCGAAGGCGCGTCCACGTGGGTACCGCTATGTTCGAATCCCTCATAGGAACTGCCTTCGTAATAGTAGCCTTTCTCATGGTAGCCTCGGAATGTATCTTTGAGACGAAAAGGTTCACGTGTAGGCCAGTTCACTGTGGTGTCGTCGAAGGTGTACGTCATGTCAATCACCTGTGGGTTGCCTAGCAACGCTGCATGGCAACACTCTCCCAAGAAGATCTGTACAGAAACCGGATGGTCAAATAAAGTCCAGATTAATAAAACAAGAATTATATATTCAGTGTGAGTGAGTGAGTGGGTGTGAGTTTAGGTGGGTGGGTGGTTGCGTGTGTGTGTTTGCATTCACCGCACGTCCATTCTTCAGCGTACCAGACAAACCGGACAGCGATTTCATTTTTCTCGTTGCTATTCTGTACATATTATAGGATATATATTGTCAGCAATAGATACATAAAGTTAGCATGGTCTGGACTCGGCACAAAGCCAATCACACGTTGATGGCTGACCTGTGTAATTGTCGCCATTCATGCGTATCCTACTGAGGTCGCGACCTGCCCGGTATTTTGACGGACTAATCGTTCAACGCTGACTTAACGATATCCTCCACCGGGCCTTCCTAAGGGGCTGTGGATGGTTGAATTCGGCAAAAATATCAGAATTTAGCCGACCTGGCACATATACTGTACATGTTTCTGCACAGAGAGGGAGGGGCGGAGAGGGCGACAGACGTGGGGTAGCGAGAGAGGCCAATACGTACGCTCTAAACAAATAGATTGTATTATCCCAGATACAAACTACTACCCTACTTAAATATATAGCTCCTGTTCCATATAAAAAGACTATTGTAGATATTAGAGTACATGTTTACCAAGTCCCCATAGTCATACAATGTATCCGTCAAAATTATTGCGCAATTGAGTTGATTACTTTCTTATAGAGCAAATCTATCCTGTGACGAATAAGACCGGACCTTAATAGGCAAGTAGAAACCAAGTAGAAACCTACCGTCACGGCCAGCAGGCTACTGTACAAGAACGCGCTCATGTTGCCTGTGGGCCAGAACAGGTGTCCGGAAAAAACAGGACTAACAGGACTGGTCCATTTGCGTGCAGGGGGACTTTCCGGTCTTCATTTTTTCCATCGTATCAACCACTCGTTATCTTTTTTACTCCCCTGAATATCAGATGGATTCGATCGACTAGTCGACTGTAGTATATAGTCTGTGATGTTCCCAACAGATTAAAGTTTCTTAGATGAGGCAAAATAATATCCGCCTTTACCTGCCGTACTACATATATGACTCCGTACTTTGCCCTGACCTTTACAGCTAGCTTTTGAAGCTTTTGACGCCGGCCTTGCCCCCATTATATCAACTATCGAGAGTGTGTTTGAACACGCTTCGGTTCAAAGGTGGATGGGCTTCCCACCCCACAGAAGGCCGTGTATTTTGATTTCTTTGTTAGAATAATTAGCACTGTTTTAAATTCCTTGCAATTCGACCTCATGTCCACCTGTTAGTGGTGTGCCAGTGCCATCTACCAAACTGTAGCATACTGCATGACCTCTTGTGCATTTAGCCCATCTGGGCAAGAACATGCAATAAAGATTCATATCATTATATCATTATCATTATAATTAGCAGGAACATGTATAACGAAGACACTACGTGAGCTCCGATGATGCGATAAAACACACGCAGACATAAATGAACATGGTCAGAATAGTGTATATAGTCTCGGAAATTAAAAGATAGGTCACATCTGTCCGTCCGCCCGTCACTTCATGATCTAGCCTGACTCCCAACTTCAGTTGACCTCTTCAATATTACATTACAGCATCATAGTAAATATTTTACATTGTATCCATCCGCGTTCATTTTTTCACAACATGCGGCAATACTATCCAAGTCTTAAGCTTGAAATACATTGAAATGGCAGTTTATCGTTAGCACATCGTGCCGAAAAGCTCACACTTATGAGCAACTGGCCTGCGTTAAGCATATCTACGTACTACATAATCTAGTGTACAGTTTCCGTAAGTACTAGCTTCTATAACAAACAACACGGGTTATATTTGCCGGATTGCGTCGAAAGTATCTAGCGATAAGTGGCTGGCGTCAAATGTATCTCGTGTACAGTTTCATAACGACAGCTCAATTTTCCTCGTTCTAAATCGAACAAACGACGCAAGTTATCTGGCGATTGGCGATGTACGGGCCGCACGGAAGGGAACCGCAGACCGCCTCCACCAGATAGAACAGCGCGCCGTTCTTGTTTTCGTACGTCCCCTTGAATATATCCGGAGCGCTGTCAACACACTCAAACTTGTTCCGACCCTGTAGTGGAAAGAAGAAATCGAAGATCACATACCTCCGCTTGAACTAGAAGATCTACATAAAAACAATTTGTAGTCTATACCTTGGTACACACAGTTTTAGGGAGTGAATATATATATATATAGTCATGTGTTTAGGTTTTCCTGTGTCACACGGTGTCCGTTTTCATCTGTTTTCATGATGGTGTCCTTTTGCTAAGATCTTTCTTGCAAATGTACGGAAACCAAATAAATAAGATAACGTGGCCTAACCTATCGTTCAAATTGAGGACGGCGACTTTTTCTGGGCCATGGGACCCATGCCTTACCTTCCTGTCAGTGTCTCCAGAAATTTGGAAACACAGACACACCAAAATCTCCAAAGGTAAAAAAAACAGAGAAGACATCAACAGTGGCATTTACTTCGTTTCTCCTATATATAACTACTTTGTTCCTGCTGGTCTCTAATCTCTTGCCAAGAGTTCTCACCTTGTGGCTCTCGTGGCCCGTCATGAGATAGCCCCTGTACTGCCGTGTCCAGCCGCTAGGGCAGCTGGTCCAGGCCGGGATTGTCAGGACAGATCGATGGGTCGGGACGCGGCAAACTGCACACGGCACGTCGTAGTCTTGAAGCTGGAATATCGGAACGGTTAAAAACATACAAAGTCCCAACTATGTATGAATGTCAGTTAGATTTATGTATAGATTATGTAAGATTTGATTGGGCCGGCTGCTAGGAAACGGTACAGAAATAAAGATCACATGTAGTCTTTCCAGTGTTTCCAATCGGCCTCAGCTTTGAGAGTATACTGGCAGCCTTACCGACTCTATAGCCTGCGCATTTTCGGTGGAGAAGAAGCCAGTCCCGGGGTTCTCAAACTCCGCTCCGTACAGGAAGGTTTTACTGTTCGGCCCATCAACGTACTTGTCCCACGTCACGTTCAAGGTCGGCACGCAGATGTAATTGGACCCTCCGCCATGCTTGTTGTGGTCCGAACCGCCCACCTTTCCTGACAGAAAAATAACGTACAGCGTATAACAGTTAGGCAGCTGTTGTCTGAGAGTAACCTACAAGAGGATGTCGTGATGTCATTGCTGTGCCCACCGTTATGTACCCCCTATTTGCACCTCTCTCTCTCTCTCTCTCT
>NW_017804065.1:49001-101157 GCF_001625305.1 Branchiostoma belcheri
CTCTCTCTACTCTCTCTCTCTCTCTCTCTCTCTCTCTCTCTCTCTCTCTCTCTCTCTCTCTCTCTCTCTCTCTCTCTCTCTCTCTCTCTCTCTCTCTCTCTCTCTCTCTCTCTCTCTCTCTCTCTCTCTCTCTCTCTCTCTCTCTCTCTCTCTCTCTCTCTCTCTCTCTCTCTCTCTATCTTACACACACATTGGGTAGACGGACCGTATCTACACCAAAGATCTGTGTGGAAGTCAAAGGCAATACTTCAGTCTAGTATATAAAAGGTCAAAAGGTTGATACCGGCATAGACCGTCTCCAGCTGTTCTGCGCATGCCTCCCTGCCCCAGTGTGTGAACACGGCTCCGCCCTGCAGACCACCGTCAAACGGAGGACTAAACTCTTCTATGACGTCAGTTGCGCCACGGCGCTCACGACGCGCATGCGCCGCTTCACCTGCGAGCTAGATTTATCAGAAAGAAGAAATATCTAGATAAAACTTTACATGCAAACTCATGCTGGATGGATAATTGCACTGGAACACACAGATACGATAACATAAAAAAGCCTATAGATCTGTCTGAAGTTTCTACGTGATTATACTGGGGGATTTGTCTTCGGAGGCAGTGGCTGATGAGATGTCACTGTGACACACATTATTTCCAAACTACGTCTTTCAATCAATGAAACACTTAGATATCAGACACGTACTGTTCAAATTATACTGACTCCTTTATTTACCAGTCAATGTAGCAAATGAACTGTTAATTTTCATGTTATAGATTTGTGCTGAAACATGACCCACTTTTGATAACGTTCACACAGCTATATAGTGTACCACAAAAAGTTTTTCTGTCCTACTTTTAAATTCGTATTTGAAAGCAAGCTGTTTCACTTATTCCTTAGAAGTTTCTATAGTTCATTTTTCCACCCGTCTTTTCATGATCAACATACCTTGTTTTCCCGTATGAGTTCCTCTATCTCCTGAAGTTTCGGCTGAAGCGAGTTGACTCTCAGTTGGCACACTATGACCGTGGACGCCACCATTAACAGAACCAGCACAGACGTTGAACTCATAACTCTTCTGATCAAACCACCGTGTCCAGTAGAACATTTCATATGCTCCATTATTCAACTCTCGGCTCTTCACCAGGTCCAGAAATCCCTACCTCTAAAATCCAGCAGTGCTGCTACAGGGAAGTGAGTGTGTTTACCACGTGATTTCTAAGATAGCCTACGCGGTTTTCAGCTGCCAGACTGAGTAAACTGTTTTGTCAGGTCAGAGGGTCGTGGTGATAGAAAGGAAGTGCTTGCGTGCGGCAACACAAGGAAGGAAGATGAACAGGGCAGGCGTCTTATGCCACAGCAAGTCAAATTGAAGGATGACGTCCACGTATGCGCGCATTGATTTACATAAGATGAATTTGAAGAAAAAAGAAATGTCGTGCCCCTCTGGCGATGCCTTAAGTGTAGCTGTAGAAGTGGCACCGGTGCGGTAGCCTTGGGTGAAGCTGTAGTGATTCCAGACTGCCGCACTTATGTCACATTGTGTACTTATTAAATGCAGAACTAAACGTTTTGTTGGCTGTGATGTTTTGTGGTTTTAATTGCTACAGTGTTTACGGTCTTTGTTTCGGAAAAGCTGGGCATATTGTTTTGGAATCTTTTTTGTGCTTTCTTAAATTTGGCCGGTCTGCATTGAGTGTTATCCATAAAATTAATTTGCTGTGGCCTTACGAAAAAGCACAGATTCTGAAATGTCATTGACCTTGGAAAGACTCAAGTCCTAATTGAGCATGTGCTTCAATTAAAAGTATAGAAATCTTACGGAATTGTGCTTCTTTTTCTCCTCCTCCTTTTTATCTTTCAACCCTTATGCAAAAACTTAATGTTTTGCGTTATTCAGCAAGAAAGTCCTCCACTATACAGCTAGGAAACATTCTTGGCTTGGCCAGTTGCCATAATGCCAGAGGTACTTTCCCCAGTTTTTACCCAGACCAGGCCGATGAAAAACATGTCCAGCCTGGTTGTGCTGATAACGACTGTCGCTATCACGTAGTCCACGTGCTGAGGAAGTCAGACAAGCCTCCGGCACAAACATGTCAGATCGAACATGTCCGTACGGTCTTCTTGATTCTTAACATCTGGAAACGTATGAGTACGAGAAACCAGCGAATTCCCTGTTGAAGTATTACTCATAAATTCAGGACAGCTTATATAATTACAGGCAGCCGTCGCCTAAATGTAACGTTATGTGGACGAGGAAGGATTTGAGTTCCTCATCCTCTGTAGACTACACCCACACACACGCAATCTCTTGAACTGGTTATGACAATGGCAGGATGCGGGTTTTTTTCTTAACTCAAGCTGGTGCAATGTTTCTGATCAAGTTACGGAAACACATCGTGACTCGGCCTTCTCAGAAATTGCCCTGTTCAACAAAATTACATTTCCTTCAGGCTGTTCCTCAGTCGCAAAATACGTTTTCGACAGGTTTATGGCCGAGTAAGGAGTACGTCTCTCTTTAACCTAGCTCATCGCACCAGCGCAGCAGTGATATTCAAAACGTGTGAGTCCATTTCTTTCCTAAGGCGGAGACCAAGTCACGAAGCTGAGCATGTTGCCGTACAGTTGCACTGAGAAACCCGGGCGGACAGCTCCAAGAGGCGGTAAGGCGTTGGCCGTCCTCACGGCGCTGCTTTGCGCGGCTTCTATCGGCGTGATCGACCACAAAATGCGGGGATACGAGGCCGGAATACAGGGCTTGAAGGCACAACTGGATGCCAGTAGCGTGAGTTTGTCTTAAGTTTTTGCTGCCTTCGCCAAGTTGAAGATTAACTCGGTGACATTTGTTTGTAACTGCGTTTGAGCAGCGTAACTCTAGAAGTTGTGCTTTATTGATTGTCAATTGATATTTGGTAACCGGTTGGCGACTTAGTCAGGCTGAGGTGTATATAGTTGCGAGACTGCTCATTACATCAACGAGTGGAAACCGTCATTAAATTATGAGGTTTCTGCCCACCTACACTCCCAGCACTAGGTGTTCTTGTGGTAAAGAAAAAGTAGGGGTCCTTTCCGATGTGAGTGGTTCAATCCTTTCAGTCTGGTATCCGAACGGACGTATTGAAAGGAAATTGTTGTCTGTTTAATACGTCAAGCCTTCCACAAATGTGGTAAATCTAAACATATATCTAAATCATTCAAATAGATCAAGGATAAAGAAAACGCATTTCCATGTTTAGTTCTCCGGTTCGTTGCTGCTGTTGCTCGTGAACAGCCGTACGACTCCGCGACGGACCTCCTTCAGACGGAACCCGTAGATCACAGGATTGATAGAAGAGTTCAGGATGACGAAGATCATCGATCTATGCAGCGAACGCACATCCTTGGTAAGGAGAGCCATCCTGGAGAAAAATGGCAGCCACCCTACTAGAAACACGGCGGTGAGGATGACGATGGTGACCGCGGATTTCCTGCTTGTAGTCGGCTGGGCGCCCACAGCGGCTTCTTGGGCAGCGATGGCGTTCACGTGCTTCCAGAGGCACCACAGTATCCCCATGTTGGAGAGGAAAATCGCCGCCATCGGGATGAAAACGAACACTAGGATAACAACCACGTAACCGTAGGACAACCCTCCACCTAACGGCAGGCATGTGTGATCAGATTGCCCTGCACATTCCCAGTCGAAGTAGGGTAGAATCGCCAGAAGAACAGACCACACCCAGACGATCATGATCACGACCTTGCACCTGTCGTTGGTGACGTTGTTGACGTAGGTCATCCCGTAGACGATGAACCAGAAACGCTCAGCGGTCAGGGCCATCAGGCTGTAGGCAGAGGACAGTCCGGAGAGAATGATCGCCGTGAACCGGAGACGTGAGACGATGGGAAAAGACACGGCCCCTGTTACGCTGGAATACAGAACCGTACTACCCGACAAGACGAAGACCACGCCCGCCAGGACGTCGCTGGCTGCCAGATTGGCCATGAGGATGTAGGCAGGGGTGTGGAGCTGTTCTTGCTTGACGATGGCGGCGAGTGGAAGACCGTTTACCACGGCTGACCAGACGCCAAGGCATATAGTAACGCACAACACAAACACAGTTCCAACGGATCCGGACACGTACCGCTTGACGCTGACATTTGACAACTCGTTCCCCACACATCGGTAGGCGTTAGACGTGGCGTTTACTCCCAGTTCAGATGCGTTGGACACAGCAAAGTTGTCACAGACGATCTCGGACGATCCGTTAGGCCATGTTGAATTGCGAAAACCTATATCACTAGTACTGCTATTCGTAAGTGTAACGTTGTAAACATTTCCAGTGGCCGCTCCTATACCAACATACATGTATGGAATCACGATAGTGAAAATTATCATCGTTTTACCGACGTGATACATCATTTTTTACGGGTTTAAAAGATCACCTCACGCGTATGTATTCTTCCAGAGTTGTAAACAGTGAGAAGTGCACCCGTGGAGGAATGATACCACAGTGTACCGGTACGAGATGTTGAGATATTGTCGCCCCCACACAACCTTGTTCTTAATAATATGCACAGCTATGCCTAATCTGAGAACGGCCTACTGGCGTCAGTAACATCCATGTGGAAATGTCAGGTATTACTGTCACCATGGAGGTAATATCCCAGTATCATGTTATGCTATCACCTTGACCATTGCACACAACAACAGCTTAACTTACCTAGACGCTGTGACGTATTCAAAATGGTGATTCCATATAAGAGAGGGCAATGGGAGACAGTTGAGAGGCTAAATTATTACTAGGGTCTATCAGTTTTCTCTTCATTTGTCCTTCATATTATTTGTTTGCTTGCTAACTTGCTTGCTTGTTTTTTTTTCTTTTTGAGTCTTTAAATTTGTGAAACATTCTAGCTTCTACCAGGCTTCAAGATGCGGCAGGAATTCCAAAGAATAGACATTGACCAAATAGAGCGTTAACATGCCGGTCCACTAGAAAAGGACCGTTTTCCGCACCGGAAATAGGCAAGGGTCAGACAAAATAAAACAAAGATGCAGGATACATGACTCAAGTCCTAACTCATCCAATTTCCTTGAGCAGTGAGATCACAGTGAGATTCCTAGATCACATGCTAACTTGTCAAATATATACACGTTAAGAATGCAGCGATGCGGTCACGCCGCGCAGCGGACGATGATGGAATGACACCCTTCCGAGACGAGCCTGTGAGCCGGAGTGTTCAGCACGACTTTCCCGGGCAAGGAGGAGCTCTCTTTACCCGGTGGGGACGGGAGGTGTGCGGGAAGAGTAAGGACATAGACACAGTCTACACAGGTACGTTATGTGCGTGTGCGTGTGCGCTCATGAAGTGTAATTCTTATGCACACAAGTACTTCAACGTAACCATTAAAACTTGCCTTTCTTCAATGCTTTTTACATGATAAGTCTCAGATGTGTATTCTTTCTACCGTGTTAACAAAAGGCGTGGCAGGAGGGTCCCACTACACCAAACATGGCGGCGGCTCCAACTACCTGTGTCTCCCAACTCGCAATGTATCATGGGATCACTTCAAAGATGGCCCACAGGTTCGTAACATGTAACAATACATGTGTATCGATCATCTTCTGTACCATGATTTCTCTCAAAGGATTCAAATAGCAAATTCAAGTATATATTGACATATGATATCCCATGCATTATACATTCAGGACAATTGTGAAAATGCCTACACGGTAGCAATTCCACTAATGATTGAGATGCGGTCTTTTCATCTCCATGCATATTTATAATCCACTTCTGCAGACGAAGAACTTCCTGTACGGCTCAGAGTTCCAAATCCACGGGCAGGACGACTTCTTCTCCACGGTCAATGCTGAGGGGATCGCTACGGTGGCGGACTACGACGTGCCGTGCGCCGTCTGTCGGGCTCAGGTCCGGTCCAGTACCGTCATGATCCCCGCACGGACGGCATGTCCTAACGGTGAGGAATGTTTTTCTGTGTTTTGATTAGCATACTCGCCATCAGGTCAGTAAAAGTAATTTGTATTACACAATACGCTGGCAAATATAGTTTTCATAGAACGTCAGAGAGAGGGGAAGAAAGACCTTCTTTAGGGCACTGCAGTTTCTTCAGTTCTAGCCAGAGGACGCTTACCTGTGACCGTGTGAAGCCTGCCATCTCTGACCGCCTTGCCGTATTTTATTCTTGTGTGATTCTCCATAACAGACTGGCACAAGGAGTACCAGGGTTATCTGATGAGTGCCCACGAGACGCACCAAGGACGCACAGAGTTCGTCTGCGTAGACAAGAACCCGGATGTGGCGATCGGCACCTACGAGAGCAAAGATGGCGCCCTGTTCTATCTGGTGGAAGCCGCGTGTGGCTCTCTGCCGTGTGGTCCTTACATCGCTGGGCGGGAAATCACCTGTGTAGTCTGTACAAAGTAACGCAACTCAGAATGTGGTACATTGGTTGTACTTCATAAGGATTTCTATACCAACGATTCTACTGAATGAATGAAGACCTTTTCTGTACCCAAGTACCCATAGGTTCATAGATACATGTATTGTGCGTGTACATGTATACATTGTCACGTTAGCATGAGTAATATAGTCTTGAATTCAGCTTCTTCTCACTTGTTTCACCACTGTTTAATGACGATTTCTACAAGAAGTAATATGCTTGACTATACGTCGTCGTTTACGGTTTCATTTCCAGTTGAAATTGCATCACGACAGACGATAAGTGGACAACTGGAACTTCCAGGAACTCTTCCGGAAGTAGTTGAAGTGACATATTTTTAGAACAATACGTCCCTAAAAGTAAAAAAAGAGACGAGAACATACATATTTACGTAGAATTATAGCTTGTCCGCGAGGAAGTTTCGTTTCGCGTCTACAGAATTTTTGTATCTATTTGTGTCATGTCCTGACTCGACGTCCTCATACATTTGTATCTAGGCCAGTATATTTTATCGCTCTAGGCCGAGATTGTATTATCGCAGACACAAACTTGGAATGTGTCCAATATTTACTGCACATCCTGATTAACACATCATGACTTCAGTATACATGTGCTACTGTTTACTATAAATCGGTTAGTATAGATATTAGACACACTCTATAGTACTGTTTATCAACTTCCCATACATTTTATCCGTTACAATTGTTGCACAAAAAGTCGATTCTGTGAGATAGATAGTTTAGGACTCCTTTATCATATCTACAAATGCTCTGAAATAAAGCTGTGACCTAGTGCTTAAGTTCATCCATCCAAAGCAAAATAAAAACCACAAAATTATAATTGATAATTGATAATGATGTAATTTGTACAGAATTGACACGTGCTCTACAAATGTGATAATGTATGAAGACATAGTCAATATAACTTTTGAATTCGGCGATAGTTTCCGCCCCACGGGGATTTCTATCGGAATTGCGATAGTTTGCACCCCATTTCCGTCCCGACCTCTGATAGTGTAACTGAAGGTATGCCACGTGCACTGATAGTGATGAGGCAATTTTGAAAGAATAGACACGTACGCGTACTTCCGCAAATGTCATAAAAATAGAAAATATGCTAAAGCATTTGTCACTGTTTTCGAGCACGTTGGAGATTGTAATGGAATGGCTATGAACAGAAACTAAGACAGTGCGACTCTCCACTACAATTATATACTGACGACAAAGTTATAAATGTTGTGCCATTGGTGCATTTTCCAAGGGCACAACACTAGGGTCAGGAAGTCAAACCCAGACCCATAAGATTCTAAGTCCACAAACATTGCCACAAGACCACTTTGCCACCGGAGCAATTTCTAAGAGTGATACTAGCTTTAAAATCAGAATCCCAGTTCCTACCAGCAAGTCCTACCTGTACTGACCGCCCTCTCGTCCTTGACCCCTCAGGGCTTTCCTGAATAAATCACGCTTCTAGCAGCTCTTCCACTGGTCAAGCGAGAGATTGTGTAATACAGCTGCAGGTGAAATACGGCGTTGCTTCTTCCAAGTACATCAAGTCACCTTCCCTTACTTTTAGCGATAAGTTTGTTGGGACTTTTATATCCTTAGGACGGGTTCAGTTTCCGGTTAATACGTTCGACTGGTACGTCCCCTGCTTTGTTGTTGTATGAAAGAAGTTTAATGAATTGAAAAATCTAACACAATTAGACTTTTATCCCGAGGCACGTTCACACGGGAATAACAGAGAATTTGGTACCCCATTATAAGGCCTGACATAGAAACCGGCGTTAGCCACGCACAAATAAACCACAAAAGTCAAAGTCTTAAAATTACGGTTATAGACAAATGGTGCGAGCTATTGACATGTGCATATTCTAATTTCATTCCCTGGCTATCCAGCCTCGGTTCACCGTTTTGTACACATTAACGTTCGGTAATCATAATGAACTGATGATATATTCCGACTGGCACACATTAAAGAGCTGCCAACATCATAAGCTGATCTAGATTGTTCATGTTAGTAATAAAGTCTAATTTGAATCCAATGGCAATCCACAATCATGTATATTCCATAGATATGTTACAATGGCAAGTATATTCTAAAAATCTACTCTGTGCTACTTTTTGTTTTCAAATACTTAGGAAGAGATTTTAGCTTCTTTTACTCGAGTTTCTATATTGGATATGCGTGAAATATTGCGTCGTGGCCTAGTTATAGCCTGTGCATTACACAAGCTCTCTCAGCCGGACGTCAATGACCCCCACCACATGGGGGCGGCAACCTTAGGATGGCGGCCGCCAGGAGCGCGATTTAGTCTAGCCTCCATAGCATGCCAAAAAATGTTGTTTTTTTTGGGGGGGGGGGTCTTCAAGGTCTTTGGGAGCTTTCATGTGCTATTTTCCGATTGCATATTCACAACATAGCCTGATTGAAATACCCCTTATCAGCCAAAGACCATCAAACTCCCACTTCTACGGAGGCTAGATTTAGTCAGGCTATGACCCTAGTGGCTTACCAGGTGTATGTTCCCGGGAAAGTAATTATACCTTCCGCCGAAACCCATACGGCCAGGGCGCGTGAAGCTCACGACTCGGAAATAAAACATTCCTTCATTATTCATTGTATTAAAACCCTTCCTAGAATATCAATGGTCAAAAATGTCTCCGGATTTTCGGTATAAATGGCCAGGAAAAGTCTCCGATCCTCAGACGCAGGGAAGACGGTCAGCGAGGTTGTTCCAGATTTCTACCTTGAGAAGACGACATTTTTTATCCAATATCCAGGTTAGTTCATACTCAGCAACCATATAGAGTTTTAAAAAACTGTCAGTTCAACGTTCAGTGCACAAGACCTTCAAAAGATTTCTTTGACACGAAAAGCAATATCTGTTGTTCCCTCTATGTGAAATATGTGTTCTTCGGGTCATTTTTACTGGTATAGTTACAAATGCTGTAATATCTATTTTTGGATGGTATTCTTTCAAGTTTACTTGCAAATCACGGATTTTTAAAGAAAGTTTTGAAAACTGGCTAGACATGAAAAAAATTTTTTTTTTCCAAAACACAGTTCTACAATATGTCGCCGTCCCGTCTCCTGTCCGTGACCCTCCTTTGTACCGTCCTGTGCGGCCTGACCCTCGGCAACGTGCGACGCCCAGCCGTGGTGGCGTGTCGCTTCTCTCGGTACATCCGCAATGTCCTGTCAACTAACAGCGTTTTACAGGTGAGTGTGTCGTCAATTTTATACTCGTACCTATATACATATCATGGATAATGGCAAGGCCATGCCCTTCACGCACCTACAATACCTTTTTGTAGTATAGCCTGAGTTTATTACCTTCGTCACAAGGTTACATGTATGTGTTTAGGTACACCATATGTAGGGGTTGCTGATGTTGTAATCGGTTATAACTTGGACATGCTATGGTCTTGATTTTTGAGTGGGACACAGATGCTTGGGAAGCAAGTATCTGGTGTGGTTTTAAATAGCAGCTTTTTTTAAGCTGCTATATTTTTTTGAGCTGCGGTCATTTTTATGACGGAATGTGACTAGAAGGGATAACTTTTGATGTTGTGGATGTTATTTTACAGTTTATTGTAGGTAGCTCGTAGTGTGGAAAAAAGAAGGTTCAGTTCGAATTTGGGCATTCTAGTGGCTTTCTAAGGTATTGCAGCATTGCAGCGGCACTTATAGGTTTGAAATTTAGCTTCTAATGTAGACCAAGTGCTTATAAGTTTGGGGAATACTAGAGGTTCCCGGGGATGGGGGGGGGGGCAACAGATGTTTATAAGGTCGTTGACGTCTGTCTCAGGACTTATTACCTCCATGAAAAATGGAGGTATTGTTTTTGGCGTGTCCGTCTGTGTGTCTGTCTGTGTGTGTTTCCGCAACATTGTGGTCAACATAACTTCAGAACGCCTTTATGGATTGTGATGATATTTGGTATGTTGGTAAGTCTTGAAAAGCCAAAGGTCAAGTTCAAATATGGGCCTCCTGGCGGATGACCTTGGTACTGCAGCAGAATTTCCGGGTTTTGTATCTTTTGTCCTGAACATGATATGGTCTTGTTTTATGGTGACAGATAGCTTATTATGTCACGAATAAGTGGTGTAAGTTTGGTCCCCCTAGCAGCTTGACGTCCCGTCCTAAGGGCTGCGACTATTTCCGGTAGCGTGCAAGTCAATGAAACCACCAACATGAAAACTCCACAGCACTCAGTAGTGACGACAATGACAAGAATCGTGACTAAGTCAGAAAATCCGTGTAACAAACTCGTGTAACATGTGTTTCTGTACCACGACTTATGAGTCACACATCCTTTGGTTCACGTACCAGCAAAATAAAAGTCAAACTATATACAGCAGCACATTTCTGACAACCCAAACTCAAACATGACGAAAGTATAAAATCTTCGACCTCTTGTTCATAAATCTTGTCAGTTTTAACCCCAAATCATTTCTTATACTTTATAGCAAACTACCCACTGTGGCGAGGAAAAACTGTCTCCGAGCTTCACAGGAGATTCCAACATCCTCCTGGACAAACCACACAGGGTAAGTAGTTTATGTTATTCACCATCCGCACTGTGACTGCTCGTGCCCGGATCAGTCACAGTCTGTCTTTCACATGTATTGGGGAATCTTAGATATCAACCTCTGGCCGTTTCGAACCCAGATTGCAGTATTACTAACAAATTTAAAGGGCCTTTGGTTAAATGGATTTGATTGCACGTACTAGCTGGCATGTTAACGTTGATATTTATTTCTCAATAGAGTAAAACAATCAGTGTTTTAGATTTTGTGACTTTCTTCCCAGGTCACTCCCATCCAGCGGGCCCGACTCCTTGCCCCGGTGCTGGGCCGGTTCAGGGACACCCTTCTCCGAGTGGCCAACCGACAAAGTCCCGGGGAACTCAGGGAATGTCTGGAGAGTTACCAAGCAGAACAGAGCAGGCTGGCCAGCTCGCTGTCTTCTTTTGTACGATATCTCTCTATTCTTCCATCTTTGGAATCAAATTGCGTTTTTTTATGTCCTCCAAGTAAAGTAATGCGTTGATAAATCGATCAATTGATTAATTGATTGATCAGTTGTATGATTGCTTGCTTCCTTGCTTGATTGATTGATCGATCGATCGATCTATTGATTGATGAATCAACAGGCGTTAATGTAAAAGGGACAATTTCATACACTTCCTGAAGTCCTATAGAACCACATAACAAAATAAAATACTGCTTTCCTAATACGACTTACGTATATATTGTACAAGACAACGACAGCTTTGCCGGTGTTTTTGTGGGTATTTTTGCTATCTCTCCTTGGGTAGTAAAGAACACGTGTGTTGAACTTTATGTTCTTGTTTTTTACCTACAGGTGACAGAGATCAAGGAAAGCATCAGAGCGCATGCACCTCTCTACCTGACCCTTGGGGCGGTTGAAGACAGGGTGACCCAAGCTCTGGCTCACTATGCGGAACGTGGAATATCTCCGGTCAGTACGTACTCTATATTTGGAAAGAAATACAGTTTCACTCCATCAATAGTTGGTGCGCGTGTTGTCTGTGGATAGTCTGTTGTTCATAAAGTCATGGAGCTTATGGTTTCAGTCAAAGTATCGTTTTCTTCATCCTTCCAACACTTTACTTATACCATTGTTACATTTGTCAATAGTTGGAAACAACAGAGGTGGATCCGGCCTACTGGCGACTCGTACTGATAGACATGGACACCGCCATGTTAGAACTGCGTCGCATCGGCCGTCTGTTGGGCTCGACGTGTGAAGACTGAACACAACACAGCTCTACTGGAAATAGCATTTTTATTACCCCCATAACAATGAATGAATGAATGAATGAAGACCTTTATTGTACATTTTTGCCCCACTGGGCTAAGCACAGGTCACATTATACATATTCGAATACACATTCATATAAATATACATATAACTATTACATGTACATGCATATATAAATCTCTAATGTATTCTAGTCTTTTCAACTTCTTCTCGCTTCTTAGTAATTGTATAAATGTAAGATGATGTATGTGTAGTTAGATTCGGTTTGTCAAGAGTTAACAGGAATATAAATTTTTCTCTACTTGTTAAGAATCCAAAGTGGGGAAATTTACTTTTAAGTAAATTTAAAAAAATGTTTAAAATGTTAAATGTTAAAAAAATGTTTTTTAATGTTGAATGTTAAAAAATGTTAAATGTTAAAAAAATGTTTTTTAATGTTTTAAAAAAAACATGTCCGAAGAGTATGCGTCTATCACTGTCATATAAAGGACAATCTATGGTGAAATGTACTTCGTCCTCTACTCTATCTAGACTACAAAATTGGCAGATTCTTTGCTCTAGGGGAGTGTGGTTATGTCTTCCTGCTTCAATTCGCAACTGATTCGTAGTTTTGTGATGGTGGTCTATGGCGTACATTTGCTAACTTAAGATATTCTTCTTCGTTATAAGAATGTTTTAATAGTCTGTATAATCTGAGTTTATTCTTTGCATTTGCAATTCTGTTATCGTTGTGGATTTCGGATAGAAATGTCTGAAAATAGATATCTTTTAGACGCTGATAAATTGACGAAATAATAGGGGACGTGTTTGAGACAATTGACTGGGGATTTTGCCAGACAAAAGCATAACCACATTCCTCTAGAGCTCTGCGTACACCAGACGCCCAACATTTTGCACCTGATGATTCTAAATCTACTTGACATAGAAGAGCGTCTGCCTGTAGCGTGTCCATAAAAATGGAGGCATTGTTTTCGGCGTCTCTCTCGCTACAAGCACGGCAGCATTTGGGTCCTTTCACTTTTGTATAACTCATAGTGCAAGGTCGTGCTCAATACTCTCGTTTGAATGCTGTGACAACTGTACTTGTGTTAAGTACATTCATGTAGATGCCTAAACCCATCTGTTTTAGTACCTAAAATTTAGGTAACATCCGTTGTACATTTAACTACAACGGTCACTTTATCGTTATATCGTAGACTAGTACATGTAATAATACATGTATATGATAAATATTTTATTAAAACCTTTCCAGTTGCTTGAGTAACAGTTTTCATGTGTATCTCATTAACTGGATGTAAAACCTTTATCGACGTATATAAATGACAGGACAGGGACAGGCTTACCACTTGCAAGGTAGGTTGAGCTGCTTGTTTTTCATTATTACTAACTTCAAATACTATCTTTTACTAATACCTGTCCGTATGTCCTAACCGTATGTGTCGTCTTCTTAGTCTTCGGTATAGCCATCCTTCTGCGCAACATACCAGGTTCTGTATTTGCATCTATTGTATCTGTATAGCCGGTATAACAGTTTCTGTATCTGCATCTGTGTATCCGATATAATCGCCGTTTGGCGTAACACCAGCATACGGCGCAGCAGCAGCTGATTATAAATGAATGAATGAATGAATGACGACCTTTATTGCACATTTTTGCCACACTGGGCTAAGTACAGGTCAAAACAAAACATAATGGAGAAATATATACAAAATAAAACTAACTATCATTGCATAAATTCGACTTCTCGCTTTTCAGTTATGGTAGAAATAAATGAACAGATATGTTTATCGATGGAAGGTTTGTCAAGTCGCATCAGGAATATGAATTTTTCTACAGTGCTCAAGTGTATGAAATAAGGAAATAGGTTTTGTACAAGCCTATACAGATCACTTCTCTCTTTACTATATAATCTACATTCTATAACAAAGTGACATTCGTCCTCTATTCTATTCAGATTACAACATTTACATAACCTTTGTTCCAGAGGGGTGCGGGTATGTCTTCCAGTTTCAATTTGTAGTTTGTGACAGCTTATCCTTAATCTTGTGACTGCATTTCTGATTTTCACATTTTCATTACGTAGGTATTTTTCTTCATTGTATGTAGTTTTAAACAGTCTATACGATCTTAATTTATTTCTGGCAGCTCCACCTTTGTTGTCATTGTGCATTTCTTTTAGAAAAGTTTGGAAATATATGTCTTTTAACCGTTGGCCAATAGAATTGACAATTTGGAACGTATTTGTAGTATGTAAAGTTTGAAAATGCCATTATTATATTACACTGATTGGTCGGTCACACCCAACCTTTGAACATATAAATGTAAGCGTCAGTTAAAGCTATATGCATGTATGTATATATAACCAAAAATACCGTATTTTAAGAATCTCATCCCTGCCACCAATGCTCGTATCTTAGTATCAAACGATTTTCTGTACAGCAATAATGATATGCACTGGTTGATTACCATTGGATTCAGGTTAGACTTTATTACTAAGCAGTTCAATCCATACCAATTCATTATGTTCACCAACCTTTATTGTTTATAAGTAGAACATACCAGTTTATTTACCATTCTTCAATGTGTACAATCAATGGTCTACCTAAACTGGACAGCCAAGGAGTATTAAAATGTGTATAAGTTAAAATGTCGAACAAAGTACAAGCATGATTTTTTACGTCCATAGTACAAGCTAACATGTGTGGAGAATATGTTAAGCTATTTTGATTCATGCAAATCACGATTTTATTTGCACACTAAGTAATCAAAACAGAAAGTCTGAAAATCAGTAGAACACCTGGAAACCTTGACATTGAGATTAACAACAGGGGTTTAAAGCAGGTTAAAGAATTCATATACCTCGGCAGTATCTTCACAGAGGATGGTAAACTGGACAGAGAAATAGAGACCAGAGTCCAAAAAGCAAACAGTGTCAGTTACCAACTAGTGCCGCTCCTGAAGCACCCCAGCATCCCCATGGAAACCAAAGCCAAACTCTTCAACTCAATCTTCTTGCCAACCCTTACATATCAGTGCCAGACCTGGACCTTGACTAAACCCTTAGAACGACAAATCATCACGTATGAAATGAGGTGCCTGAGACGACTTGTCACAGTGGCACAGTGCAAAACATCTATTGTTATAATTCGTCAGTAAAGGCTAACAACAGGACCTATCTATGTCCTGGTATTGGTTCTCTAGTCTTCGATGATTGTCGCTCCTCATGCCACAGACATGCATGTTTCTAAAATGATTCAGACTCCGGTAAGTGTGCAATGTTTGGCGTTAGTACAGATTCTGAGACATTTCACCTACTGTCATTCTGTCTGTCAATCTTCTCCCCACCTACATGCTGTCAGCCTACTCTGTCCGGACAATCAGATACACAAATCCACAGGTCAGCCACCCAAAACAATACTTCCGTACCTGGAGGTAATAGATAAATAGATACACTACAACAGATGGGTCTTAGGCAACTACATGAATGGACGTTGTAAAAAAAATTGTTTATCCAGAAGAGCTGTGTTGTGTTCAGTCTTCACACGTCGGGCCCAACAGACGACCGATGCGACGCAGTTCTACCATGGCGGTGTCCATGTCTATCAGTACGAGTCGCCAGTAGGCCGGATCCACCTCTGTGGTTTCCAACTATTGACAAATGTAACGAAGCAAATCAGACACTTCATGTTTAACCCGAACTCATCAATTGAACCCAGAACCTTCAGATTCTAAGCCATCAACCCTAACAACAAGACCACCTTACCACCTACTGTGTCTTTCTTTCAAATATACTGACCGGAGATATTCCACGTTCCGCATAGTCAGCCAGAGCTTGGGTCACCCTGTCTTCAACCGCCCCAAGGGTCAGGTAGAGAGGTGCATGCGCTCTGATGCTTTCCTTGATCTTTGTCACCTGTAGGTCAAAAACAAGAACAAGTTCAACACGTGTTGGAGAGGTAGCAGGGAAAACCGTAGTTGTCTTGTATAATCTTTGCCCATATATAGGAGAACATTTAGTTCGTAGTGTGGTTCGATAGGACTCGGTGTGTCCGGTATTCTACCCTTTACTGCAACGTTCGTTGATTCATCAGTCAACCAACCAACCAACCAACCAACCAACCAGCCAGCCAGCCAACCAACCAACCAACCAACCAATCAACCAACCAACCAACCAACCAACCAACCAACCAACCAACCCACCAACCCACCAACCAATCAATCAATCAATCAATCAATCAATCAATCAATCATTCAATCAATCAATCATTCAATCACCAATCAACCGATAAAACTGAAACATCCCATTACTTTTAGGACATAAAAAACGCAAATTCATTTCAAAGATGGAAGAATGGAGAGATATCGTACAAAAGAAGACAGCGAGCTGGCCAGCCTGCTCTGTTCTGCTTGGTAACTCTCCAGACATTCCCTGAGTTCCCCGGGACTTTGTTGGTTGGCCACTCGGAGAAGGGTGTCCCTGAACCGGCCCAGCACCGGGGCAAGGAGTCGGGCCCGCTGGATGGGAGTGACCTGGGAAGAAACACGAATTCACAATCTTTAGTAGAATTCTCGATGTTTTTTACTATATTCAGAAATAGTATATACATAAGGCATGATCTGTTCCTGTAAGTTGTACCACCTACATGTAGCTTCCTTGTCTGTATAGCGTGTATATACGCGCCCTCCGGCATAATGCACCAGTTTTACTCACATTGTGGTTCATTCGATGGCTATCATAGCCGACCATATTCTTTAACACCGTATACACCGAAAGAAGGCGGGTCGTTAACCCTATATTACATACCCCGCGTGGCTTGCGCAGTAGAATGCTGGAATTTCCGATAAAGCTTCCTGACAGTTTTTGCTCGCCGCAGTGGGTAGTTTGCTACAATGCAAGAAGGGAATTGAGGTTAAAACAGGCAATATAACTAGAGTTCCACAACCTCATAATGTCGCCAAATGACGTTATGACTGACGATTTATAAATGTTTATCATTGCTTATAATACTCGTATGTCAGTTCATCATATTCTCATTTTTAACAAACGCCCCCTGTAGTTTCCGAACAAGCTGCTAGGAGGCCCTAACTCACGTCACTTCTCGAGTACAAAAATCCCGTGACCCTAGCACGTCCAAATCACGAGATCTGCTGCAGTACCATAGCAAACCACCAGGGAAAATCTAATCATTTCGAGGTCCCATCAAGACCTACCCACCTACCAAATATCAAGATAATCCGTGTAAGCTTTATCGAGTTATCAAGTTTACAGACAGACAGACACCTACACGCGCGCGCGCGCGCGCGCACACACACAACACACACACACAAACACGCACACACACACACAAACACAAACATGCACACACACACACACACACACACACACACGAACGACGACACAACCTTCTTGGCATAGGTTACACAAGCTACACTACAAAATGGTATTGCGGGTGTATATATGGCATGGCCTTAACATTCACGATGATGTACGTTCGATACTGGCCATTTCATGTCACCGATTGTGTGATGTGTGGGTTACTCCGATGCTGAAATTCCATTCATATAGATAAGAAAATCAATTATCTACACTCTCACACTACATGCTATACTTAAGAAATGAGAAGGAGAAGAGATGAGCTGGCAATAGTTTTAATGTTCTGAAACACGGGAAAACGCCCGAATATTTCAGTAGGAGGTTGGTCAAGCCCCTTTTCAGCGAAATGTATTATTACTTTCCGCGAACGTAAAGCGAAATGTACATGTATAGATAGACTTGGATCCACGCATTTTCCAGCAAAGGGTCTCAAACATTTGCCGATGATTAATATTTCAGTAGGAGGTTGGTCAAGCCCCTTTTCAGCGAAATGTATAATTACTTTCCGCGAACGTAAACCGTCATAAGAAGACTTGCTAATGACTCAGTTTTGCCAGTGCGCCCTTAAGCTTGGCCGAAGGCTGGGCGTGGTCGACAATTCTGCATACCTACATGTACCTACCTAGTCCCGCGACCTGTACTGGTCGTTGCGGGGACAAGGTAAACAAAAATATGGACATGTTCGACATAGCGACAGTGGTTCCTTCAACAATGGGGGGTGGGGTGGCGACAGTGCTGCGCACTTCACCCCGCACGTACAGTGTGCAGCGAGGCTTCACAACCTGTTCCAAGTCCGCCATTTCGCAAAGGCGCCGAATTCGTCTTGAGGTCATTCTTCTGCCGCGACCCTTCACAGAACTGCCCTGTCCTGCCATGTCGGTGGAGAGCCTGAACACTGTCACTGTCACTGTCCTGACCTCCTTGACTAGAATTTGAGTTATATCGAAGTGTTCTCGAGCTGAACATGACTTGGGAATCACAAGCTGGGGGAAGCTTGTATTATGCCCGACCGACGTGAGTCACGCGAGCTAGGTCATAGTTTAATAACCCGCGGGCATCAGCCATAGTTTAGAGTACATATATAAACTGACTGAATTTGTGCTGAGCTCAAATGCTCCCTATGCAACCAAGTAAAGCCCCCAGTACCATAAGTATTCATCATAAAACCTTCTAAACACATTCGGGGGAAATTGAGGACACACTCACCTGTAAAACGCTGTCAGCTGACAGGACATTGCGGATGTACCGAGAGAAGCGACACGCCACCACGGCTGGGCGTCGCACGTTGCCGAGGGTCAGGCCGCACAGGACGGTATAAAGGAGGGTCACGGACACAAGACGGGACGGTGACATATTGTAGAACTGTGTTTGGAAAAACTTCCTTTATTTCTACGAGTGAGAAGTTTTTTTTCATCTGTGATTAACAGTAAACATCAAAGCTCACCATCCGAAAACTATTTTCTATTAAAACATCTGTAACCAGTGTACATGCTTTATTTATATGGCGCAAAGAACATATTTCACATGCAGAAAATAGATATTGCTTAAAGAAGAAGCTTTTAAAGATTTGCTCGCACATTGAAATCTTAGAAGTGTATGGTAGTTGTATATACGAGCTAACGTGGATATTAGTTACTAACCTGGATACTGTCTTCTCAAAACTGACAAACTTTGGCTTCTCTGACAGTTCCAAGGTGTTATGATCCCTTCTTCGGTATTCGCCTACGTCTGAAGATCCGAGCCTTTTTTCGGGCTATTTATTCCGAGAAGGCCGAAATTTGCGATGATTAATTTCTCTGTGGGAGTTTAAAGCCCCAGTAATTACCCCAGTAACTTTCCTGAAATATATACACCAGGTAAAGTAATCAAAAGAAGGGTTGGTGAAGACCCAATATTTCAAAAATCTCTTATTTGATAGGAAGAGCGCAGAATGAATGTCAAGGATACGCCTGCAGTTATGATATGATTTCCGAAGACAGAAGTTTGTTCAGGTCACAGGTCATCCTTACAGACTACATACTACAATTTTTGATGATTAATATTGCAGTAGGAGGAGGTTCGGAATACCTTTTCTTGGCAAAATGTATCATTACTTTCCGCGAACATGTACAGTAACCTTCATAAGACGACTTCGGAATATTTTCAACGTTCATCATGTTCAGTGACATGCATTAAAATGATGTTCATTCATTGTTGTGGAACTATGTAAAAGATCCTTAGATGCGGATACGAGAAGACCAGACCGTACAGGCGATAAAGACTACATGATCCCTTCCCCAGGACTGCAACCAATCAGGTTTGTACTCCAGCACATCCCAGCATGGCACTTTCTCAGACCAAAACTGTCTCCTGCGTTAAGTTACACTTTCATTTGGTTTCTTGGTCATAACATCCATAGTGTCTTCGTATCAAGAGGAGCATCATTGAAACTGACCGCACTCACCGCTAACGTACAAGAAGAGATTTCTGGGTAATAACATATTACTCGTCTTTCAGACACAAGAATTTAAGACGGTAGCAGAAAGAACATTTAAGGCATAGCAGTATTATGCTAAAATGCAATAAAAAAGAAAGTTGAGAAACAGTCGCTTCCCGTAAGTCTCAAATCTTCCATATACGCCATAGTGCATACTGATCTAGTCTGTTTCCATTGAATCATCATCTCATGACTGTAAAACCTGAATAGTATACCAAGAAAAAGTACAATAATCAGCTCGTCAGAAATCAAATGACACCGCACGGTCTGGCCGCCCACTCAAACGAATGTAACTTTGTAAGACCCATTCATCGATGGCATTTTGCCATGTATGCTGGGGGCCGATATTGTATTGTCCGTTAGTTAGTTTGTTAGTTTGTTTGTTGGTTGGTTGGTAAGTTCACTTACGTCCCATCGTAGGATGTAAATAGCTGAAGCAAGGTACTCATGTTCTCTCTGAGTCGATTCGGAAGTTAACAGGACTCGTAGAGCTTATACCCCCCTCCCCAAAGGAGTTTGTACCTTGAGGCAAGGACTATATATGTTAATGTGACCATCTCCAGTCGAACAACTTAAGCCCCGCACCCTTTTCTATTTAAAGCACCTCCGTCAAAAACAGCACGGGGAGGACAAAAAATGGCCGCTGTCGCCGAAATGCCGCCCGACTTCGGATTCGCGTTTATCTTTGGCAGTGAAGAACTTTCAGAGCGGGGCCAAGCTAGAAAGGGTTGCCTTCTCAACTTGTTGAATGATACATTCACAGATTAGAATCGTTTGAGGAGGGCCGCGTATCTCGAGTCGGAATTGCACGTGCCTTAACAACAAACATTTTACATTCACCCCCAACACCACGTTTGCATACATGAAAGTTGACGGACAAAATGACAGATACGTCTGTCATTTTGTTTGTTTGTTTGTTTGCTTGTTCGTTTGTTTGTTTGTTTGTTTGTTTGTTTGTATGAACCATTTTATATTCATGAGAAGCTCAATTTGGCCCGGTGGTTTTTATTGAGATCATGATGGGAGAGGTAAGGGTCAGACAAAATACATCAAAAAGATAAAGTTGACATCATTTAATGCCCTGATAAATCTATACATATACATTTGTATTAATATTTGTATTTGTACACGTACGATATTTACATTGATCTATCCGTGCCCTGAGGTTATGTAAGAACTGTCTGAAATGACAAGTGGAAAGACGAGATTCCACAACAAGAGAATCGAAGGTCTAACCAAGGTCCAAACATGGTCATGATCAAATGGCCGCAGGCCATAACTTTCACCTGTCACAGACATGCATTGTTTAGATGCACACCTCCTTTCCACTTCACATTGCACGCATACACACCACGTTATATTTTAGCCGTCGATATTTTTGCGCGTAGGATTGATAAAGACCGTAGCTTTTTACCTTCGGCAATAAGGTTATGTTTTCAGAGGCGTTCGTTTGTGTGTCTGTGTATGTATCTGTGTGTCATTACTTGCTGTGGGCCTGTGGCCCATATGCGCCCATAGATATTGCCACATCTGTCCAACACGTTTTCATCAGACTTTGTACATATACCCTGATAGTGACCTAGTGGGTAGGAAGGTCACCAACAGCCACGGTCCAACAGATTCAGTGCTCATGTTACCATGGCTACCCTCTTACGTCATGGTGTGTCATCACTCCCACATGCTCCAGTTCCGTGGGCAACATGATCTCCGAGCAGACGTAGGGTGCAGCTGAATGTTTTACACATGTTTGTGTGGCATTAGAAAGGCATGTGACATGTGACGTGATGCCATCTGGGTTTACGTCACCAAGTCCCTCACACCTAGCCCCAGCCGACTTCGAACATCTGCTCTTTTGAGACTCCCAGCGTTTGATCAAAACTTGGCAATTCACTATAGAAAAGAAAAATTGCAAATACTCCTGTGTCTAAGTGTGTGTTCGCCTTCAGCAACCTCTAAGCAGATTTTTCGGTAGCTAAGACAGTACCCAATAGGCAACCGTTGATTTGGCTAGCTACCGGACAACGGTAAACGTTGCATTAATCGAAAAAGGTAACAATATTCCAAATCTACGTCTGCTTGGAGAGTTTGTCTTCAGCACGGTACATGTCCTCAGCACAGTTACCATGGTCACGGCAAGTTGACGTGTCCGAATGTTTACCCAGATGTCCGCTGCAGGGGCTTCATTCTGGGAACCCAGGGTCAGAGTATTTCCGGTAGGGATATTATATATATATAAGTCCGGCACGGATTTACAGCAACAGTCAACCGCAGGATTTCCGAGTACAGCGAACGCAACTGGCAGTCCTTCCGTCGTGACGCCGGCTCACCACAGTAGAGGGAGCACTTATTCCTTCCCAGAGAGACCACAAGAACCGCATAAGACACTTCGGTCGGACTCCAGCTAGCTTGTAAGTCTCTTCTTCCGTTCTAAGGTCAAGTGCGTACATAGTCTACTTGGACTTGTCTGGTGTCTCCCAGTGACTCCACTGGAATGCTGGAAAATAATAGAAATTGAAGGCAAGCAATGGCATACAGTAGGTAGCAGTGTACTCTTGTGGTCGGATAATTCCTCTGTCTACCAGTCTCGTATTTGCCCAATGTCTACTCTTTTCCAGGACGTTTATTGTAGAGACTGGGATTTGTCCCAATCAAACGTTAAATCTACATAAAAGTTGCATTCGTATATACATGTAGGAATTCATTTCATTAATTTGACCATGATGATTTCTAATTAGGACAGAAGGTTCTAAGTCTCTTCACATTTGGCTTTCTGTATACCTCATTGCTACAGTCTATCGTAGAACGTGATTGGAATTCAACTGATTGTGTGAACTCTGGGGGAACCTGCAAAATCTGCCAGTGGGCCGTCGCAACTTCAACCCACTGACTCTGAGGAAAGGTCGGAGACCTTGGTAATCTCCAAGTAGACGTAGGGTTGGGCTCGGTGTCTTACGTGTCGGTGTCTGGTCACATTCGTCGTACGATCGTCGTATGATTGCAAACTGTGTGTGTGTGTAGTATGTGTCGCACGAAACTCCGCTGTCTTGTTACTGAAAGGCAGTCTTAGACTCGCTGGAGTGTTGCCCCAAAGGGCGTTCAGTATACAAACCTTCATGGATACAAACCATTTTAGACGTTTGATTCTGTCACAGTCTGCTTGAAAATTCTACGACATCCAGATTGTATGACGACCTGCGACTCGTACCGCGCCGTAACAGTAGTGTTTTACAGCATTGTGGGTCTTTCAAGTGGTCTGCATTGTTCCAGCTCTTCGTCTTCCACTCAGGGAGTGCAAACACTTTCCCGGACCTTTCATCTGCTTGGAGATTTAGAACCAGCACATTGTTGTGTCTTGGTAATTAGACGTATCAATTACGACTGGATGATCCTGTTTTACAACTTGCGGAAGGTGTGCTGTCCGCCATTTTTTCAGGCATAGATGTACGGATGATTCACACTTTTCATGATGTAGCAGACGGGACAATAAACTCACCACCGGTACTTTCTTCCTGAATGATGTTTAGCATCCTGACCTCTTCTGTAGCTGTGGAGGCCCATGAACAAAGAGCACAACGCCCAACATGACAAACATCTGGAAGCTTTCCTTTGTTCTACTGACCATACAGACAACACTCGGAGTGAGGCTACGTTACGAGTTCGCCCATCACCGGTATGGCAATTTTTTTTATTAATCCACATAAAAAATAAGACGAAAAGTGCATTTTTTTCTAACAGCACCACATATAAAATAAATATATATATATGTATATGTAAATAAATGTAATACCAATCCTAAAGCACGCCAATCCTAAAATCCTAAAAGCGCTGTATATTCATGTATATTTGTGTAAGTAGCATACTTTTGGAATCGCATTCAGTAGTTGTGGAAGGTGAGCCTCTAAGGACATAACAGAGATTAGGGCTATCAGATATAGCATTTAAATCAAACAGTCGACCCGAGTTAAATTTTCTAGGTTATCAATAAAGTTCGCTCCATGCTTAATGGATTTGACACACTCTGATATTTGGCACACTCTTATACTAGTATTTAGCAAACTAGTACACTGATATTTGGCACACTGATATTTGGCACACTCTGATATTTGGCGAACTCTAACATGGTATCGTCTCGGCAGATATGGTGATCTGCAGAGAATCCTCGCGGAGACGCACGCGGCGTGCCCGGACATCAGCAGGGTGTACAACATCGGGCGGAGTGTGCAGGGCAGGAACCTCACAGTCATCGTGTTCTCTGACAACCCGGATATCCACGAGCCAGGTCAGAGATCGCCAAGACATGATGGTTCAATTTTGAGGATGTTTAACTTTAACAGCTTTTAGAGAAATAGAACGATCGTCGTACGAACGCAAACTGAGGCCATTCCTGGGATAGTCGTGGCAAAGCATAGAAATAAAGGTTCGGGGAACATACCTCACATCTCAAATTTTGTTTAGTACGTCTATCAAAAGACAGAAGTATTACTAATTCCATTTTCTTGAACATTTGTTTCGCTTTGGTTTGATTTGATTTGATTTGTTAGTAAATTTAAAACAGAAAATCAAATCTGAATTGAGAATTTCTTACAGTTTCTAATATTTCAAAGCATTTAACAATTTAAGTAAATTAGACTAAAATGACTCCACACTCATTACGTTACGAATGGTTTACTTGACCTTTTATCCGGCCAAGCTTTGCTGACTTTGACTAAGGTTTACACGAGACCGTATGGGGTCCGGAAATTAAAGCTAACCAAGATTATGGAGTACCGAATGAAAGTTTACATTGAAGTCAGTCTGTGACGTAAATGTTTAACTTGGTCTGGACGAGGTGTATAACCGAAGGGAACATGCAGACTGGAGTTAACCTGGTTCCAGATTTAATTCATATCACTAGTGTCTCTCTCTTCCCAAACACACACTTGCTATAATCAGGTATCTCGCTGTTACCTTTATCGCTTTTGATTGGATGTTAAGTTATACTTATTCTGGTGTCTTATAAGCCTATATGGACTACGTGAATTTGTCACAAGGCTCAATGGTAAATCAAACATTAATTCATTAATTCTTTCCTTCATAGATAGCGTAAAAAGAAGCATAAAAAGGTTTGTTTTTCACCCCCAGGGGAGCCTGAGGTGAAGTACGTGGCCAACATGCACGGGAACGAGGTGACCGGTCGGGAGATGTTACTCCTCTTCATGCAGTATCTCTGTAACAGGTAAACATTAAGCCTGTATTTCACTATCTCTCGCCTGTTATAGCCTGATTGGACCTCCTCCCGGGGGGCTTGTGGAAATACACTTCTAACTCATGAGAACCACGAGATTTTACTCCTCTTCATGCAATATCTCTGTAATAGCAGCAGTGACTAAGAGTGATGACAAGTGCAACGTTGGTCTGTATATACCGAGAAATGAGTATCAGTTACTTCAGATTGAGTGTTCGTTGCCAGTAAGTATGTAAGAGATGCTGATTTTTCTTGATTAAACTTATAACCCTAACATTCCGACAGCTATAACAGCGTCAGACGGGTGAAGCGGCTGATAAAAACCACCAGGATCCACATCCTCGCC
The DNA here is from genome assembly GCF_001625305.1 of Branchiostoma belcheri. NCBI lineage: Eukaryota > Metazoa > Chordata > Leptocardii > Amphioxiformes > Branchiostomatidae > Branchiostoma > Branchiostoma belcheri. Next base: position 74,640 of record NW_017804065.1, read on the forward strand.
TCCATGAACCCTGACGGATACGAAATCGCAGCACGGCGGGTAAGAGTCTGGCACAAAGTTTACACACTCGCTCATGGATGGCATTTTCTTCTCATCACCTGATTGGAATAAGAGATATTGTTTTGTGTGTGCGCGCACACCCACCGTTGCAAATCATTTACGAAAACCCTTTCCACAGATCTGTGAATTTCAAGGTCACAAAAACCTCAAACTACTCCTCGGAAGTCTAAAATCGCTGACTTCTTGTTTTGCCTAGTGCATGTATTAGCCTTTGATAACCCTTTTCGCCATTTCTGTAAACCATAGACATTGAATGGTACTGCCCATTTTGTCATGTCTGTTAGGGCCCGGATAACAGCTGGATGAGTGGCCGGGAGAACGTCCAGGGCATTGACCTCAACAGAAACTTCCCAGCGCTCAACACCATCGCCTACCGCAGTGACCAACATGGCGGTCCGACTCACCACATTCCTATTCCAGACAGTTACTGGAAAGGGGTATGCGTTCTTTCTTTTTCTTTTTCTTTCTCCTTTATCCCTTCCTGCATCTTTCCTGTCCAATCTCTCAACTATCTTTTTTCTGTTCATCGTTTCATCAGATTGGTAAACCAATGGATAACCAGTTCGTTCTTTACATGCACGTGCGGTCCCAAACGTGAGTACACCAGTCATTGACCGAGACGGGCGGGGATACAAACTCACGATCGGGACCGCATTCTCGTCGCAGCGCCACCTAGTGGCGAAAAGTAGCCCCGATAATTTTTACCCTAAGGAAGGTAGCAGACTGACTTCGGAAACGTTGGTATGTGTTCTTACTTTGGTTGTGTGAGAAGAACTTTAATATCCAAGCCCACTCTGTTACCTTTTTGTACAGAATGTCGCACCTGAAACGGAGGCTGTCATCAAATGGATAAAGCGGCATCCGTTCGTCCTAAGTGCCAATTTACACGACGGAGCGTTGTTAGCAAACTACCCTTACGACCAATCTAAAGGTATAGTACTTTTTGATCTTAAAATTTTTATTCTCGTTTGTCTCATTTCCGAGACCCCCAAAAAGACTTAACGTTCTCAAAGAAAAGAAAAAGCTAACGCCGAAAATATGCCTTGGTGCAACCGATATGCCTTTATACAGGCTATACAGATACAGCAATCCTTATCCATAGATGCATCATTATTGACGTTTTGTTAACCAATCAAAATGCTGCCTCTTAATAGACGGCTCATGGCAAAGCTACGCACGTTCCCCCGATGATGCCATCTTCCGCCAGCTTGCCTCTGCCTACGCTGATGCTCACAGGACCATGGCTGACTCAGGCTGTGACTCCGGCTCGGATTTCAGCAGCCAGGGCGGCATCACAAACGGAGCCGCTTGGTACACCACCACCGGAGGTACGTAAGACTTCAAGGCATCAAGTTTTCTTCCTGTCAATCAGAAGGTTGCTTCCATTGTCATGAATGAAATACATGTCAAACACGCACATTTGTCCACCTCCAGACCACATTAGGACAACCTGGCCAATGTGACCATTTTTGGGTGGTCTCTTACACAATTCATTGATACAAACATTAAGAAACCTGTCAAGACCACCTGTCCACACAACAATACAGACAGGATTTTATCTTGGCTAGTATTCACTGAACACTTGCATTATGTCATAAATAAGAACAATGCATGCCTACAAATTTCTTGTTTTGACACTGCTTCCAGGAATGCAAGATTTTAACTACCTTCACACCAACTGTTTTGACATCACTCTGGAACTGTCGTGCGACAAATTCCCGAAGGCAAACGTTCTTCCGACGGAGTGGAGAAACAACAGGAAGGCGCTGCTTTCTTACATCGACCAGGTAAGGGCCTGGTCACAGTCGTGGCACTATCGTCGTACCATTGCGAACTGTGTCGTACAAATTCAGCTGTGCTAAAGTAGTATTTTTAAAACACATCACATGCCTGCAGTATCTTTTTCCTTACTTCCCTAGGCTCACAAAGGCATAAGAGGCTTCGTGTTGGATCGTGATCTAAATCCTATCGAGGGAGCGGTCATTCACGTACACGGGATTAATCATGACGTCACAACAGGTGCGTTTAAGTCCTACCTAGCAGGGTCTAGGGCTGGTGTTTTTGTGGGGGGGGGGGGGTGTCATGTCAGCAACATTACCAGAAACAAGAAATCTTAAGTATTTTGGGTTTTGGTCGCCTTCGTGTTCACAGACCTGCGAAATGTGTTTGGGAAACTGTGGACAGAACTGTATGGTGTAGTTTAATAGGATATCACATTCAGACACCTCCTTATCAATTAACAGCCAAAATCACCTCCAATCCACCATGGAACCAAAATCAATTAGGACAAACCAAGTAAGCTTTTTTAAAAAGTTCCTTGGACAAATTCATAAACCCTGAGCCACCCAAAACAATACTTCCATACTCATAGGTGAAAACTCTTTGATAGACTGGGAGGGGGGCAATGTGATCTACAAACATTACAGTATATAATAATGGTCAGCAGTAGTCAATGGTCTAATGATTAAATTAAAGGATATATGAGATGTGGACAGTAATATGTTTTGCTACTTGCAGCAAAAGACGGTGATTACTGGAGAATGCTAGTCCCTGGTACCTACACAGTCACTGCTTCTTACAACGGCATCACCAGGAGCAAACAAGTGACAGTCTTCAATGGAAGGGCACGGATCCTGAACTTTAACCTTGATGTCTAGAGAAAAAGGCATGGTGTCCTAAAGCTCTACATTCGTACGGGGTTATGTTCTAACACCCCTATGTTCTGATAGGTTCGGGCTGTCTCTAGGGCTTAACGAACGTAGTTGTGTAGGGATGTTGTAACATACTCTCAAAGCAAAGACTAGGTTTGTTTTGGGCGCTTTTTAGACAGTTCTAACATATGAGAAGTCTAAACTATTCAGACATACATGACATTGTACAAACAAAACGACCTGTGCCTGCTCAGAATCCAATTTAACCATTCTTGTGAAGGCACAGATTTAAGGACAGACACAGACAGGTTTTAGGTTAAAATAATTCACTATGTGTAACATAATATGTACACTTGTACAGTAATGCAATGTAGCTTTCAGGCACCATATGTTTAGGTCTTAAAATGTCTGAAATTGTATTCCAAAATGTTTCAACTTCTCAACAGCTTGATATGTGTCCAGTCCAGAATGTCACATTTGACAAAAAAATCAAACGGGTGAATCTAAGAACCAAGGAATTGAAGTGGCCAAACTGACAATAAAATCAGACATGACAGAGCTATTGTCTTACATTTTAATATCATATAGAAAGCAGTACATACAAGACATTTCCCCCACCACATTACAGTATAATCATCTTATCAAAAGTTGTATTCAAATTCTAGAAATGGCTTACATGTACATCATGTATCTAGTCCCATCTGACAATACTAGACTTAAGAAGTGTAAATTCCCTCCTAATGTACTTGCCATGATTCAGAATGCAACAATTACATCCCTGATGATCCATAATGAGCACTGAGAGACAACAACAGATAACGCTCAGTAAAATCCACTTTTCCCTTTGACCGCGACCGCTGAACAACCAAAGTTGGACTTTTGAGACCCTTGATTTTGTAATTGGAATATGGTGCGCAATGTTCAAGTATGTTTTTAAAAACAACAAATTCGGTACCTATGAAATTTATTGAGCAACCTGTCAAATCTTTGGTTGCTCAGCAGTCACAGCCTCTAGTGGAAAGAGGCTTCACCATATACACCGCCCTCAAAGGTGGTTTGAATTTCAGTGCCATGTATATAAACACTATCATCATAGTCTTTAAAACAAGCTGGCGGATGGTTTCATAACAGGCATTACATTGTCCTCTTTGGGTGGGAAGCAACAATCCAAAGTGCTTGGTCATCAAGTGCTTAGAAATATAGCATTTGGAAATCATTTCGCTATCAAGTATTCTGTGCCACAGGACAACTTTTCCCCTTCAGTAGCCTTGCTTTACAAGCTTTACAATATACTATATTCCTGTACCAACCCAAGCTGGGGAAGGTGTATGTGCTGCAAAACAATAAGTGGGATGGAAAGAAATTATAGCAGGAGACAGTCCTGGTGTAGATTCTGATTCCCATCAAGACCAGGTCTAACTTATAACATGTATATTGCAGATTTTCCAGTTTTTGACCACATTAGTTCATCATGTCAGCAGAGTTTAAGCCTACAGGTGAGCTGGAGGGAGCCTTAAGGGAATCGTTCACATCTCTTCTGAAGACAGACAGGTTTTGTGTGAATCTGTGTTGGAAAAAAAGACACTTGTTTTAGCATGAACTACATGTATACACATTTCAATGCACAAAACTTAAGTCTTGATATACATATACATGTATATATTTTAAGGCATTGGAAATTACCTGCACCAGACAAATTTTACCTGCACTCATAGATTTTGGAAGAAGGGATCATACTGAAAACTGACATAATTTCTTTTATACTTCATAGGTGGAAACAGTCAATGCAGCCACAAAACCCACATTCACCTATATGTATACTAAACCCAGTACATGTACCAGTGCAGGTTAGGAGGAGCTACCAGTACAGTTCCAATGTTACCTGCACTAAGTTGGTATTTTGAGCCCTGAACTGTGATATACTAAACATGTGCTCAAACTGTATTGAATTCCTCACCTATCTCTGTTCTTTGTAAGCAGAGACCTTTCTATCCCATCCATGAGGTTCTCGAAGCACAGTGCCATGGCCTGCTGCTTGTCAGGCGGCTGCGAGCTGATGATAGTTTTCCTCAACTCGTTGAAATACTGAAACATAAAAAATAGTCAAAGTTAGAAAGAAACATGCCTCTTGTAACCACTTCAGTGCTTGACTGTTGATTGTTTTGCTAACACCCAGCATAGTACTGGCACTGCAAGAATTACCGTAACATAAAGCATCAACATAAGCACAAGCATAAGGTGGAAATGAGCATAAGCACAGACATAAATTGAACATAAGCACAGACATAAATTGAACATAAGCACAAACATAAATATTATTGAACATATGCACAAACATAAGCATAAAGAGTAAACACGAACATAAACATGAAACAACTTAAGAGTCCTTTAGTGAAAATAAAAGAGATTTTCTACATACTGAAGTAGTTACCTCTTCATTGAGAAGGATGAGGCCCAGGAGTGGACGGGACATCGACCACTGGTTTCTGCAGTCTTCAAACATGATGATATTCAGCACTGTGGACAGCATCTAAAAAAACAAGAATCGTCCGAGATACATACATGTATTATGCATGTAAAACTGTGAAAAACATGTATCTTTGTGTGTGTGGATGAAGGTATGGATGGATTGTGACATTTGGTGTGTAGGTAGGTCTTGAGAAGACAAAGGTCACAGTTGATTTAGGCCTGACAGTAGGTAATGTCTGTCCTTGGTGCTGAACGCCTTCCACTCACTACAACTGAACTTCCGTGTTTGTATCTTTTTTCCTGGACATGCTATCGTCTTTTTACATTCAGCTATATTTCCTTTGTTTGATTTTGTTATCTAGCAGTCTTGAGTTCTATATTATAAGCTACTACTCCAATTCAATGTAGTAAATCTACCAGATTCAATTGATCCAAAAAGGCAAACTACATGCAAAATGTACAAACCTGTTGGAATATTTCAGGGTGGACCTCCAGTATTCTCAGGAATGCATCGTTTTCTTGCATAGAGGAGGCTGTTGGGCGTTTTTTGTTCCCCTTGGATAATCTCTTGAATAAGTAGGTGACAATGTGGTCCAGTGTGGCACAGCACCCCGTGCATACCATCGTATCTGCAAGGGACAGAACCAGAAGGTAACAACATTGATGAAGGAAGACTTGTGTTGTAACAACAGGCTAAGAGCAAGTCACAACAAAACCTGTACAAGTTGATAAATGCAAGGAACATCAACACCTTTTCTCAACATTATCTTTTTTCTATAACCTGCTGTTGTGAACAATGGCTAGAGATAGAAACTACAACAGGTCTAAAAGTTCTACATAGTATTCTAGTTTGGTGACTAATCAGTGGTTTGCAAACATTCTTGATCTTGAATTAATGATCTGAGCACAAAAACAAAGGCTCAAACAAACAAACAAACAAAGTGTACCTAGAGCTGTGACGCCCCTCCTGTATTGAAGACAGTATGTACATGAACACTGGGGGGTCCAAGTTGCTGATGAAGTTCATGTGATCCTGGGCAAGGCACTCTAACAACGAGTAGTAGGCTTGGCTCAACTTTGGATAGTCCTGAAGAACAAAAACAAAACAGCTTCAAGTTCTGACAAGACTCAATTTCAAATAACTAGTAAATATGTGACCTATAACCTAAGGAATCAACTTTTTAACTGTTGCTGCCAAATAGAAGCTTTATTGATGCAGCTAAAGGTATGGTGTTGTATAATCAACTTCAAACTACTAAATAGAAATACAAAATAAATATGAGTAGGCTGAAGGTTGATTTGTGATACATGTGACCTTTTTCCTTCAATTCTGAGAAAACTGAAGCAGCAAAAATCAACTGTCACCTTACAAAGCAATTTCTGTGAAGTAGTTTTCATCTAAACACCCACCAGTAAGTCACTATGTGGAATGGCCAGAAGTAGTTTGATAAATATGTTGAGAGCATCATCTAGTGCTCCATCCCCGTATAGTCTGAAGACTCCGAAGTTAACATAACCACCACACAGGGCTGCCTTCAGCATGGAGAAACAGATGGCGATACCCTTCAACTTCAGGGCGTAGATCTGGTCCTTGGGTACCTCTCCTAACGTTAGAACTCTACTCCCTGTAGGATAAACACAACACAAACATAGAGAGATGCATGCAATGCCAAAAACTGTCAAAAACAGTAAGAGACAATTAAGTTCATGGGGAGGAAATAGAACTGGTGTAAAGTGCCTCTCCCAAGGGTACAACATTGCAGTCAGCTAGGGATTATCTCAATTCCAAATCAACAACCCTAAACACAAGACCACCTTTGTTAGGACTTCAACCATGTAACCTGTACCTTGTTACACTTTATCTGATCCTGACATCTTCCCTCAAAAGGGGAAGCAGTCAGAAGGCCATTTGGAATATTTAATGAATAAACAAAGGCTTAGACAAACACACAGAAGGCAACTTTCCAAAATTCAGCTGTGCCACTCACCATAGCTGACCAACATCTTGCTGGTTTCCCTGAAGAGAAGAATGCCGTTGGGGGAGGACACGTCAAACTGCAGCCGCTGAGACCGGTTCTGGACCAGTTCTGCCATCAGCTTGAGGACCGGGGTGGTGACTAAAGGGTCGTGGTACCACAGCTCTGCCGCTCGCAGCAGGATGGGGTGGTAGGAGGGGTACCTGAGACTATGGTTAGGGACATATCCAGTTTACTGACAGGAAATCTGAGATTTTGAACTTATGGGAAGTGTGATATCCTCGGCTTCCTGAATTCCCCCATGTTGACTCCCACGCAGATTCTGAGACCTTTGACCTCCTGTCATTCTGCCTGGTAATCTTCCCCCACCCACCTTCTCTATCCAGACAAACTGACATACAAACCCATGAGTCAGCCACCCAAAACAGTACTTATGTACCCAGAATAACAGTATGTCCTTGAGAATCATCTTTCAGAATCTGCATATGACAACAACCAGCTAGTCTAAAAATTAATTTTTGCCAATCATCTTCTAAGCTTGTTTGAAACAAATAAAATTTTTCAACAATGAAAACTTTTAAAATTACATTCTACATTCCCTCTACAACACACTACATGCGATGTAAATACATGTAAGTGCCATGTATTCCAGTGCCAAGTCAAAAGGATACATCCAGTCAAAAAGCATCATGTAGCTGGTTTTTGTGTTGAAGGCGAACACCACCCCTCGGAGGTCCCGAGCCAAACCAATCAACGTTCTCTGCATTGACAAAAATTGTAAGAGGAGAAAATAAATCTGATGCTGTATAATGTACAATGTAAATTCAAAGTAACATAATACAGTTGAACCTCTTAATTTTGGGCCAAACTCTAGTGCCACAAGATGCCAATTGTACAGAACCTTAATACCAACTAACCTTTGTCTGTTCCTCATTGAATGGCCCACCCCGGTCCATGTTGGACAGCTGCTGTCCAACCGACTCGAACGCGGAGGTGAGGGGCAGCATGAACTGTTCAAACCTCTCCTCATCCTCCCCCAGATCCACCATCAGCAGCCGCCCCAGGGCAATGTAAAACGTCGTCCGACACCGCATGTCACCCAGCGGGTTGGTCGTGTTCACCCCCAGGAAAGGGAAATGTTCGCTCTGGAAGGTGCAGACAAATTTGTCAGCTTGTTTATCAAACTTCACCACACATGAATGTGTGGAAGAACAGGTGTGACTAACCTTTACTGGCTGTCACTCATGACATACATGTACATTAAATGAAAGAAGACAATTTCTCGTTTAACACTGACAGCATAAAGAACATAATAAAATATACACTGTTCAACACCATAATCAAACATATTGCACTATTAGCTTCTATGATTTTTGCAGAGAAAAACAGGAACTCAAACACTCTGCAATAGATGCATGCCCCATGCTTCCACTGTACTATGCAGAAACAGCTTCCATGCTACTGTACATGTACAATAGCTTACCGTATGATTATTCAGCACAAACTGCACAGCCTCCAGCTTTACCAACTTACGAACACTGCTGTAGGTGAGACAGCGTTAAGGACAAACCAAACAGACTTCACTTTACTATTCTACACTATGACATAAATGACAACATGACATTCAAGTAGATACTTTACAAGTATGGGGCATTATGCCTGTAGCACAAGGCAAACATTCATTATCCAAAAATGCTACACAAGGAAGTACAATGAGAGCCTTAACACATGTTTACAGATTAAAAATGACCCATCCACATTTACATTGTGTAACATGGTAATCAGACATGGCAGGCATTGCCCCTTTACCACGATGCTTTGTGATCTTTTGAATGCCACATATATACACATGTACACATAAACATACACACATACATATGCCCATCCACACACACACGCACACACACACACACACACACACACACAGACAAGCCAACCAAAAACAATACAGTAACTTCACTCCTCTGGGATGAAGTAACAAAAGGATATCCAACAGACAAGTCGCTCAGGAGTTGTAGTGTCCGGGAAATAATAGACTCGCTGGAGCCCCAGTACTTCAAGTTGGTGATACTGTGAACCAATCAAATACATTCAGCTGGAGACTTAGACTAAGGCTTACAGCTTGTGAATACAGATACAGATACAGGTACAAAATGTACCTTGTGATACAGACCAAAAATCAAACAATGCCTTACTCATTATTGCATTTTGTTCCACTGTACAATGCAGTACATGTACTTCACATATTGCCAATAATGTTTCAGGCAATGATGGCAGGCAACCTGAACACGTACATTTTCCCAATGAACACACTCAGGACCATTGATTCGTCATTCAGCCCGAGAACTTCTGACAGTCGCTTGTAAACCTGAGGGGAAAGGATAGGAAGGTTAATCAATCAATCAATCAATCATGTTTATGACTTGCATCTGCATCTTTGTTATATTTTGTCAGACCCTCACCTCTTCCCTCATAACCTCAATAAGCCAAGCAGCCAACAGACTTGAGAACTTCATTTATAGACAAAGACTCAACCTAACAAAATCAACCAACTGACCAATCAATCAATACATCAATCATTCAATCAATCAAGGTTTATCAATCAAACAAGAAACTGCAAGACAGAGGCTGATATAGTGCTTCAAAATATGTGTTTGACTTCCTTGAGTTTTGTTTCTGTATGTGGAGTATAAAACAATGGAGAACTGCCTAAAGACATAGCAACAAAAAATAATGCTGATTTGTAGAACATCTGGGTATGATCTGTCATGACTGCAAGTACAGTACAGTCAAACCTGCCCAAGCGACCACCTCTTCGAGAAGACCACCTGTCCAACACGACCAGCATGAATTGGGGCTGCACATGGCCTAATCCTTGACCATGACAACTGTGAATTTTTCAAGCATGTGGTGACTTTTGATGATGACTAGCCAAAAATCATGGTGAGACTTGTGCCTATTTCTCACTGCATGGTCGCATTTTATGACAATGCTATAGGTGGTGTATGCTTCTGACAAAAAAGTCTTCTTGGGAGGGTTTGACTGTACATGAACAGCTTGTTAATTATTCCAAGCAGATGTTGTGGATGCTAAATCATTACTTTTTCTTATAATTAACTCTCCAGAAGTATTTCCTAATCAAACTACTTGGTGGCATTCCTGGAGAGGCAGGTTGACACAGGCAACGACCTGGCCTCCCCTAATATCTGCTTGGAAATTACTGCAAGTCGCTATACATCATATTGTGTGTGTAAAAGTATATATCTTATATCATAAAATGTCTTCTTGATTATCATAATTAGGCTGTCTTACAGTTTGAGATTACAAGCTTGCAAAGTAGACTGGATTCTTTTGCTGCAACCGTTACTGATGTTAACATCAAAAAATATTTTATCAATATACAGCATACACTGATACTAGTGGAGATCGATATTATGCACATTACATTTATGAAGCTTCAACATCGTTTTTGTACGTGAAACACTGAAGCATAAAGTATTGAGCATTTGTTTTTTTTTCAATACCCCAATAGACTGGACAGTGAGTGTGAGTGTGAATTAATAACCCCAATAAATCTGAGTAAATATGTGTTTGAACAACAAAATCAAAACATACAAACTAAACGATGAACTGGGTTGCATTAGTATTTCCCAATATTATTTTGAATGGCAGATAATATACCCACTGTCACTTACATGTAGTCATGTGCACTGTAGAATCAACAAAGAATGCTGTACTACTTAGGGTTCATACAACCTGACACAGTCAAATTAAAATGAAGGTCCAACAATCCCTAGAAGTACCAGTACTTCCGGTTGGACTTCTACTGACAGGTGCATCATCATTGAGTTTATTTTTTTCCCAACAAAGAACTAAGTTCGGAAACCTTGAAATGTACAAGTTTCAAGGCTTTCCTGTCTTTTTGTATGAACCCTGGGTCTTCAATTTTTCCCCCGCAATAAAAGAACAATTGGCAGGCAGGCAAGCCCACATGCAGGTTAGGGTCCAGTCACATATCGTCGTACGATCATCATACAGTCCCAAACTAAAGGCAATCTTGGGATAGCCGTGCATATGTTGTACACCATTTGGCTGTCTTGTTAAGGAAAATTCTGTCTGAAAAAGTTGTAGGCAGTTGGTTTCAAATGTATCCTGCAAACTCCAACTCCAGATGTCTTGTTACTAAAAGGGCAGACTTAGATGCTAATCGTTTTGTCACAGCCTGCTCCAAAATTCTTTGACATCAAAACTGGACAACGACGGCCTACGACGAATGTGACGGCGCCATTAGCGGGGAAACTGCAAGGAGGGCGCCTGGCCTACCTTACGGACTGCCTGCACTAGGTAGCGCCAACTCGTCTGCATGAAAACACAACAGTGTTTCACCCTTATATGCAGACACCACAAAATGCAGGGCTCGAAATACTGGGTGCATCTGCACTTTTGTGCCCCCAAATTGGAGCTGTCCACCCTAATTGGCAAAAAATGAATTTCGAGCCCTGGAATGGATGCTTGCAACATCATGATCTTTAATTTCTGATTTACAGATATGAGGGTTGCCAATACTTCAGGTGATACTTTTGAAACAGATTCTTTATAGAACTTATTAAACTAGATTTTGTACCAGATAAAGAGATGACAGCCCAGGGGCTTTTATGTGCACTGTGCCGAAGAAGATTGACAACCCTAAAGCTTCAAGGCCTTTGTTTTCCCATTTTGCAACAGACTACGACGCAACAAAATGATTCAAAATCTAACAGTCAGTATCATCTCTTGTATGATGGACATTTGCAATACCTCAAGCAATTTCCAACACATTTTGAATCTCCTATACTGACTATAGATTTTCAAATAGATGTTACATCCAGACTGCTTACAAATGTAAAAAGAGGCAAATTTGGCAAAAGTGAATAGACATATACTTTCCTAAAGGATTACAATGCCATCATACATCCCTGGCCTTTTTATATGTATATACTTGTGTAATAAGACAATTGCCTGGTATCTACTACAAAAGACAACATGCCAAGCAAGGCCAATAGTAAATCTGTAACCACTGACACAACCATTTTCTTTTCAGTTTCAGTTTTTTCAAAGCGGTCCCCGTTTACTACTTCCACATTCCCACATCCACATTCCCAATTCTAGAACAATACAGACCAGGACGGTTGGCTGAACCTAGTGCAAGGAAACATGTGCTGTGTTTTAATGTTTCTATCATCCTTTTCCAAATTTGTTCCCAAATTTTTTTTTTGTAGTTGTCACATTTTGCGAATAAATGTCCGATTGGTAAGTCATAGGAAAATAAAGTTCTTGGGAAACAACCTAGAGGAAACCAACCTGGCAATGTAATGTAACTCCTCAGCTACCTAACTCAGGGCCTGAAGGGACTTTACTACTCCTTGCCACTACACAACAAAGCTACGAAGAGTAGAGTCCACTTAGGCCCTGAAAAATGTTGCTAATGGGAGTTACCTGAACATCAACCAGGTAAAGTTTCTAGGTTGTATCACAATAACATTACTTTGCTTTTCAACACATTGTTGGGATCTTCAACGTCGATCACGCCTGTCCATCTCACACAACTAAAGACTTGGGCAAAAGGCATGAGGTAGAAAAAAAAAGATCAGGAAAAAAGACCACAGACAAACCTTGCTCGTCTTTTGCACCTGGTCGCCTACATAGATCTTTCGAAACTGCTCAAAGAAGCTGAGCATGGCCAAGTCCAGCTTCTCGCTGCCTCCCTGTGCCAGCCGTGAGTCTGTCAAGTTCATCAACTGCAGGACTCTGCCATGGACAGAAACAAGGTAATACTTCAGACTTACCTCCTAAGGAAAGTGTGCATGATTATCACAAAATTAGGCCACACTGACTTAATTCTACGGAGACTTCATTTGGGAACCTAAAAACATATGAGCACACAACTAAAAGATAGATTATAGTGGTGAATGAGCTACTTTGCAACATCTGTCATAAAAACAAATATGCCTAAACTTAAGGCTTAACACAAATAGAAAGTGCACGTAATAACTAGTCCCTACCTGCAGACGAGTTCTCCATCCAGAGCATCATGCTCGTCACAGCTTGCAAAGGACACACGGCCACCGATGACAGCCCCGATGATGTACACCAGCCATGTCAGCCGACCTGGGGAGACAGGGGAGAATTGTGGTTAACTGACAATGAGAAATAAAGACTTGCTATAAAGTAATCGTCATTTCAGTACCAAGGACAGCAAACACTTTTGTAGCACCACAGATATCTTTCTTTAAAACGATTGCAGTATTTTCCCTTCATTATAAATTATTGAGAAAAATTACAGTCACACTGGTAGGATTTCTGTTTTTCTATTACTTTTTCAGTTGCCTGTTTCCTCCATTATTTCTTACAAATCTCCAACAGTCCAGTAATCAAATTGTTGCAGCCTTATACTACAATAATGGAAGTTTTTTTTCTCCTTACCCTCCTGGATTGCTAAGTCAGTGCCGTTTGGTGCGGGTGACTGGATCAGTCTCTGGTAGGCCTGAGCCGACTCATCAAACAACTGGATCAGCAGCGTACATGTTTTCTCATACTCACACCGGCCTATAGTGGACAGCTGAGAAGGCAACAAGACACATCTTAAAGGAGCACTCAAGTCTGGGGGAAAGTCTTATTTTCCAATAAATTTACTTTTCAGTAAATACATTATCAGGAGACAATTAACTTGTGAGAAGAGTGTTCTGTAATATGATATGAGCATCACTACCCCCATGCATTCCCTACATACACATATTTCACTTCAACATGAATATATTCAACATAAATGCTGGGAGATGTGCCACTAGTCGGTACTTTATTGTACACTGTTAAGTTTAGTGTTAGTGTACCTGGGTAAGTTACGGACTGTACAATTAAACACCATGAAAACTTAAATATGCCAATCTTACCTGATCTAGTTGTTGTTGTATGGACCCAGTGTCTTCTAGGGGATCTTCAAACCCATCCCTGAAAATAAGCAGGAAATGGTTTAATAACTGTTATCAATTGAATTCCAGAAAACTTTTTGCTCTTAAGGGAGAAATGATACAAACTTCCCCTTACCTCATGACTAGGTGAACAGACTCCAGTCTGGATGTTATGTATGCCTTGGTGACCTCAGGTGTGTAGGTTTCCAGTAGATGTGGCTCAGTGGCCTTCACATATGGCACAGACGCCACCATACGCTGCCATAGGCTGAGCAGGTAGTGAACACTGTTGGGGGCAAACTGCCACATCTGGAACATGAAATAGGAGATTTCAGACTTCTAAAACATTTTGAGAACTATGGAGGGGATTGTATGATGTACAACCTCAAAATGATTTTTGTGGAGCCAAATTAAAACCTTCAGAATCTACTTCATGACCTTTGACCATTCACCTGTAAACTCTCCACTGTAAACTTTGCTATGAGAGCAATGATTTCTGGGTAGTTGTCGACCTTGACCAGCTCCCCCAGCTGGTAGTTTGACTTCAGTCTGGCGAGAAGTCGGCAGAACTCGTGGTAATTGCTTGGCTCCGACAAACCCTGTAAAAAAACAAATGTCATACAGGGTTTAGTTTACTGATATTATTTTATATCTTCTTCTAGCTCTTCTAGTCTGCATCATTTGCATTTTATAATTATAATTCCTGGTACAAAACATACGCAAGACCTGCTGCCTCATGCACCACCGTATATTTTGTGATTTGAATAGATAAATAAATAGGTACGCAGTCCTAGTTAGTGGTAGATTCAACTTAACAGCATAAGGTTGAAACAGTACCTGAGGGTTGTTGAGTACCCTTTTCACCCCCTGTACCAGGTGGGACAGGAACTTGGCCCTTTCTGCATTGTTGAACAGGGATCTCCTGACAGAGGCTATCTGCACCAGACAGGAGATGGACTGCAGGGGAGAATGGACGGGCAGACACACTGATGAAGGTTAGACATCCAGGTAAACAACACTTATAGACAGTAAACTTACTTAGTTCTAGTGACACTGAACTATATAAATTAGAAAGCATGAGTCAATTCTTTGTGTTGGAAAAGGTTTTAAATCTTTCATTGCAAGACCAAAAAGGTACTTACCAGTGGGGACAGTGATGGTGGTAATGTCTCATACAGGTCAAAGAATAATGTCACTGTTGAAAGGTCAAGAAACACTGTAAAAGAAAAAGAAAGGGTCACTGATAGGAAGAAACATGAAAATCATAACCTCCATCATACGGCTTCACGTAATAATCATACAAAACTCATACAAAAAATTGACTCGGAAGTGGATAACTGGTATAACTGCAATGGAATTTGCAATTGAGGCAAAACACATATATTTGCTAGTTTTAAAGGTTCAAGATCAACTTTCAATCTGTAGTCCATAAAAAACTGTTTTGTTCATATCTTGGTAACATACAGGTACAATCATGTCAATACATGGTTGTATTGTATTACTATTAGCTGATCTTTGCACAGACCAAATATAGATATCCACAGTACTACAGGTAGTCATCCACAGTGAAGGAAACCATGGCAGTATCAAAGGAAACTACAAGCCAATGTAACTAAAGTAAAGCTCCGTAACCCTGTACTTCCAAAAATAATTATCCCCTCCATAAACTATGCAAATGAAATCATTGAAAGAAAGAAATCTATTAAGTTGCCCAGCAATGTGACACAGAAGTTGTAGAAAAGAGAAGCACCATCAATATTACTGTACATGTAGTATGTAGTCATGACAGTAATTTGAATATGATGGGTAGGAAGAGAGGTGACACAGCTACTGATAAAAACTATCAACAGCAGATTTACGGCTTTCGATTTGCAATCCCAGTGCCCTTAGTTCTTTGACAGAAATCTCCTGCAAATTCATTTGAGTTTGCAGATTGAGAGTAACTTTGCAGTAGGGGGAAAGGGAGGCATTCCCTATGTTTTGCAGTGGGCACACAGATTGCATTACTGTACAACTCTTTGTTGCGTGACGATTTCCACAAAACCTCTAACACATAACCATCACGATATTCCAGATTTACAGTATTCAACCTTGTCTCCATCACATCTAAAGAACCAAGTTTAAAAATGACATCAGAGTGTGCTTACCAGAGAAATGAAATGATATACAACAAAAAATGGTACTCACTATAATGGGAAAGACTTCAGTAGAAAAGAGTAGTGGCAAGCAACTACAGAAGCCCAAAGGTACCAACACTGAACAGGTCACAGCTGATGTTTTAAGTTCTAGAAAAAATCACTACTTGCCAGGACGCCAAGATTTGGGAGACATGACCTGGGGACTATACTGACTTCCGTCACATACGGTGGAGATATACATGTAGTCGGTGGTTGACCCCTGACCTGTTCTCCAATTGGTCGGAATCTGAACAGTACAGAGGTCGTCTGAGGACTCGTCGGTGGACGTTCCGATAAAGTCAAAGGTCAGACAGCTATGAGCCAGCCGAAGCAGCTGTGTCATCAAGGAATGCTGGGAGAAATGTTTAAAAATTTGGTTAGGTACAAGGTAAACAACAAAACATTGCCACATTGATGCTTTATTTGTACAACAATAAAAGTATTTTTCTTTTATTTGGCAACACCCCAGAGGTAGGGCCATTTCATGATGATATTAATGTTACTACAAGTACAATAACTAAACTAAGTACAATAACTAAAAAAACAGTAAATAGTAAAAAAAAATACAACTAAAAGCAACAAGCAAAGATTCTCATAAGATACTTCAAATATAGTCTGTATATAGCGACAAGTCATCATAATAGATAATTTTTTCTATAAGCAACTGTAAAAGACAAACATTGTCTCATTTTCACAACTCATGTTTGAAAAAATCTCAGCCCTGCAACCTGATATAAAAGAACTGCACGACTTACTACCTGGTTCTCATCTTGGAAATTAAGGTTCTTTCCAGAAGCCTGAAAGACAAAACAACACCAAATGCATCATTCAGCTGGAAAAGAGATGTCCACATAAAAAGAGAATTGGTTTACCAAGAAGCCATGAACAAAGTGTCATGTCCTGCTACCAAATTTGTATAACTAGAACACACCTGAGAGCAATATAATGAATAACAATCCTCATAAAGGAAAAAACTGAAATGCTTCTAAATTTGACCTTGTCAATCTTTTCTCCATTGTTACTTCATCTACTGCATGGATTTGTATTATAGTTTATACAGCTCTGGAAAGCTTGATAATTCTTCTTCACAATGATACCCCATTTGTTATGATCACACATTTGTAGAAATTCCTTGTAGTTCTTTCTAGTTATCAAAAATCATCATTCAATAATCTACTAAGTTACTGTAAAATGTACCCACCTGTCTGAGCAAAGTACAGGACAGGGTGAATATATCATACAGCATCGTGTCACGAAAAGACGATGCAACCTGGTGGGTGGTCACAAGAGAAATAAGGCTTGACTTAACATCCAAATACATCTGTCTTCTAATAGGTTAATAGGTACATAAGATGATCACAATAATTACAGATTTTGAAACAACATTATCATTGATGCTCAAGGTACTTCAATGTTGTTACCAGCACGCCGGCAGAACGTACTGCGCCTGCGCAGAACCCCGTATTTTCGCGTTTTTAGTTGGATTTTTGGTCAACGTTGCATCAGAATTCTGCCTGTTGCAGAGGATATTCTTTCCGACATAACATTTGGAAACTATTGTCGAAATGCTAACCTTATATGAGCGAATACAATCTTATATGAGACGTTCTGCCGAAATGCTATGTACAATACATTGCGTACGTTCTGCCGACGTGCTGTTGTTACCATGCCATTACAAGGACCATGTGACTCAGAGCCAATCAAAACTCTCCCCTGTATTTTATGTGAATATTCAAATGCCAATCACTTCTCCATCAACAGGTGTCAAACAATATAAGAAATTTTAATCTCATGAACGAACCAAAGTTAGAATAGAGTGTATGCCTGTATGTAAATTATATATAGTACATCTACTTTCATATGAGTACTGCATCAGTCCAGGCTTTGATAGACCAGTAGCAGACAAGCGCTCCTCTTACCTTCCTGTGTTTTGTGAGAGGCCTACTTGTGTCTGGCTGGTTCATCTCATTAGTCAGCTCTGCCAGGATTTGCACCCCGATGATACAGTGCTCGACAGAGCCCTTAAACAGAGAGAGAGAGAGATTTCTTAATGGGACTCCGTGTACATGTATGATAAGGACAATGTTCCAAGTCAATTTTATGGTGGGTTCTTCATACTTTGACAGCTTTGTTGAAATTAAAGGACTAACATAACAAATTCTTCATTAAAGGCATTACTTTCCCCTTGTACTATAACATGATTGTTAATGCATTAAGCATCAATTATACTAGACGACATGATGTTTAAGATGGATAAAATTCTTTTGGGTTGTAATTACCTGTAACAATTTTGTCACTTCATCAATGACATTCCTGAAGATAAAGTCCTCCTTTTCTGAGTCAAACCAGCCCAACTTTGTGATGCGGGCATATAGCTGAAAAAAGAAGCATACTATTGTTATTAAAATGACACCTGTGACATGTACAACTTCTGGAAAACAAAAACTCTTTCAGCAAAGGTGTGCTTGTGGTTTTTACATCATATGCTATCCGCGATTTACTAGTATATTTTATATTTTTAGACAAACAAACTGTACATGAATGACAATACCAAACACACTCACCAGAATGAGGGCCTGCGTGACAAAGTTGGCCAACTTTGGTCTTGTAGCCAAGTAGTTCAGGACATAGTTTCCTAACAGAAAAAAATGTATTGTATTAGAAACTATTGCTTTGTCTAGAAGCAAAATAGTTATCCCTTGACAATTAGAGCCTTATATAACTAGCTGCCTACAGACTGTGAGGTACCATTATATTGTATCAGGAGTCAAAATTCATTGTTGCAAAATACAGGTGCACTGGTGCACAACATTAAAAAAATAAAACAGATTAAATGTCTACCTTTCTTCAGACTTTGACTTTAAAATTCTATTGCAAACTTTTAATAACTGATAAAACACAAAATTCTCTTACTTTCATAACACTTAAATGTCTAAAATACTAATATGCATAAATAGTTGCTTTACATACATGTACATAACCCTGTACACTCAGTGAAAAATAATGTTCACAGCTCCAACAACAGGTTCACAGAATTGCACCCAGTATTTTGAAACCTTTGTTTTAGCCTGATTCATGCTGATACATACTGATGTCAATCCTCTGCTCCAGTGGTAAGCCAGCTGAGTTCCTGGACACCAGTTTGGTAAGGGAGGAGGCAGCTAACAGCTGGGCATATCCAGACTACAGGGATAACAAACTTTGTTATGTCATGTGAGGTTAGGTGAATGAGGGTACTTATCTATTTGTTTGGCTGTGAGGCCATACCAATTTAATTTGTTGGTTCTCGGATTCGCCTCTTCGTTTTTTTCTGATTTGCAAAAAAAAAAAAATTTGATTCTGGTCCTGAATCAACTGAAAAATGCTCATATTTTGCCCCCCAACAGGTGAGGAAAGTCCTTTTCTTCCTAGTTGTTACAGTTTTCCCATCTATCATTGCAGTGATTTGATTAAAAGTTCAAAATTCAATGTTAATTTTAACCCAGCCTTTTGTGTTGACTTCATGGCTCATTTTGTAGCATTTAAGCCTATAATAGGACGCCTAGACCTGTTTTTATTTTTATTTTTTTTCGCCCTGTCGCTTCATATTTTTTCTGAAAAAATCCGAGAACCAACAAATTAAATTGGTATGGCCTGAGGGTAAATGATACTTGGACAAAACTTAACCTCAGACTTTACACAGATGTTTACACATGTGCAGATTTTCTTTTAATCATAATTTTATACTAATAAAAGAAGAGTAATGAAAGACATTGTTACTAACCCATTGTAATAACACAGGAATACATGTATGTTAAGCCTTACCGTCCCTCGTTCCAGCAGAAGCTGACACTTGTTCAAACAGTTTGGAGCGTTGGTGAAGTTTAGCAGGGCTTTCTCAGCCTCCTGTCTCTCTGTGGCATTGGTCGTCTCATATAGCTGTTTACACAGCACCTCTAAACTGGCCAGATCCTACACAACAAATAAAAGGGAAGTTCAAAATACACTCTCACATTTATAAAAAGTACCATGTTGTATACAGTTGAGTTAGTGCCCGGACACATTTGTTTAACTGTTACAGTTGTATGATCGTTGTATGGTGGCAAACTGCCATTCTTGCGCAAGTCGTTTATGTGCCCTGCAAAAGTCAACTGTACATGTCTTGTAACAGAATAGATTGTCTTAAGATCCTTGTCAGCAGTTGGTTCTGTCACAGCCCGTTTAAAATTGTACAACAACAAAATTTTTACTACAACCTGCCATGACTGTAACTTCACCGTTTTACTCAAAGCCAATTTGCCACTTACCAGACTTGCATTCTACTTGAAAAGGTTGCATTTCTTTAGGTGGGAAATTAGTCAGAGGTCCCCTGTTTGAAGGGAGCCACACCTCCATCCACCCACACTTAGTGAGTAAGGGTGCATCGAGGTATGGCTGGATTAAACCAGTTCAGTCAGTTCTAACTGAACTGGTGTAATCCACCCACACTCAAGTTCTACAGCATGATGTACTTAGACAAGTACAGAACTGGTGTCGTGTGTTATACCTTGAGGCAATAGAAACAAATCTAAAATATTGTAATTGACCTCTACTATGTCTAGACTACAGCCATATTTGTTCATGCATATTGGATAAATCACCTACAGGAGCTTTGGCACATTTACCAGTCTGTTCCACAAAATGTCAATGTTATTATGCTAGTAATGGCACTAAGCCTGACATTTTTATCCTTCAAAACTGAAAGTTATCTTCATTTTCTTTCGAAATGTTTCTTCACCTTAGGACAGAAACATTTTCTGTCGTTTGCAGGTAGGTAGTCTGTACTATGTGTAACATGATACCTGTTTCTACCAGTTGAAAGTCAACAAGGTCAAGTTGCTGCTTAAAATATCCTGTAGATACGTGTAACTTACTTTCCACGTGAGGCAATGTTGTAAATTCATTTTCAACTTAAAACTTTACAGTATATAAATATAACGGGAGGGGTCCTAATTCCAACCTATGTTCCATGCAAACGCACATACTTTTGGTAATCGTGGTAATCACCAAAAACCCGCACAACACGAACTTTAATATCTACAGATAAAGATAACAACGATTAAAGCTGCACAGCTGTGTATTTCACTTCAGTGTAACGCCTTGCACCCAAGCGTAATGGTTCGCAAAACGTACGGCAGGTTTTTCGTCATTTTGCCAGTGGAACGTTCTATTGCAAAAGGGGTGCCCTAATTCCGACCTAGTATTTTACAAAGGTTAATCTGATGAGAGAATTTAGTATTTAAAATACACAAATTATGACTAAAACGATCTGCAACTATTTTTCTGTCCAAAACAAGTCTTATTTTTACCATTACGTGACTTGCTCCAAAGCTGCAATTTCAAAATCAAAGCTGCGTTTTTTAACACGCTCGTCAACCCCCGAACAAGCGTCGATTTCAAACAGATTTTTCACTCGTCTGTTGTCGGAATGTACGAACTAAAACAAACTCTGTGAGATTACCGATATCAACACAAGATCTTTGTCCATTCTTGTGGTTATTTTTAGGCACATGTTCCCATCCATAACGCCGCAACAAGGATTTTTCAAACTAGTACGGAATTAGGGTTAGGTCGGAATTAGGGCACCCCCCCTTAACGTTAATTAAATCTTGTGACACAGTGAATATGAAGAGTTTGTAAAATAACAGTATCTTTGGAGCTGTCAGTTGTAACAAAAGCGGAATTAGAATGGAAGGCAAAATATAGATCTGTAGGTGTAATGTGTTCATGGTTCATGTGTTCCGTCACAACCAGTGGAAGATTACAATATACAATATACGTATATTCACTGTTTGTTATCTTGTAAAGGTGATGAAATTGTCATCATTCACTGCTAAGCTATTAGTATGGCATTTCTCCATAATCAATGATTTACCTCATTTAAATGAGGTCCTCATTTCCATAATTGATATCCAGTAAACTACAGAATACAACAGAATCACTGACTGTCACTTCCTAGATAAAATATTACATTGCCATGAATAAAAATTATGAAGTTTCCTCAGTAATCATGCAGATCAAATTCAATTTGCATATGTTAGTCTAACCAGCAAAGAACCATGAAAATCCATTCATTCCTTATTGTGTATTAACTTATCCTCTCCGACAACGAAAAGTGCCTGCAGTTACAAAAGGAGCCTGAAGGGGGCCCCCTAACCTTAAAGCGTACATCAATTCTTCCTGAGTCTGTAAAAAGTGTAAGCTTTGACTACTACCCAGATTCCCAGAAACCTTGACCATGGCCTAATATAACATACTGTACATGTTGAAAAGTTTGCGTAGCCTCCTTTTCAGGTGTTCCGGATCGGTCGTTTTTTTTTGGGGGGGTGATTTCTGATCAAATGTTGATGGCACGCAATAGCAGCTCTGGCCGGCAACCCTACATAGCTCTCCAGGGAAAATCCCCCCCCCCACCAAAAAAAAAAATTACCAATCCCAGAACGCCTCAAGACAAAAGGAGGCTAAAGTTTGCAGTGTTTCCAGGGACCTCCCTAAACAATGGAGCAGTGGAGCTCCTCCACCCAGTCCTTATCTCAGCTCCACCCTGTTAATTTTCAAAACTAGTGTTTTTACACCCTTTTCCAGGGTTCTTTGGTCAAATTTACCGATATTTCGCACCCTCCTCCATTCTGTCCTAAATTTCTGGGGAGATCCCTGGTTTCCATTATTCAGATTTACTGTCATGATGCCATGAATCTGCATTTCCATCGTAATGCTACTGTGCTACAGAATCATCTTCATCAAAGTCTACAGAATCGTCTCCAGCAAGAAGTTTCTTACCCCAGATACCTCATTTCCTGCCTCCTGCATAATCAAGTCCTACAAAAATATCTTGATTTCCAACTTACAAAATCAATCTTCAGTTGCAGATTGAAAGAAAGGCACCTGGGGGTCAGAATCTAACCATGGGACCACGTCTAGCGGAAAAATAGACGATAAACAAGGACAACAACAACAATCTAATCATTTCTTTGTATAGTCAAGACCACATATTATCACATATAATAACAGTTCTCTCATATTACTTCTGACTTCTGTTCGATCACAGAACCACAAAAATATGCATGCACACACGCAAAATTACTATGATACGAGAACATCCGACTCTGGCTGTTTCAGTTCCATATTTTATACTTGTGCTTTGTAGCAAGAGCACAAAATAACAACCATCAAATTGAAATAAAAATATTATTTTGGCAAGCAAGTATAATTTACCTGAATAATTTCATACCAATAGTTACATCATTTATCTGTATGGTGTCTCGATATCATACAATCAAAAACTGTTTAGCTACACATTCTAGGGAAGAGTAGAGTTAGCGACGTTTTCAAGGCTCACGTTTTTGATAGATGGTAATTTTGGTGCTGGCACCACACCAAGCGTCATGCATGCAGGTATGAACAGGAACAATTTCTGTCGCTCCTGTCAACATTTCCCCACGACAACCTTGCATTTTTTGTCCCAGATGTGCCTGAGGTTAAAACGTGCTGAATCAACGGGTTATGACTCAACACGATAGAGGCATTTGCGAATAAAATGTACCGGGAAAAACAGTAAACAAGCAACCAACCTGTTCGTCCGCCATGTTGCCTTCACTGACAGGAGAGCGCATGCGCCCAAGCGGACATGGCTTCTCGTCATCAAAAAGTTATTGAGAATTTTAGGTTTTTCACTGTTTTATTTTGTGGATTTTGGGTAAATGTTTGTTACAAAAGGAATTTATTAGCTGATTTCTTGTCATAAGATACGCTGTCTCCCGGCGACATGTTGTAAGATCGCCTTATATTTGTAACTTACAAAAACTGGATTGTGATTGGTCAATTTGGGAAGCGCGGGCTTTTTGACAATGACTCATGTACGCAATCATGACGTACTAGTATGAGGAAAAAAGTGTATTCAAACTTGTCTAATGCGACCGCCCAGGGACTTAGACAAGTTAGACAGTTACAGATGCACTCCACACGTTCACTGCCAAATCAAAAAGATTCTGTGCTCCTTCCGGATACAGCTGAGCCACACCAAACGTTTAATTTGCTGTTATAAAATTGATTATTATAATTGCATGTGTGATTTATTATTAGATAATTTTACTTGTGTAGACATCTCGCTTTAACTATTTATTGTTGCTTCTATGTTATATGTGGTGTATGTGTTAGGTCTGCACGCTATTACTAGTAATTGTTGCCTAGTGCACACTTTGTATTGCCATGTTAACGTTACAATTTCTTAATAAAAAATAAAAATAAATGAATAAATAAAGACAGTTAAGACAGTGACAGAAACGCAGTTTTGAAGTTTATGTCCTTCAATACTGTAACAGTAACAGTTAACTGTTATATCAAGCAATATTGTGTTATTCATTTAGCCTGGAAAAGTCATGGACACTTGTCTGTTTTAGAGCGCACGGTCGCTCGCTCGCCGCGACTGCACGTTCTACCAACCTAGCCTCCTTCGCAGTCTTGTTGGGGGGGTGTGGGCGTTATTTTTGTGAGCGACGCAATATGCCGCCGCGAGGGACGATTTGCTGCCGAGGGAGTTTTTGCCGCCGAGAGAAGGATTCGCGCTCCAACAACCTTCTCTCGGCGGCAAAACTCCCTCGGCAGCAAATCGTCCCTCGCGGCGGCATATTACTCGCGTCGCTCACAAAAATAACGCCCACACCCAACAAGCCTGCGAAGGAGGCTACTACCAACTGTAGTTGATCACATTTCGATGCCTTCAGCGGTCACAGCTGACAATTCCGGGTAGCTATACTTACCGATTTGTTTTTAAGATCTTTCGGGAATTTGGGCCACATAAAAAATGAGAAACGACCCATGGGTTTTCAGGACAGGCAAGATGATACCAAGGAGGTTTCAATCCTTTATGACACTCATATTCATGAACGAACAAACTTGTTGCATCGTCAAACCTTGGTCAGGCTGTCAAAAGAGAGCAAATAAATACCGCACTCGTTATCATACCACTCGGTATCAAGATAAAAGTCATGCAATACATATTATTACCTTCGCCAAGAAGGTTATGTTTTCGTAGGCGTTCGTGTGTGTGTCTGTCTGTCTGTCTGTCTGTCTGTCTGTAAACACGATAACTTGGGAAGGCTTCAATGGATTGACTTCATATTTGGTAGGTGGGTAGGTCTTGATGAGACCTCGAAATGATTAGATTTTGGACCCCCTAGCGGCTTCTTATGGTACTGCAGCTGAACTTCCGGTTTTGATATCTCATGATCTAGACATGCTAGGGTCACGAAATTTGGATGGTAAGTAGGTCTTGTGCTGGGGAACAACTGACATAGGTTTGGGCCCCCTAGCGGCTTGCTCAGGAACTGCAGGGCCATTTCTTTGAAAATATTCATAAGAGGATAACTCAAGAACCGGAGGACGGATCTTCATGATTTTTGGTATGTAGGAAACTTAAGTGACGCTTGACATAATTATGCAACAATTATGCAAATCTGGATGTAATTTGCATAATTAATGAGGAAATTCTATAAATCAGCTGCATTACATTATAGGACTATTCAAGCTTGTGACATATGTAACTGAGAACGAGAGAAACACAGGAAGTTTTTGATTATGTAAATTAACTCTTAATTTGCATAATTAATAAGAAATGTTATAATTCCATAATGGTAACTGCCTAGAATTTTATACTTGGGGTATTTGAAAGTTAAGTGAAGGTGAACATCATTAAACATAACTTATTCAAATAAGGACCTCATTTGCATAATTTATGAGGAAATGGTAGAATGGTTTTCTTTGTTAAGATAAGGCTGTCTTTTGTTGGAGAATATGATCAACTTATATAATTCATGCAAATGAGGATCCTATTTGCATAATCAGGAGGAATAATCTTTACTTTGTCTGTCATGAAGATTAACATCATTTGGCGAAGGTATGAGATCGTGGAACTCTAGTTATTAATAGAGTTAGAGTAGTATGATTGGTGTCTTTATTGTTATATATGAAAGTAGATCAGCTTCTTAGAAGAGTTATAACTGCCACCTCTTAGAACTGTTAGATATTGTTAGCATCACAAACTATGTATGTAACTTTGCCACAAGTTGCAGTTACCCGTTACTAATTTGTATTCTCTACTCTCCAACTACTTTTAGTCCTTCATGCGGAACTAGTCTGTATTGCACAATACCTTCTCACGCGCATATTGCCATTGGGCATAATCTGCAGTCAGATCTTCCTGGCGCAAAATTGGAGTTTTA